>NW_024412391.1:89162248-89199771 GCF_014898765.1 Herpailurus yagouaroundi | reverse complement strand
GCCGGCCGCCGGGGGGAAGGAGGGCGGGCGCGGCGCCGAGCCCTCCGCCGGACCGACCCGGGCCCGGAGCACCGCGCGCCCGCCGAGAGCTGCAGGCCCGCCCGGGGAGGGGCGCGGGGGAGCGGGACGGGCGCGAGGACTGGGAGCCCGCCACCATCGGCGGGACTGCACGAAGGGAGGCCGGCGAGGAAGCGCAGGCCGAGCGCGGGAGCTCTCCCGAAATCACCAGGGCCCACGGCCTGGATAGTTGTTATAATACTGAATGGTGGGGACTCCTCTTTGCAGTGATGAAAGTTCCTGGGTGGTGGTCGTGGTGGTGGTTTTCCATTGCAGCTCTAAAGAGCGGGCCACTCGAGGCCATCTGTGTGAAAGTGCAGTTTCAAGCGTAGGTCCCCACAAGAATGGTCAGAATTTGGTCCGTTGCAGTCTAGCCAACTTTGGCCGGGAGCCATGCGCTAACTCCACCGACAGCTGGTCAGTGGCTCCAGCAAGCTTTGGATGCTTGCTTCTGGAGGCGGTTGATGCAAGTTCGGACTTAAAATTCAGAGAGGAAAGACCCACCTGCAGCCAGGTTTCTAGTAGGCAACGGATTAGGTTGAGAATAGGGTTCTGGAATTAGTCGTGCCCTGGGTTTAGGCCTCGGGGAAAATGACAAAAGGTTCAAGGACAGTTGAATGGGAAAAGCCAGGACTGTTTGCTCTCAGGAAGGAATTTTTATCCCTCCATTCACCTATGCAGCCTCAAGCTTGAGCAGGTCCACACTATCAAGAGTTTTCCTGGGTTGCATTCCCACCTCCCCCCCCCCCCCCCCATACTCAAACTGCTCCAACATCAGTTACAAATAGATTTTTTTTTCCCATAAGCCTAAACAGTCAAGGGGCATGCCAGCAAATCTTGCATGCAGTGCTGCAGTGGCGGAAAGGGCCTGAACAACAGGGTGGAGTGTGGCAAGGAGGGAACACTGTCAGGGTGGGGAAGAGTCACCTTTCATTCACATCTAAAAACCAGTGGCATGTTTTCCTCAGAGAAGAATCTTCGAAGTGAGGCCGAACCGAAAAGTGTTCCTCGCAACTTATGTTTTAAATAACTTACACTTTATTATCTCAGAAATTCCAGGTTGTAAAAGTAGTACCATGGGGCCACTGCTTCAGTTTCGTGACTTTTAAGATTCCACCAGGATTGACTGATTGATTGATTGATTGGCTTATACGAGTCACTTCTGTACCTCGGGCTTTTGTACATCAAATCAGGAGTGAGTTCCAAACGGCTTAACGTGTCTCTGAAAAAATTGCCACCACAGCCAGAAGCAGACTCTTCTCTGCTATGAGGTGTGAGAGCCTAGAATGTTAAAACTTTCTCCTTTGCAACTGACAGGGACAAAGTTGTGTTTTTATCAGTAAAATAAGCTGATATAATTTATAGGGATATACAGGAAGCAGATGTCTGCCTTGGCAAGTTGCCATTTTTATAGCCCTGTTCCAAGCATAAACCACACTTTTAAATAATTAGTTACTAACTAATGAGATCCAAAAATAAGTTGTCAAAATAGAAGAAAGGGGTAGATTCTTGAGTGACCAAAGGCCCATTTTTTAGAAATCCATTTCAAACAGGGGGAGGGGATAGGAATTAGTATTCTCTAAGACCATTAATTAGTGCATTTTCCGTCAGTGCCTGGGGCTTTACCTCTTCTCACGTGAGCCTCTCTCTCTGGTGATGAGTATTTGGAGGGTTTATTGCTTTGTTAAAACGAAGTCCTTTGCTTGGGGGAAAAACCAACAACTCCACAAAACCCAAGTTTGTCAAGGAACTTTGGCGACTTGTCACCTCACCAATGTTAATTAGCTCCCTCTACTTAGGGAGAGACTTCCTTCTTAGCCAGGAAGGAATCCCATCTCTTCATGTGTTTCCTCTTTCTTTCTTTCTTTCTTTCTTTCTTTCTTTCTTTCTTTCTTTCTTTCTTTCTCTCTCTCTCTCTCTCTCTCTCTCTCTCTCTCTCTTTCTTTCTTCTTCCATTGGCTTGTTTCCATGTGCATTTTTAACTTAGCAAACCCCATCCAAATGCAACCAATAAAACTGTATGTGGGTTTTGAGGGAAACAATTATAGTAAATGCCTCTTCATCCCAAAATGGTTGCAAACGGACTGTTTTGATTAATTAAATATTCCTGTTAAAGTTTTTAGTTTTTATATAATTGGAACACTGGGTATAAAAGACAACATATGTAGCGAAATCAGTGGTGATTAAGAGTCAAGACATTGCAGAATTCTCCAGGCCACTGGGTCATCTCTGGATCACTTATTTACTCCGTAAACATTCTTATGGGTATGGAGGTACGAGGAAGATGACCGTGGTGCTTGTCTTCATAGAGCTTAGTTAGGATCTAGAGGAGAAGACGGCCATGAGGTCGTTCTGCAAAAGATTCTGGAAGATGAGTTCATTATTGATGGCGGGCTGTTGACATTCAGTACTCTGGGGTGCCATTCACTCCTTATGTCATCGAATCAGCAAAAACTAAAATGGGTACCTGTTGCACGGGGTCCATACAGTGAACACAAAGGTGTGGAATGGTTGTCTGCAAGCTTCAGTGAACCTGATGATCACCAGTCCTGGCTAAAATAAAGATTCCAGGTGCCACCTGCTAGAGCCCTCAGGGATTGGACCTGGGAATCCAAATGTTTTGCAAGCCCTGTAGCAAGGCTGGTCCAGGTGGCTCTTTTACTACCCTGGGAATCAGCACTCGGGCTTGGATGAAGTGTTCTCATGGCATATTTTAAAGATAATATTTAAATCAATCTAGGGGGAGTAGTCCAAAACATTAGAATGGCTCTGAGATCGTTAGAGCAAAAAGAGACTGTTGAGAGTCTCTCCTCCAAGGGTTCTCTATCTGGATTCATGGGAGAGCTTGGAGGGCCTGTGATCCCTTGGAAATCAAACGTACCCTTTTTGGTGTGTGTTTCAGAGTATTCTTCTGGGCTGAAGATCCATAACCTTTCACATACTCTTAAAGAGGACTATACCCACCTTCCCCCAAGGTTAAGCCCCAGGTCCCAAGGTGTGATTGTGTCATGTGACAGATGAGAAAACCCAACCACTGGAAAACTCCAGGGGGCACCATTCAGATAGCTGCTCCTGAGGGTGTGTGTTGCCCAGCAGCAGGGCAGTCCGGAGGCTCCTTTACTGTTGTACTTTGCTACCGAGTGCTCTTTGAGGCATGTTACCGAATTTGCAGGGGATCTCACAGTTGATATGTAAATTTAACTCCAGGCTGCCTTTTTTCTTTCTTATTCTAGAACAGCTGTTCTTAAAAAACTTGTGTGTTTTGCAGTGAATGACAGTAGAAGTTAGCAGAAGAGCTGGTGCTCCAGTGGGAGGCAGCCTCGGGATCGGAAGCTTTTCTAGTTACTTGAATTCCAGATCTAGGGGACTCTCTGGTACAATAAAGAAAGAATTTACATTTCCCTCGCAAATCAGAGTCGAGGATGACTAAAAAGATTTCATCTGGCATTTTAACTCTTCCAGTGGGCTGAGCAATTGCTTATTTTATTTTGCTGATTGTTGTTTTGATGGAACACAGTGATGTCAGCTGAATGTGGAAAATCAGCAGACTTGCCCGAAGAAGGGGACACCATGAGTGTTCGCAATCTAGGTGGCTTGAAGAAAACATGTGGGAGAGGGTACCTTTCATTTTCTCGTGTCTTCTTTGTAGGTGCAGCTCACGACTGCAAAACAAAACAAAACAAAACAAAACAAAACAAAAAACAAAACAAAACAAAACAAAACAAAACAAGAACAAGAACCTAAGAGAGTGAAAATTGATGAATGATGAGTTAGGACAATTACCACACGAATGAAGCCAGTGAAAGAGGACCCACTGTGCTTGCCTTTAGCGGGGGTTTCAGTATTTCTTAAGCAGTCCCAGGCTTTGCTGTCCGCAATCTTTTGACTTTTCCTGTGGGATCCAGAGCATGTTCTGACGCCTTTGTTGGTTTTAAAAATGTAGCACAAATGGATTGAAACATTCTCATGTTTTAAGAAAGCTTAAAGAGTATGGTTTACCTGATTGAATTAGGATTAATTCAATCCAAGGGCGTATTGCAATTCAGATCATCTTAGAGAGGGGAGCAAACATCACTGGCTTCCTGGCTCAGATTACCCTCTGCTTCCAAACTCTGAGTAGGGCTTGGATTTTGAGAAATGGTCATGCTCTTTAAAACATCTAACTGATACTTACAAACCTTCCCCTTTTTTGGAAGGCTGTCACAGTGCCCCTGCCTACAAATCTGACCACACGAAGTGGCATTTGTAGATGTGGCTTACCCTTGGGTTTCACACTCTAAACACAGTTGAAAATCGGTATCTTGACATCACTTGATAACAGATGCCCCTGTAGGAATTTGGGGAAAGTCTCACATTGTGGGTATTTCCCCTGCCATCTCCTTTGGCGTGTGTAGACAGAATTTGACTGGCTCGTTATTCCGACTTGGAGGTATTTTTGCAAGAAAACTTGTGGGCCAGGGTCTTCCAGATTTTGGACCCTGCTAAAGCTCGGCAGGTGAAGCGGGCTTCTCAGTGAGATTTTTTATCCTGCCCCCCTCCCCCCACTCTTCCTGGAAGCTGATGGCACTGTTTCGTTTTAGGCGTTCCTGGTAGCAGAGAGCTGAAGTAATGAGAAAGCATCATGGAGGCCCAGTCCCGCAGTTCCACCACCCCTGAGAAGAAGAAAGTGGAGAATTCCATAGTGAAATGCTCCACGCGAACAGATGTCAGCGAGAAAGCCGTGGCCTCCAGCACCACTTCCAATGGTGAGCGGCCACGGGGATCACCGGCAGCCAAGCCTACAGTCATTTTTGTGTTCTCTGCATTCCTGGTGCATTGAGCATTTGCACCTGGACCGGGGTCTATTCCTTGAGAGGCTAAAGAAAGCAAATGGGGGTGGAGGCTGGGGGGCGTGGGACGGGCAGGCTTTAGCAGTCTCTATTTTGGCACCGCAGCTACATGTTTTCTTCCAAATTTTCTAATTTGAGATGTAAATGTGATAGGTTATTTATTATAGGAAGTTCCTGTTGTGGCATTTTGGAAATCATCTTGATTAGCCTGGCAGGAGTTCAAAATACTTTGCATTTCACACGGAAAAGTCTCCACTAGTTGGAATAATTAGTTATTAGTTATTACAAAAGACCCAAAAGTTGCCTTGTCAAGATTTAGGGATCCGCACCCCCCCCGCCCCCCCCCCCCCCCACTCTGGAGTTCATTCGAAAGAATTTTAAAAGCTGTTAATGGTTGGACCTCGAGGTAACACTGCTATCTGAGATTCAGGTTTTGCTTATAAAAATGGACTTAATTGTGTTCGCAGATAACACATAGCTGTTGTTCCCGTATGTTGTATTTTTTAATATTTTAAGCAGTGTTGAGAGGCATTTCAGTTCAAGCATGGAGCATTGCAAACAAATTCTAGGGCCCCCTCTGGAAAAAAGCAGGCTGAACAGGTTCATGGTGACCGCTTCCTTTGCCCCTCTTTTCTACTCTTGTAGGCCAGTTGGTACCTTTGCTTTTTGCAGATTTCATAGCCTCCCTGGTCCCCCTCTGCTCTTAGGAAGAATGAGCCAGACTTTTCTCCCGGTTTTTTGGGCACTGCAAATCTGGACACACTGATTTCCGTGAGCCAAGGTGCTACCTCCTTCCCAATGGGCTTTTATTTTATTTATTCCGAGAAAGAGTTTACTGGCTTGATTTAAATTTTTTTATATACAATTGGGGAGTCCGAATCTACTCTGGAAGGTAACTTGCAGCTCAGATCCTTTGACTCTGAAGGCAGACATCCAGGAAACAAAGCTGCACCTGCCTTTCCTGACTGGCACTGCCTGAGCTGACACTGAGGAGCCTGGTCCCCGGTCCCTGTGCCCATCCCTGCTCATGGCGAGTGCGTGCCGCTCCTGCGTTCTCCTTCCTGGATGTCACCAGTGTGCACTGCTGGCTTGTCTGGGCCACTGGAGGGGCTGGCACTAAATCTGCTGCGAATGGGTCCAGTTTTGAATTGATCCGTAGGGAGATATATTTATGTCTAAAATAATGAATTTACTTTATGTACATGTGGAAATTTATCCGTATTTCTCCCTTTATTTGTGGTATTTAATTTTTTAAAGTTTATTTATTTATTTTGAGAAAGAGAGCGTGAGTGGGGGAGAGGCAGAGAGCGAGGGAGGGAGAGAATCCCAAGCAGGCTTCATGCTGTCAGCACGGAGCCTGGCTTAGGGCTCTATCTCAGGAGCCGTGAGGTCATGACCTGAGCTGAAATTGAGAGCCTGACACTCAACTGACTGAGCCACCCAGGAGTCCCAGGACGGGGAGCTTATTCTAATTGAGCTGAATATTTGTGTTATTCTTCCAGTGAGGTTATAAAAGACGTACTTTCTCCTAAAAAACATCTTTTTTTTTTTTCTGGAATTCGGAAAAATTAGACAAGTTTATTATTTCAAAAATAGAATTAGTCTATGCCGGGTAGATGGTTTGGTAATTTCAACAGAATGGTAATTATGTAGGAATAAGCACTTTCTGGGTATTATGGTTCACAAAACATCCACTTTTTGGTTATCTTTAGGCTTGTGTGTGCGTGAGTGCGCGTGAGGGTGTGTCGAAGCGTGTGGGTGTGCGTGAGCATGAGTGTAGAGGAGTGCGCACGTGGGTGTGTGAGAACGGATGAGAGCACGTGTGAACTGATAGATGAGCTGTGCTGTGTGGACCCTCTGTGAGCCACTGTCATTTGTGGATTACAGGGGGAGCCCACTAGTGGTCTGTCTGTCCTTGCAAAGGTGCCACTGCCTTTGCCTCTCCCACGCATGCTCGGGAGGGTTTTGGTGCTGCTGTGTCTGTCTTGGGCCACTCGGACCCTGAGTTCCTCTCATTTAACCATTTAGGGTGACTGGGAGCAGAGCTAAGTGGCAGCCAAGAAGCTACCCAAGAACATTAGAGAAGGAGCAGTCAGGATTCACGAAGTTGGTCCTGTCGTCTGCAGTAATCACGGATCCTGAGCCCAAATCCCCTGGCTTCCCGCCCTGATCGGCCTGTGCCCTTGAAGTACACATGGCCTCCTAAATGGGTGTAAAACCTGTCCTGTTGGGGGCAAATGCTCATTAGTTGGGTTTGCAAGGCACATGCCTGCCTGAAGGAGAGCTGTCCTGGTAATCCTGGAGCTCTGACTATTTTTCCAGTGTTCCTGTTTCTTTTAAGGGATTTATTAACTTTTTATTTTGGGAGAATATAAAGACCCAACCAAGTAAAAGAAAAACGGAAGTCGTGTTTTTATGCATGGATTGCAATTCTGGAAGATTCCAGGAAACCCTGCAAACAGATTTAAAGACAGGAACAGACCTTTTTCTTCGTGATTGCTTTATGTAAGCGGTGCTAATAATTGTAAGATCTTTTCCCCAGAGTTCTCTGCAGGTTTTACCTAACGAGCTTGGAGCCTCTTTACAGCCCTAGGATCGTGTGCCAGGGGCTGGAATGACCCAGCCTCTTCTCTGTTCTGCAAACTCTTACCTGGTCTCATGCTTTTCCTCCGCGCGTCGCTGTGTTCGTATAGCTAGTCTGGGAGCCTTGGTCTGAGTTTGGTGTGGGTTGTAGAGCGTGTGGGGGTGCTGGCAGGTAGCTGTCATTGCCATGGTCATTTTTCCTTTTGCCTCTTCTGTTTCCTTTTTTCTCTGTTCTCTTTACAAACGTCTCACAAAAAGAAAATGAAAATCATTTGGATCCCCTCGAGGTAGTAGTGATTGCTACCGTGTGGAGGGGCTTTCTTTGCAAAGGTCTGACATTCAGGGATTTGTCAATGAGCAGTTAAAGGTGAGTTTAGCAACAAGAACCAAAATGCATGTATTCCATGCCTTTTTTTTCCCTCCCATCCACAATTTCAAGGGTTAACATAAAAATAAAACAAGCAAACAAGAAGTTTTGTTACTGGTGCTGTGTTAGGTTGACTTAATTAACTTTTCCAGCCATTATGTGCTACAATTTGTTCCTGATTGTGAGCTTCCAAGCCAAACCACGCACATTCCACTGCATGTCCTTACAGATCTGTTTTCTTAGTTTCCTCAGCTGAGTATCTACCCCTAGAATAACATTGAAACAGACTTTTGTTTAAACACACACATTCACACAGCTAAAATGTAGGGTTCGAAAATGAACAACCTTCTAAACAGGCATTTGCCTCTTAACACTGAAATTTAAAACGGCACAAGTAAGAAACTGCGTTCTGAATCTTCTATGGGAAAAAGACAGGCCTTATTTGATTTTTGTAACATGTAAGAACCGATATCGACACAGAAAGCATTCAGTGTTCTTACCCACCACAATGTGTGTTTCATGTGCCATAGTTTGATTTTAAGCTTCGGTGTTGTTCGTTAAACATAAATGACAGAAGAAAAGACTTAGTTTTCCGGATTTCTGTTACATGCAATTGTGACTTAAGGATTATTTTTGGCATCTAATATATTTCACATGCACAGCGAACACTCAGCTATTAGGTGCCACTGTTTACTTAAAAACCTCCAAGTGTGTTAATATGCTAGCACCACAAGCAAAGTGCCTTAATAATCTGTTTGTTGCTGGTAGGGATTCATTACTTTCAAAGCTACCTGTTGTGTTTTGTAAATGGTAAATGCTTTTTAATCCAGATAGTCCAATGTTTTAAACATTATCCTTACTCCAAAGCATTTCCTTCCATGACTTGCCAATACTGACTTTTCATTTTGAAATGTTTTATGTCATTTTTGGCCTATGATTTTTTTAAAGGAGCAATCTGATATTATTAACCTACTACTCTGCTTTAAAAAAAGAAGGGCACTAATAATGAACGTATGTAGGCCAAGGTCTCAGAGATCTTTTATTGACTCTGATGGTTATTGGGAACATACCTTAAAGTGATAGAAAGCAGAAATTATAATGTTAATGGTGATGCAATATGAAACCAAAGTTGATAGATTAACAATGGAGAGGAAGTTCCCTGTTCTCTTCATTTCTTTCAAAAGGAAGAGCTTGTTTCCCCTCAGCTTAAAAAAAAATCTTCCAGGTTTGTAAGGGGATTAGATTTGGGTTTACAATTATTTAGGGAATAAATTTTTTTTTTTTTTTTTTTTTTTTTTACTTTAACTTTTGGTCACTTCCTGGCCTTGGGATTTTCTTTCAAACTGTTCAGTAACACCTATCAGTGTTAATCGTGATATCAATTGGTCTCCTGGCTCAGCGTTTCATTGGGAATTTGGAATTCATTGGCTGTTCTCTACCATGAGTTCTCGTCTCCTTGACTATTTTTTATGGTAAGAGACGACGTGCTTAATTCTGCTCAGAAATGGCGGGCAGTTTGTGCTATATAAAACAGCAGGTTGTGAGTTTTAGGTTTTTTGCCCCTTTAGATGTTCAACCCTTCCCCCCCCCCCCCCTTGGCCACATTTTGTTTTCTGGCACATGACAGATGGATGGGAAGGGCTGTCGGAAATAATGGATTTCAAATTATAGGATGTTGGTTAGGAGAACCCACAAGTTTGGGGATGTGAAAGCTTGGATTGAATTCTGGCAACAGGACTAGACTAGATTTGTGGGTGTGGGCAAATGAACGCCTCAAAGTCTCAGTTTCCTCATCTGTTTAGCAAGAAAGTAATTAGACCCACTTCACAGGATCTTTAGGGGATTAAGTGAGGCAATGCTGTACCGTTCTATACGCACCGAACGGAGTGAGAGCTTAGCAAATGTCAGCCGTAGTTATTGGACAGAGTGTGTAGATGAGTAAATGCTATGAATCCAAAACAAAGGGATTGTGTTTTCTTGAGAATACACATAGGTTTTGAAATTAAGGGAAAAATGTTTGGTAAAAGTAATTTTGAATTTGCTGGACTCTGAAAAATAGTTCAAGATGTTTCACAAATCCTGACTGTAACCAAGTTTGCTTATCTTAAGGAAGGAGGGATAACGAAACCAAGGTTTTTGTTTTGTAGCATTCTTCTGAATGCATTCTTCTGGGAGCCAGAAAATAGGGAAGAGAATTTTGAGAAAATTTGTTTTGTTTTGTTTTTTTTAACCTTGAAAACTAACATTATGTGGCTTAGAGTAAGAAAGAGCATATGCGCATCCCTTTTCTTGATTCTTTTTCTGGGGTAAAGTGTTTCTCATTTATGAGGTGGTTTGGTTGTATTAGAGTTAGATTTTATATGTTTCTTAAAAGGAGATTTCACCTTTTTGAATCAAGTGACTAATGATGGATAATCTGATTCTCATAAGAGCCCGGGCTTTCTTGAGCTCCAAACTCGTGCCCCTGAACCTGGCAACCTCTGATTCTTATTTTGGCCAAGTGTATCATCTTTCCTGCAGTCACCCAGGCTTGAAACCGCACCGTCACCTCTGACCCCTCCGTCTCTCATGCTTCCCACATCCTACCAGTTTTGAAGTCCTGGTAGATTTTCCTCTGTAATTATTCACTCCTGGGTCCCTTCAGGCCACCCTACTGCACTGTGCTATTTAAAACCTACTACCTCATGCCTAGACAGTTAAAGCAACCTTCTATCCACTCACCATGCCTTTTTTCCTCTGCTGTTGTCATTTTTGGAAGTTGCTCTTGCCAAATTAATCTTTTTACGGCTCTGCTTACGCCACGCCCCTCCTCTAGAACCTTCAGTGATTCCCAGCTACATAGAGGATACAGTTCAAAATCCTTTGATTGACACTTAGGTATCTTCCAGAGTCTGACTGCAGTCTTTCTAGTCTGACATGCTGCTACCATACTGTCGGCTCTGTAACCCATATTTTAGGTAAATTGAAGGGCTCTTTGCCTTCGTTTGCGTGTTATTCTTCCACAGAAGGAGTGTAAGTTCTTCTCAGATGTGACTGTGTCTTCAGTCTTTTCTCTCTGTGCAGCCTTGTGTCCTTTTGGGGAATTACCTACTAATGCTTGATTGTTTGGTATTTTATTTATTATTGTTACGTTCATTAATAGCCTGTATTTTAGAGGAGTTTTAGATTTATAGCAAAATTGAGCAGAAAGTACAGAGAGTTCCTGCACACTCCCTTCCTCCCTAGATTCCCCTATGAACCAATACTGGTACACTATTATTAACTGAAGTGTGTAGTTTCCATTAGGGCCCATACCTTGTGTCGTACTTTGTGTGGGTTTGGACACATGTATAATGATGCGTAGACACCGTTACAATATCATACAGAATAGTTTCCCTGCCCTAAAAATCCTGTGCTCCACTTATTCCCCCCTCCCCCCTCCGTAATTCTTAATTGTTACCATTTAGTTAAAACTTTTTGAAAGGGGCACCTGGTTTACCCCCCCACCCCCACCCCGACACCCCACCCCGCTTCAGTGTTTTGTGCTTGAGAGCCTCAGCAGGTACTCAAGCGGCCTGTAAGGTGCCTATGGAGCACAGGTATGAATGCTGAGGTTTGAATCCCAGCTCTGCCACTTTGTTGCTGTGTGATTTTAGGCTAATTACTTAGCATCTCTGCAGCTGGCACAGTGAGTACCCAAAATGTCAGCTATTGTTAGTAATAGTATAAGTTGGCAGGATTTCATTCACGGACACATTTCATCTTGCGCTTTTAGCACAGCATCGTTTGGAAATACTCTAGGGGTAGATAAGCTTTAATCTGATTGAGAGAATCAGAGGTTACTGGTTTATAGAAAACCCTGAAAATGTGGTCCTCAGGACCTAGCTTAACAGCAAGTGAGCAGATGACGGGAGCCGGGATCAGCAAGCTACCTCGAATCCCTGGTCCTGAAACTGGTACAAGTTTGGATTTAACTAATCAAATGCTTTCAGGGTCTACTTCTCATTCATAAATATTCATTCAGATTATGGGATGAAATCAGTAATTCCTGTGCCAATGGGCTTCCCTGAGGACAAGGCTCCTTTTTCTCACGTATATAGTTATTGGAAAGGACAGTTGTTGGGCCCTCAGATAAATCAGGAGTGAGTATCAAGCCCATCTTGCCACAGCTTTCCAAAGTTGGGAGTGAAAAGCCACAGCGTGATGTGTTCTGCCGGCGGAAAGTTTCTGGGCTGCTTTGATTACTTGTGATCAAGCGATGTGGTTATTTCACATTGCCAGAAGGAAACTGGTCAGAATCAGAAACAGTAACCTCAGCAGTAACAGCTCGGGGCCAAACAAAATGGCGCTTGTGGGTGGGCGGTCTCCCAATGGGGAGGTAGCTTGGTGGCCTTCCCCCTCGCACCTCTTTGGCCCAGGTGGGTGAAGGGCTGGTGCTTCCAGGCAGCTCGCAAGGTGCGCTGCCAGAGGATTGCCATCCCGAGCGCTGGATCCGCAAGGGTCCCAGCCGGAGAAGGAGGCGGGGTGACGGTAAAAGCAAAAATCTCCGTGTTATCTTGTTTACATGGAAATCTTTCCAAATATATCTGCTGCAATTCATGTTTATTTTAAAAAACTTACGTGCCGCATAATTCACTCTTTTTTAAAAGTTGTGTAGTTCTAGGAGTGTTGACAGATCTCTAAAGTCACGTAACCACCACCACAATCAAGACACAGAACAGTTCCAGCACCCCCCAAAATTTTGACACACACTTGTTTTTTTAAACTTGGCTCAGCAATACATACCATCAGAGTCAACAGTAATAACAGAAAGTTCTAGAGCAGCAGTAGCTGCTGGATGTTATGTTTATTTCGTATTTTTTAAAAGTCCATGATTTTTTTTAGGCCCTGTTAACATTACTTACTGTTACGTTTTTCCTTTTTTTTTTTTTTTTGAATACATCATGTTGAATTGGTAGTAGAAGTAAAATGTTCTTGAAAATTGCCCAGAAGTATATGACCTAGTGTCTCTGCCAGTCTGTTTTCTTTTCTTTTCTTTCTTTCTTTCTTTCTTTCTTTCTTTCTTTCTTTCTTTTTTCTTCTTTTTTTTTTTTTTGAGCGTCCAGTCAATGTATTGTTTCCTTTTAGGCCAATTTAAAATGTCATTTTATTTCAAACTACAAGGCACTCATAGTAATGAGGGCTTTTTCTGCTGTTTTGCCTCCATGAATTAATTGCACGAGAACATTACAACATTTAATGTAGCTCCAACCTAGAGAAAAAAAAAAATATCAAAGCCTTTGTTCAATCTGTTTTCTTTTTTTCTCCTTTTTCTTTTTTTTTTTTTTTTTGTAACCTCACTCTCTTTCCCCTCTACTTTTATAGATGGGACTTCATCTTGGGTAGAGGAAATTTTTATATAAAAGTTATCCTCACTCTGACTTAGACTGCTTTTTTTTTTTTTTTTCTTTTTTCCTTCGCCCCCCCCCCCCCCCCTTTCTTTGACTCTTTCCTCTTCTCGGGCTGGCTCTCTCTCACTCTCTCTCTTTTTCCCTTTTGGTTGTAGAAAGTTGAGTTCCATCCCAATTATTAAATCTTAGGAGACCATTCCCACATGGTTCCGTAAATGGTAGCTTCATCCCGTGTCCCTTTCATCTTTCCCCCTGCTCTCTGGCTTGACAGTTGAAAAGGTCTGGCTGTGCCACACAATGGTTTGATTGGTTTCTCTGGGGGAGACTTTTCCCTGGCTCATCATTCGCCAGGCAGGTGGACCAGAAAGTCTCTTGATTCTTTTGTTGCCTCTCAAAGTCCGAGGTCTTTGACTGAATAAATCCGCCGTCATGGGATAATTTGCTAAAAGGAGCCTGGAAGATGTGAGAGAAAAGCCTCGCGACTTGGGTGCTGCATTAATGAAGTTTGCAATTGAAAAATCACCAGGAATGCAGTGGGTGGAGACGGGCTTCTTTTATTTCCCATAATAAACTTTTAGTTCTATCATTTCAAGCATGCCCGACCCTCGGCTTGCCTGCCGCCCAAGTGTGTTCACGTTTGCACCCCAGTTTAAGGGGACAGCCCTGTCCGGCTGCAAGCCGTTTGGGCGCTGTGTCTAGTTAGTCATTAGATTATTACCAGTGGATGGAAAGAATTCCATATGACAGGACTAAGGTTGAGTTAACACAGGACGGAAAGTAATTTACAGATAGGCTGTCCCCAGCCATCTTTGTAGCCCCTGATAAGGTTTCATTTCAGAATGGATAGGCGACATTTCCACTCACAGGCCCATTCCCGGACACCTGTGATAACAGCTTCTGGATCCTAATTGAAATTGGTTTCAAAATGGATTTTCACTTTTCTCTGTCTGTGGAAAATATTGAATGGACTCAGAGCTGCCACAGAGAACCCCGGACCTTGGAAAATGGAGCGGGAAGCCAGGATCATCTTTCATAACAGTGTCGATGATATGACAGTTTTGTTATCTGTCTTATTAATGAAATCATTGATCAACTGATGAGGGAGATAATAAACTACGTTCCACCATGTTCACGAAGCTCAATTAGATTCATATTACAAATAAGAAGTGGGGGTGTGTGTGTGTGTGTGTGTGTGTGTGGAAAACAAACAAGGGAGCTAAAGTAGTAAAGGTCACTTAAAACTTTCATTCCCAAAGGGACCATTTCAGATCAGGACATTCTGAGTGATTGCAGTCCAAGTAATTTTGAAATTATCGAGGCCAACATGGTATTCCAGGACCTTCCTTTTGGCCAATGAGGAGTTAGCCAGCGTTTTTAGTAAAGATTCATGAAGTGAAATTCAGAAGTCGGTGGAGGGGAGGGGTGGGCGGGGCGGGGGGGGGGGGGGAAGTTCTGAAGTAAGCGCTTAGGAATGGGCAGAATGGGAGAAACAAAATCCACAGAACCTTTTCCCTCCCCATGGTGAAGGGATTTGGGGCTTGTCCTGGGTACATACAGTGGATAAGGAAGACCAAACTGAAAGAAAAGTCGCTTATTGTCTGTTCCGCTCTTAAAGCGCTTTGGGAATCCTAGTAAGATGGGAATTAGGTTTGGATTTAACGAGGTGGCTCTATTGTTTGGTGTCTGGCTGCCCTGGAATGTGCTCCCTGTTCCTCCCCAAGGAGGGGAAGAGATGCTGATGTCTGCTCATGTTTCACGGTGAACTGTATTCCTAGGTGTTTCTCCTTCCTCGGTGCCAGCGAGGATCAATCCAGTCCCATCTGAGCTTGAAAGAGGAGCCGTGATCAAAGGCTCTAATGATGTCACTGATCTCTGGTGATTGATTAGGAACAGAAGTTCTGGGGAATTCTGCCTTATAATTCCTTATATTTCCTTATCATTGCAAATTCGTTAGCGTCTACCATTAGGGCAGCCAGCTCCTGATCTGCAAAATTACAAAAACGAATGACAGAGAAAACGGTGGATTTTTCTTCTGGATCTATTTTTAAGTTTATTGGAACCATGGCTACATTTTATAAGCAGCCTTCCCCTTTAAGTGTGCCGCAAAGATGTAGAATTCCTTATATAACTTGGGATACATATTTTGGAATTCCGCACATAAGTTGGGACAGTGTTTGGGAGTAAAACTATTTACACTGTTCCCAAAGCAGTTTAATTATATATGGGTAATGGTGTATTAGGTAGGTCACCAGTAAGTATATTTAAATGCCTTATTACCTTGGAAATTTAAGATTTTAGGACTTAAAAAGTCCTTTTAGTTACTTTTATGGAACTATTTAACGTTTTCGTCTTGCCAGTCAGAAACAAACATTAATGCGTTCCATGCCAAGGAGGTGAGAAACTGGGACAACTGGGGAAGATTCAAGGTGGAAAGAAATAATAATAATAATTAAAAATAAAAAAAAAGCAACAAGAGAGAGCGAGAGAGCTCTTTCTGGAAGCGCTCTCAGTTGTACTGTAACTATTTATTGGCTTAGGTCCACCTAGAGTAGGGACTGATTGCAAAAGCATAGGAAAAAATTCTGTTTTGGAAGGCACTGCAGTCCAAGAAAGAAAAGTTGAGTGGAAAATGGAGAATGTACAGTATTATTACAGTTACTGTTACCTTGTACGGTTTGCTCTGGGGTGTCAAGGACTATTGCTTCATACTTGCTTATAGCTAATTCCTTTCACAGAAAACTTCATTTTGAGAACCGCCCTGAGTAGGACTGATAAATGTGTTTATAGTCTAAAGAGAAGAGATCATGCAAATGAGCCCTTGGGAGAAGATGGTGAGGCAATTATGAACACTAAGCTTTAAGGGATGTCAAAGACTCCCCTTTCACAGAATATTTTTGTTCTA
The DNA here is from genome assembly GCF_014898765.1 of Herpailurus yagouaroundi. NCBI lineage: Eukaryota > Metazoa > Chordata > Mammalia > Carnivora > Felidae > Herpailurus > Herpailurus yagouaroundi. The sequence goes on along the minus strand of NW_024412391.1, from coordinate 89,183,664 downwards.
TTGGCAGTGATAAGAAAAATAATCTCAAGCCTTTGCCTGTAACCAAAAGAGAACTTCTAGAAAGAAAAGAACAATGGCATGGTTGAAATAATGGAACTTCCAGAAATGTAAACATTTTCTGGTAAAATATGAACCTAATACTCAGTCGAAGATTTCTTCCAAGCATTTAAAAATTAGAGAACACACAGTGGCCCATTTCACATTAAGTTTAAATCAGATCTGTCTTGAAAAACTAATGTTTCTAGGCTTGTTTTCAAATCCTGGCAAGTTGCAGAGCAGTAGAAAAGTTCCTTTCCTATAAATGTTGACAGCAGTTCCGGTGAAGGCTAACAATGTTTTATAAATAGAGTTTACTTAGCAGAAACCATATGTATGCCTAGTGAAATAACCTCACATTTATTTATGTTTTGATTTATAGAAAACATGTGCCCCTTGACAAAGCCTTTGGGCTGTTTTCCGCAATTAAAAGGAATCATGTTTGAAAAAAATAGCTACCATCTTAATGGGAAACTTTTTCACATAAATTCAAAGCACCTTCTTTGATCAGTTTCATGCACATTGAGACTATTTTCATCCATCAGTTTAACCCCCAAAAAACTGGGTGAATGGAAGAAAAAAAAAAAGATGCTTAAAAACATGCACACACAGGCACCCAGCATATATACTGGCTGAATACTAGAGAATCCAAGGATATGAAGGGCTGGGTATTAGAACAGAGGCAGTTGCAACGTTATAGCAGGAACATTTCTCTTGTGGCTCTTCCTGATGGTGACTAGTGTTGGTATAGCACCAGACAGCACTCCTCTGGTTTGCTTTGGTTGTTTTCTTAGACTGTCCAGGGGGAACAGGGTCCTATATGTACCTGTTGCTAGCCTTCATCTGACTATCTGAAAAGTATCTATCCCTTAATTCTCTTTCCAACAACAATAGATGATAAGGGTAGCGAGGGATAAGAAGGTGCTTTGTAAATTCCTTATCTATTCCCTTTTTCTTTTTGGAGAAAAAGATCATATAATTTAAATATAAACTATGTGCCTATTGCTTATTCCTGGTTCAGAAAGTTCAGGGTTGGGAAGGAGTTGCAAAGAAGAGAATCTCATTCGTGTGTTAAGAAAGAAGTGGTTATATTAGCTGGGGCCAGGCTACAAAAATAGTGCTTAATTACCATGCTAGACTAGATCAATGATTTTTGCGCTGCTGAGGGGAGGGATTGGAGGCAGGGAGAAAGTCAGTGTTTAAATACAGAAATTTAGTAATACGTGGGTATACTAATGAAACAAGTATGGATCTTACATCTAAGTGCTGGTTTAATTTTGTACCTTGTTTTAATTTGAGAAGCTTTTCATTTTAAAGTACATCTGAGAGATTATATGTGCTTAAAAAAAGAGAGGTAAGTTTTTATGGAAAATCTTTCTCATGAAGGTAATGTCAGTTTTCCACGGCCTGGGAAAGCCTAGCTCCTGCCTCCATGCAGTTGGGAACAAGTTCTATCCAGCAACGTGGCACCATGCGAAATGAACCATCTTTTTCAGCATGGGGGCTTAACTGGCAGTCTAGGAACCCTTGAGGTTCGTGGATCTGCTTCAGAAAATGGACCAACACCTTGAAATTATTTTATGCAACGCTTTATGGACAGGTGCCTGTGCCCTCTTTGTTCAGGTTCTTAAAGACATTCACGACATTGTGTTCGCCAGAAGCAACTTGTCTGCGGGAAGATTTCGGAGCTCTGACTTTCTTTAGGAAAATATTGATTGAAGGAGTACGATGGCTCTTTGAAGGAATGATTATCTTAGGAGACAAGAACCCTACAGTGATTAGGGACCACGAAACTGAATCTTTCTCATGTAAAATGTGAAGGGATAACCACAGTGGTGACACAGCTTACTTGATAGGGGGCTGCATTAAGAATTCAGAAGATTCCGTGTGCACATCACTTTATCTCACTTTAAACGAGGAGCTTGGGCATGCGATTTTAAAGAGCTTTTCCCCTCAAAAACTCTTGTCTCCATGATATCCACCTTAGGTTCCCCAGGAATTTGGAAGAATGTATGGCGACAGGAAAGATGTCTGGTAAATAAGAGGACCTTGAAAGGAATGAGGTAACATAATCTGTGTTTAGACAGGGAAATCCACAATTCTTTCAAATGGATTATACAGGTCATATGTACATGTCTGTCTTGGGGTAAAAGCTGCTGCTGATTTTGTTTAGGCCACAACGTGCCATCACATTGGTAAGTCAAGACCATCCCAGGTATTTTGAAGGGCAGTCTATAGATAATAGTCTTAAAACTCTACGGAGATTTCTGCCCAATTTTGACAGAATTGCTGATCGTTACAGGTAATTACCACAAAAGCACTGGGTCCTCTGAAATCTGAGATGTGTGTGTCCTTGATCCAGACATGGTTTCATTAATTCCTGGTCCGACTTCTAGTGTTCATCTTTTTGGTAGGACAGGGTCATAGTCTGTGTGGGGATGGCTGGAGGAGCGTTTTGCCTTTTGGGTGACTACCTCTTCCGGACCTTGGCCTTCTTGTAAACCTCCTGAACTCTCCTTACGGAGCGCTCCGCATAGTTTTCTGTTTGGCATCTGGTTTGATGTAGTTCTGTTTTAGCATGGCTTCGCTGAGAGCTTTTGCAAATTTCTTTGATGCTCCTCGACATGCTTTAAACTCTTTGGAGTGGAAAAAAGGACACAAAACCGAGAGCACAATAAACTTTGATTACCAGGCTCCTAAACACCGAACCTCTCAAATAACCCGCATTTGTCATTATTCTCTGAGAGGGGAATTTATAGGCTGAAGCTGGGGAGTGTTACTGGTGCCCTTCACATGCAGCCCAGGTAAGGGTACGGAGCCAAAGGTCAGAGGGCGTGTGCGGAAGGGAGACACTACTGCACCCCATAAGGAAGATGAGATGGCTCGTAATACAGAGACTGGTAAAATAACGCATTTTGGAAAAGCGTTTCAGTGAAAATGGACACTCAAGGGTACGAACAGTAAAGGGGACCTCTCGCTTAAGCAACATCTGGGCAGCCTGAGCCCTTAGGACTATCTCTCTTATTTTCTGCTCTCCTCTCCAACCTTTTTATCTGTTCGTTTTTATAAAAGGAACACGTGCTCATTGGGAAATTCAGGAATGCACAAAGAAACACAGGGACGTGTCCTGGGTCTCCCCATCCAGGGTTGGCCTTTGTTAACCCTTGGGCTTATTTTCAGTCTTTCTCTGTCGCCGTCTCTGGCAGGGACTACATGTCCAGGCAGCCATACTTGGGGGACATTTTCCATGTCACGTGCTACCCTTCTGCAGCTTAACTGGTGATGTGGGGGTAGTCAGCCAGTCCCCTGTCATTGCATGCTGACGTTTTTCTTCTCTTTTTCTCATTGTAAACGAGGATATGATGAAGATCCTAAAAACGTCTGTGTGGCTTGACTGTGTCTTACCGAATTAGTTCCAAGGGTGGTAACAACTTAGAATTCCAGCAAGCTGTTTCTGGGACTGCGCCTTCTTAGGAGCGCTTGGCAGCATAGTATCATAGGTGAAAACTTCCCCTCATTTTTAAAAGTTTTTTTTTTAACATTTATTTATTTTTGAATGAGAGAGAGAGAGAGAGAGAGAGAGAGAGAGAGACAGAGCATGAGTCGGGGAGGGGCAGAGAGAGAGGGAGACACAGAATCTGAAGCAGGCTCCACGTTCCGAGCCATCAGCACAGAGCCCAATGCAGGGCTTGAACTCACAAACTTCTTGATCATGACCTCAGCCGAACTCAGACACCTAACCAACAGAGCCCCCCAAGCGCCCCAAAAGTTTTTAATTGAAGTATAGCACACAGATAGAAAAGTGCACAGGGCACGTGGGAGCAGAATGATGAATTTTTCCCAAAGCTTAACGCATCATGTAACCAGCATGCAGATCCAGAAGTTATCCTTTTGGGTGTTTTGAAAATCTTTTTTTTTTTTTTTTTTTAATTTGTAGTTCTTTGGGGATAAAGAATTGTGAGTTGTCCTGTCACTGAATTGAAATGATAACTTCTATCTGACACTGCCTTACTCTATTTTGTAGCATCCTTTTCTGAACTGTTTTTATTCTATTGACCTGCCTGTTCTTTTTTTTTTTTTTTAATATTTATTTATTTTTGAGAGAGAGACACACAGAGCACGAGTAGGGGTGGAGTAGAGAGAGCGGGAGACACAGAATCCAAAGCAGGCTCCAGGCTCCGTGCTGGAGCCTGACACGAGGCTTGACTCACAAATCACGAGATCATGACCTGAGCCAAAGTCAGACGCTCAACCCACTGAGCCACCCAGGTGCCTCTAGACCTGCCTGTTCTTCAGTCAAGTACTACCTTCTTTCAGACATTACAACGTACAATACATTTACCTGATAGTGCCCATCATCTTTTATTATTTTTCCTTTTCAAATGCTTCTTGGCTTCTCTTCAGTTTTTTCTCCTAGATGAGCTTTAGGGACATCTTTTTGAATTGTGTTGTTAATGAATTCATAAATATGCGATAAAAGTATAAAGTCATGATCGATGAAATCAGTTCAGCAGTAGTGGTTACCTCTGGGGAGAGTGGAGAGGGAATACGGTGGGGAGGGTTCAGATATATATGTACCACCTTGTTTCTTTTTTGAAAAGAATATTTATATATTTATTTTTGAGAGAGAGAGCACGAGCAGGGAAGGGGCAGAGAGAGGGAGAGAGAGAATCCCAAGCAGGCTCTGTGCTGTCAGCGCAGAGCCCAATGTGGGGCTTGATGTCACACACTGTGAGATCATGGCCTGAGCCAAAATCAAGAGTCCGATGCTTAACCAACTGAGCCACCCAGGCACCCCTGTACCACCTTATTCCTTTAAAGAGGAAAGGTTTTAAGCAAATATGGCAAAATATTAAAGTTATCAGATCTGGGTGGTGGGTAATCTTTCTTGATGGTGCTTATGTTATTCTCTGAAATACGTTGCGATTAAAAGATACCCTTTTGAAATTCTGCTTGGAATTACATTCAGCTGGTTTGGCCAGGCCTTACTGGAACCCGATGGTCGTGGGCCACAGTCTTGGTTGGTCCTCGGCCGCGTCCTCGCAAGGTGACTCCCATCAAAGCACGCACACATGCACACTCCTTTGGCATCCACGTTCTGCATTCATCTTCAGAAGTAGTTTTTAGAAATCTGTCCCTTCTCGGAAGATGCTTAGGAAATAGCAGTTGGTAAGACCTAACAGGTGTTTGCTTTACTCTCACCTTTTCTACTTTACCTTGTTCTGGAAGCAATTTAATTTTAGCTTTGTCTCATCTGTCTTGAATTGAAAGTTGCCGGTACATCGATAAGTGCTTGAGTTAATGCAAATATCCCTTGTATTCTCACAGGAGAAATACCGTGCTCCGCTTCCCTGCATCAGGCTGCATTTTTATCCAGTCCCAGCAGCTGCCCTCTGTATTCCCTGATAGTGGTATCTGTTCTGTGGTGGCTTTTTCTGCTGAAATCAATCAATGCCAGGGTCAGGGATTAGGAGTGGGTTGAGGCTCTTTGTTATTTGTTTGTTTATTTGTTTGCTGGTGTTGTCGGGAGAACTTTGATAGCAGTGGAAAAGGCCTAAGGGATCTTGGCTTTCTTACTTTTGACCTTAAGTTACCCTGACCGTGGGGTAACCCCAGCTAACTAATGAGTAGGGGTGCTGGATTTAAGATGATGCTGGACATGGCCACATCGAAGAGAAAAAAAGGTGGGTGAGGCATATGGTCTCGGGGCTGTGTGGGACGTGTTTCTGTGCCACATGTGTAGGAAGCAGAACTCCTAAAAAGAAGACCGTCACACACATCTTGAAGAAGGCCAAGTAGCAAAACGTATACCCCTTTGAAGATAGGAAGTGTTGCCATCAAAGGTGTAATTCCAGTGGTTTCTGAAGCCTCAGCTTTGTTCACTGGAAAGCATGCCCACAACCTGCTGCCTAGAGCTTTTGGAAATAATTGAGAGACACGACTCTTGCGTCTTCTCCAAATTTCAGATCATTCAGTGTTTTGTTGGCCTTTTGTCTGGGGAGATACGCATTCACCAGAGCCATGCCAATAAGTACAGAAAATTTGCCAGCCCACAGAGAAATTCGAACTTCCCTTTTTTCCCGCAGGAGTGTCTCAGGGAAATCATGGATACAATAGAACTTTTCATGTCTAGACCCTGCCCAGGGGATTTCTGTCTAATAAGAACCTTTTCTTTTTTTTCTTATGCGTACTCGAATGGAACAAAGCTCAGGAAGAGGTTGGGGATAGGATGCAGGGAAAGAAAATAGAGGAAACCCCGGACCATCCTATTTTCCCAACTCCTTGGTGCCCAAGTCCATGGAGTTGTAAATGTAAGGTTCTTTTTTTATTGCTATGCTGCCCATGGCCAACAGATACTCCTAAGGCCTTGCTAAGTGCCAAACATTGTTATCTGATGCTGAAGATTGATAAAATATGGGGCCAGCTCTCAAGATATTTACACGTGGATGAGTAAACGGCCACATTACAGTGTACTTACTAGGTGTATGTAAGTGATGCCCACAGAGTGTCAAGGCAAGTCTCATAGAAGAGTAATACTTGAATTAGATCTTATAAAGGGTTAAGGTGGGGGCAGACAGGAGTTGTGGGGGAGTGGCTAGAGAATAAGATAAAGAAAGTCATTCCAGGCAGAGGGGAGCAGCCTTGGAAGTGGGGACGTTCTTGGTGATTTGGGGAAATGGTACCCGGCAGCGTAGGCCATGTAGCGACTATGCATGGGTTGTGCTTATGGAAATGCCATCGGAAGGGGCACATTGAGGCCACATAGTGGAGGCCTGTGAATGCACAGCTGATGAGTCCGGGCTTTATGCTTAATGTGAGTGGGAAGAGGGGAGTGAGAGCGTGTCATCTGCTTAAGTCGCCGGAGGGGAGAGTGGAGGCGTGGAGGCCCCCAGGCGTCCAGCGGGCGGTGCACCTGCTGCGGAAGTGGAGGGCAGAGGGAGGTCATGTCAGACGAAGGCAAGAGAAGCAGCAGAGAGAGAAGCGAGTGGGACCAGGGGAGGCCGGGATATGCGCAGGAAATCGGGAGAGGGGAGGAGGGGCCCGGTGGGAGGGAGCTTTCGATTTTAAGCCCTGTGACTTCCAGGGTGTATTGGAACCGGACAGAAAGGGCTCAGGAGGAAGACAGGCTGAGGATAAAGATTCAGGATTCATCTCAGAAGTATGTGGGTAGTAATGGCAATGGGAAGGAGTGAAAGGGAAGGGGACACAGCAGTGGGCGGGACTCAGGAGGGGCATCTGGCAGGTAAGAGGGGTTTGGGCTAGAGGACCAGGACCACCGATGGGGCAGGGTGGGGGGGAGATAGGGGTGGTGTCCAGGCTGATTTAGGTTAGGGGGATGCAGAAGTGAGATGGCAATAAAATGGACTGCAGAGGGAGGCCAGGCTGGTGGGGCAGGGGAGCTGTTCTGTGTGGGTCGCACGTTAAGGAGGTGGAGGACGCGTGAGCTGGAGATGTAGGATGGGCGTCCCGAGTCGGGTGGTGGGTGGAGGGCAGTGAGGGGCACAGAGAGCAGGGGTGGGGGCCGTGACAGGCTGGCCATGAGGCTTTGTAGGACCCACGGGGCAGTGCTGATGGGCCGGCCCGAGTGGCCCGACCTTGGGATGTGAAGCTTCACCTGTGAGTGAATCTGTTGGTACAAACTAGAGGGAAGGGAGGGAGATGCAGAGATCCTGTGTCTGCCTGTCTCCATTTCCTCCATGAATTTGTAAAGGGTGACACAAAGTAGCAGGAGTGGGTTTAGGAATGGCAGATTTTTGTGAGGAATGGGGAGTGCTGAGTATTCACAGTTAGGACCCCCGGGAGCATCAGGGGCCCGGCTCAGGGTGGACGTGACCAGGGTTGGATGGCATCTGTAACCCCATCGGCTGCAGCTGGGGTCTGGAGGAGGCCAGATGCAGGGCTCCTGTGTCTCCTCTCAGCCGCTCAGCGTGGTAACACACACACACACACACACACACGCGCGCGCGCGCGCGCGCAGGCAGGTTTCACACCCTGGGTCACTTATTTGCCCAAGAGGACAGTTCTGAAAGGCCCTCAAAGGGAGGAGAGCCGTGGCCTCGCCTTCATTCATAGGGATGTCCTGAATGAATCCACCATACTGCGTGGTTACTGACGTGCAATGGATAAAATCAGTACTGACCACTGCCCTGACATAAATTGCTTGCTTTTAGTAGAAACGCTGTCGTGCGTGGTTTTAGAACCAGGAGGGCTACCCGGCGGAGCAGTGGAGTGCATTGCTTTGTTGTGTGCGTGATCCTATGAATTTCAGGTGAGCTCAGATTTGGGGGATAACACTGACCAAAGATGGGCCAATGGCCTTATGGTTGGAATCTTATCACAGTCTTGTTTACTGTAAGAGTTCAATGTTGTTGTTTTTGTTTTGTTTTGTTTTTTAACGCTGGTTCCTGTGTGTGTTTGTGTGCTTGTATCCACTTTGACCTTTTAAATTCTTTTATTTTTGGGGTGCCTGGGTGGCTCAGTTGGTTAAGTGTCCAACTTTGGTTCAGGTCATGATCTCACGGTTTGTGAGTTCGAGCTCCGCGTCGGGCTCTGTGCTGACAGCTCGGAGCCTGGAGCCTGCTTTGGATTCTGTGTCTCCCTCTCTCTCTCTGCCCCTCCCTGGCTTGCTCTCTCTCTCTCTCTTTCAAAAATAAATATTTAAAATTTTTTTAAAAAACCTAAATAGAATACATTCTTTTATTATAAAAATAATTACTTTAAAATTATTTAAAAAATTAAAAAAATTTTTTCAATGTTTATTTAGTTTTGAGAGAGAAAGCGACAGAGTGTGAGTGGGGGAGGAGCAGAGAGAGAGGGAGACACAGAATCTGAAACAGGCTCCAGGCTCTGAGCTGTCAGCACAGAGCCTGACGCAGGGCTTGAACTCACGAACTGTGAGATCATGACCTGAGCCGAAGCCAGACCCTCAACCGACTGAGCCACCAAGGCACCCCCAAAAGTTTTTAAATGTTTATTTTTTTTTTTGAGAGAGACAGAACATGAGCAGGGGAGGGGCAGAGAGAGAGAGAGAGAGAGAGAGAGGGAGAATACCAAGCACGCTCCACACTGCCAGCACACAGCGCAGTTTAGGGCTCTAACTCACAAGACTGTGAAATCACGACCTGAGCCAAAACCAAGTCAGATGCTTAACTGACTGAGACACCCAGGTGCCCCTTAAATCCTTTTAATATGGAAAGCATATTAAAATCCCTTTTTTTGTTGCCTGTTCATGTATTGCTTAGTGTTTCTTAAAAGGAATGGTTAGGATTTAAATTTATGTCTGTCCAGAAAGACATTGGAGAAATACTGAGAGCTGAGCTTTGCACGCACACGCACACGCACACACACACACTCACACTCTCCTCTTCCTCCCCATCCCTAATTGGTTTTCCTTAAAGGACTGCAGCTGGGCAGGAGCCCATGGCCATGATATGCTGACTAAGACCAGGGAGAGGGGAGTAGGGGTCCGGCTTCACGCTGACTGTCTTGGCAACTGGAGAAGGAACTGTGAGCTGCTGGGGGCCGTCAGGTAGCCAGATGTGTGGATGTGATGAGGGAAGCAGCAGGGGAGGAGGGCAGAAGAGATGCCCAAGGATTGGACTAGGAAAACAAAACAGCGATGTTCCCCTGCCAGCCAGCCACCCCTCCTGGAGAAGGCAAATTCTTTTCCTAGGAGAATCCATCATTCCATGTGTGGGGAGGTCCTGCGCATAGGCTGCTCTGGGGGGAGGAAGCCAGAGCCGTCCAGACAGCAGGTTCTGCTTGCCCGAAGCCCCGTGGAAACCCCAAGAAGTGTCGAGAGACCCCAAGCACCCAGGCATCCTCAACGCTGTGTGACGGCCTGCCCTGTGCAGCCTGCAGGACCAACGAGGCAATTTCATGGTTTCTGGTTCTCTTCTTTCTTTGTTCTGTTAATGATGACGGAGTGACAGCTTTGAGGATTTTGCTGTGGGGACAGATACACATGTGGAGTCCTAGAAATTGCTTCCTGAAAAAGAGCTGGAGAGGTGCAGGAGGGCAAGCATTCAGGCATCTGTGTTTCCTTTGGCCAAACTAGTTCAGTGTTTTCTGGATTCAGAACGCGTGACCATCGTATGAAACCTTGCAAAGAGCCTCTTGTGGCCAGCTCGGTTGTGTGGGTAAAGGAGGGCAGAGTGAAGGAAAGAACCTGTGGGGTTGATGTGCTCCCACCCTGTGCCTTGTGATCCCAGCGGCCACGGCCCAGTATTCATGTTGGCTCTTTCAAAAGAAATTCACAGCACTTTTGCTGAGATGTCCCTTGTTCGCCACAAATCGCGGCCTGCCGGAACCAGATGGAGTCCTCTGTGCTAAACACGCATACCACAGGTGAGGAACCTGAGCCGTGGAGGTGGGCTTCCCAGGGTCCCCTGGCTGGTCAGAAGCGGGACTGTCCCCGGGCTCCTGCTCTCCCGGCTCTCGGCCTCCTTCTGCTCAGAGCCTGGTGGGGGTAGCGAGCCACACAAGTGGCGATACCACACTCCGGTGTCTTGAATCAAAACACCAGAAGCGGCAGCTGCCGCGGAACGTGAGCGGTGGTAATTTTCTGTTGGGTGATGTTTCGTTGCCAACCACGACGAAGTCCCCGTGAAGTACGTACACATACACAAGTTGTACAAGTGCCACTGAGCATGTGTCGTCTCTGGTTCTGTGTCAGCACACAGCACGCGGGTGTTTCCTCTCTGAAATCTGTGTCCGTCCTTTGCCGTTAGAAAACTGAAACACGTGATTCCATCTCAACGCAGCAAACTGAAAAAGGGCTGCTTTGAAATACACATGACAGTCTCTGGAAACACTTTAAAAGGCACGACAAGCACTCGGTAGAAGGGTCGTCTTGTGTCATTGCCCATGGCCAGTGGGTCTTGGGATGGGGACCTGCATCGCCTGTCTTACAGCTGTGGCGATGAGAGTTCTACCCCATGGACTCATGTGTCAACTGCCTACAAGTGCTGGCTACTCACTCTTTATTCATTGATGTTGGAAAATTCTTTTAAGTTTATTTATTTATCTTGAGAGAGAGTTTGAGCAGGAGAGGGGCAGAGAAAGAGGGAGAGTCTCAGGCAGGCTCCACACTGTCCGCACAGAGCCCATGCAGGGCTCAAACTCATGAAACCGTGAGATCATGACCTGAGCTGAAGTCACGAGTTGGACACTTAACCCACTGAGCCACCCAGGCGGCCCAGATACTGGATAATTCTGAAATGCTCACCGTCTTGTTGTTTCTCAGATCCTAGAGTGCTTTGTGCGTTTTTGTGTCTCTGTTTTCAGACAGGTTCGTCTTGAACCAGTCCAGATATGAATGTCTTTTTTTTTTCCCCCTGGAAAGTCCTGACTGAAGGAGATTCTTCTGTCTCATGTTTTTCCCACAGTGCCCAGGAAGTCATGAGAGAGCGAGAATAAAACTCGGAGCCTGGGCCTCTCTCACAAACTGAATGGCCAGACTAGCCTGTCCAGTGTGAGAAGCATCTTTTCAGACCCAAGAAAACCATTCCTGCCAGCCTTATTGTAAATTTACAGAACTCGCTGGTCTGTGAGCATCACTTTTTATGTGTATACCACTGCTCCTTATAGGAGACAAGTTATTTTAAAAACAAACACCTAGGGGCACCTGGGTGGCTCAGTCTGTTAAGCGTCTGACTTTGGCTCAGGTCATGATCTTGCAGTTCGTGAGTTCAAGCCCCACGTCGGGCTCTGTGCTGACAGCTTGGAGCCTGGAGCCTGCTTTGGATTCTGTGTCTCCCTCTCTTTCTGCCCCTTGTCTGCTCACACTGTTTCTTTCTCTCTCTCTCTCTCTCTCTCTCTCAAAAATAAACATTAAAAAAACCCGCACCTAATAATTTTTTAAAAAATGTTTATTTATATTTGAGAGAGACAAGACAGAGCATGAGCAGGAAGGGGCAGAGAGAGAGAGAGGGAGACACAGAATCCGAAGCAGGCTCTAGGCTCCGAGCTGTCAGCACGGAGCCTGACGTGGGGCTTGAACTCACGAACTGCGAGATCATGACCTGACCTGAGCCGAAATCAGACACTTGACGGACTGAGCCACCCAGGTGCCCCCCCCACCCCAAGCCTAATAATTTTTAATTGGCCAGCAATTTTCAGAAACAAAGTTTGCAGGTGGAAAAGTAGGGTCAGTGGAATTCTGACTTCAAAATCTTGGAGGAACGAAGCTTCTAGGGATGCAGTTGATGTAGAGAGAGGTAGAGGGGGTTTTCCAATCCATTCCATTCCCTCCGTTCCAAGTTGGTGGCCCTCCCTGAAGAAGTTGGAGGATGCTGAATAAACTTGGGCCTTGCCGGCAGAGGGTGGGGGGGGATACATTTGCACAGAGAGGTACCGCGTGGACTGTGCCTACTCCATGGCCATGCGTGGTGTCCACTTCCTGACTGGGAAACGCCTGCCCGCCCCCAGATTGCCCTCCACACGTCCGCGCCCTTCCCCCAGGTAAGGTGCCGAGTCAGTGATCCACCTTCCCGTAAATTCAAGCCTGCCTGTCCCTTTCCCACCCTGTCCCGGTCAGAAGCACTTCAAACCACGGACGTGAGAGGCGTGGTTGATTCTCTGGTCTTCTGGATCCGTGTAGGGTCATGCTAATTCTTCTTCCACAGATACTTGCAAATATTTGAAGACGAATAAGCCCCCAGGGCCTCCTTCCCTACTTCTTTCTACCTTTTTTCTTTTCTGGGTTGGCTTTGAGTATTCACTCTATGAAAGTGTAGAACACAGCTGAGCGGGACCGCTTCTGTTCCTGTGTGAGATTCAGGCCGGATTTGGGCACAGCCGCCTTTCACAGCTGATCCACTCCTCTCGACGGAAAAGTGCTCCCCTAGCTCACCTTTCACTGCCAAGTCCTATTTCTGCCACTCTATGAAAATGACTTGAGTATTGATTCTTTGGGCCTCAACATAGACCTCGATATTTATCCTTATAAAATTTCTTCCTCTTCGCCTCAGCCTGACATGACTCCTGCCCTCAAAGAGCTCGCCACGTTGTTGATTTGCGAGGCTCAAGTAAAAAGAGAGGACACACGCGTGTGCGTACCGACGCACACACCCTCAACACGTGTCTGTTATCACCTCTCTTCTGTTTTTGCGCAAGAACCGTCACACATAAGAACTCGCTTTAAAAGTTGTTGTGACCCTGGAAGCAAAACTGACAGAGACAGGAGAGGAAGGAGCTCAGAAGGCTTCGCCCAGCCTGGCTGGCGCTGAGGCCTGCGCGGAGAGATGCGGAACGGAGGGGAGCACTGTGTCCCAGGAAAATCAGAGTTCTCATTGCGCTTTAAAAAAAAAAAATTTTTTTTTTAAATGTTTGTTTTTCAGAGAGAGGGAGAGCACGAGCAGGGGAGGGGTAGAGAGAGGGAGACACAGAATCCGAAGCAGGCTCCAGGCTCCGAGCTGTCAGCACAGAGCCCGACGTGGGGCTCGAACCCACGAACCCTGAGATCATGACCTGAGCTGCAGTCTGACGCTCAAATGACTGTGCCACCTAGGCGCTCCCTGATTGCGCTTTTAATGTGCTTCCTGCAGAGTTAGGAGAACTCGGTATCTTGTCTGTTGTTTACCTTGCGTAGAAGCGCGTGTGTATCAACAATGGAAATTTTTCATCTGCTCCCAAGCAGGCCGGCAGCCTGAAAATCATTTTCAGAAATTTTAGAAATGTTCGTAACCCAACTTTGTGGTGAGTAGGGAAAACCACATCTAACATTTGGATCAAACTGTGCGTTTTCAAAGCACTGCTGTCTCTTGCACGCCTAACTGGCATATTTCTAACTCTGTTCTTCAGATTTGCAGTGCATTGTTTTGCTTTTGGTTATTGACCAACTGCTTTATAGATGCCATTTGTTATCTATCATCATAGTAAATTTAGGGGGAGAAATGCTTTGTCATTGTAGTTGGCAGGGAGATTGTCCCCAGCCTTTTCCATGGTAGAAAAAAGAAACTTTCTGAAAGAAGTTTGAGAATTTTAAGGTATGCATCTTCAGAATCATTGATTGTGTTTTTTAAACATTTTTTTTAATGTTTATTTCTGAGAGAGAGAGAGACAGAGTGTGAGTGGGGGAGGGGCAGAGAGCGAGGGAGACACAGAATCTGAAGCAGGCTCCAGGCTCCGAGCTGTCAGCACAGAGCCCGACCTGGGGCTCAAACTCAGGAACCACGAGATCATAACCTGAGCGGAAGTCGGATGCTCAACCGACTGAGCCACCCAGGCGCCCCTCATTAATTGTGCTTTATCTGATTATTTTTAAACTAAGAGTCCAACATTTTCTCTGCAGGAAAGTTAATCCGTGGATGTGTCGCACGCGCATGTGTGCTCCTGTGAGTACATGTGTGGGGGAGGGCATGTCTGAAGGAGGCATCGAAGTTAAACCTTAAGAGGGATTTACTGATTCTTAAAGATTTAGATATTAAACCAATCTCTTGAGGAACTTCTTTGGTCTTGATATCTTCCAGGGCCATTTGCCTAGAAGGCCTTCAGTCCAGGTCTTGCCAAACCACCATGTGATGAGGTAGAAGCTGGTTGGAGAACAAACAGAACTTGCCCTGGCCTGTGAGGCCAGTCATACAATCCTCCCACGTCCCTGGAGTTCAGCACCCCTAGGGGGTGGTTCTGCAGCCCGGGTCTGACAGGTGGGGGAGCTGGAAAGACTCCCCCGCAACCTGCTTCCTTCCAGAGACCAGGCATCCATCCGCTCTTGGCTCTCTGCAGTCCCCTCTCTGCCCTCGCCTGGCACCTCCGATCACATTTCCTTTTTTTTTTTTTTTCCAGAAAATTTGTCTCCCTCTGAAGGTATTTTACTTTTCACGTGTTTGCATGTTACTGTCTCTGCACCAGGATCTAAGCACTAAGAGCCTCTCCTGTGGCCTTTACACTGTACTTGTGCTTGGAACAGGGGCTCGCACAGTGTGGGGGCTCAATAAATACGTGTGGAATGGATGGGTGGGTCTAAAAATGACCTCAACCTACACTTGGAGGGATTTAGGAGAATTTTCACCTCTTTTATAAGATGTTGTTCTATATACTCTCTTCAGCTTCCGGTGGGTTCTATGAACTTGCAGAGCAGATGATTGTGCCATGTATTTTGGGGCAGCTACACCTATATTTACCAAGATCGTTCTAGTCTGCTCCCACTTTCAGTCTGTCTTTACGGTCTTTGACTGGTTTCTTTGGAAACACCACTGTGGGCTTAGTGAAGATGATGGGGAGCGAGAGCCTTCTGCACACATGGTGTGAGCTTTCAGGGGCTCTGCCAGGTTCTGGGACACCCCGTCAGGAAGCTGGTTCTGTCCAGAGTAGGAGGGCAGTGCTTGCTTCCACGGCTGGGATGGTGAAGCCTGAGATCGCCATCAGGCCTGGGAGTAGTGAGCTGCCCTCTTGCAAATGGTAAACACAAAGGTGGGCAAAGGTGACCTCCTTCCTTCTTTGGAAAGTCAGTAGAGCTCCCTGCTCCAGGAGCATGACATTTGTTTCCTGCTTTGAAGTTGTATAATGAAGACTAACTTGGGGAGTGTTTGAACATATGGCTTCAAGGCTGTCCAGTGGCCAAACGTCTCAGCTCTCTAGCGAGTGACTGGTTTTTTTTTTTTTTTTTTTTAATTTATTTATTTTTATTTTTTAGAGGGAGAGAGAGGGAGGGAGGGAGAGGGGCAGAGAGAGAGGGAGACACAGAATCCGAAGCGGGCTCCAGGCTCCGAGTTGTCAGCACAGAGCCTGATGCGGGGCTCGAACTCATGAACTGCAAGATCATGACCTGAGCTGAAGTCGGTTATTTAACCGATTGAGCCACCCAGGCGCCCCAGAGAGAATTCTTAAGCAGGCTCCACGCTGAAGCCTCAGGCGGGGCTTGATCCCATGACCCTGGGATCATGACCTGAGTCAAAATCAAGAGCTGGACACTTTCAACCAACTGAACCACCCAGGCGCCCCTAAATACAGATTTTTTGCAAGGTCTTTCTTGGGAGGTTCATCTTGAGTAATAAAATGTTAATCAAGATTGCTTTGTGGGACGATGATCTGTGTATCCTCTCGTATACCTGCAGTCTCCTCCATGTTTCCCAAAGCTCCAATTTAACGCTGTTAAGAATTGTTAGTTTACATCAGAAGAGCTGACCTGCAACTATGTTTCTTGGCTACTTCTTGCTAAGAGAGATTTATAGTGTATGGGTCCCCCCCTCCCCATCTGAAAGTAGAGCGTTCCTGTGAAACCTTTCTAAGTTGAAATGGTGTAAAATGAAGAAGAAGCAATGACTGTTCATTTACATGGAAAATTTGGGGCGCCTGGGTGGCTCAGTCAGTTGAGCGCCTGATTTCAGCTCATGTCGTGATCTCATGGTTTGTGGGTTCGAGTCCTGCATTGGGCTCACTGCTGTCAGCGCTGAGCCCAGTTGGGATCCTCTGACCCCAACCCTCTCTCCCCCTCCACGTCTCACGCACTGTCTCTCTCAAAAGAAAAGAAACTTAGATGGAAAATTTTTTTTAGCATTCCCAGACCCAAAAACTACCTGTCAGGCTTTTCTGATACCTTAGGACACATCTTGCTAACAGATACAAAGAATAAATAGCGATAAAACAAATGTTCACAGACAGTGGTGTCTAGGTACTGAGCGCAGCTCCTAGGGAAGGGGCTGGAACAGCCTGGGATGTGCGCTGCCTCTGTAACAGCTCCCTGCAAAACACAGGCTGACTGCTAATTTTGCCATTTGGCTTTTTTTGGAAAAGCAAAAATCGTCCTCAGGTTTATGAAAACAGGTAGTAATGTTAGAGCAAAGTGGCAGGACGTGAACTCTTGAAAAGTGGGGGATACCTGTATCTACATTTAGATATAGGCCCCTTTGAAAAGTATTTCCCTTTCTTTTTAGGACCATGAAGTTATCTTTAGTCATAGCTAAGTGAATAGGCCCAGAATTGTTTCCTGAAACATCTCGGGGACCTGCCTCACTTATAGATGTGCTACTTAACGTTAGTGAGGATGAGAGGCTGTTTGCTTTTCTAACTATTCATTTTTGCATTTCACTTTGTTTAGCTTACTTGAGACACTCCACCTGGACAAGCTGGCAGCACAATCACGTTTGAAAAATGATCAAAATGGAAGTAAATTTAATTACAGCCATTCTAGCTAGAGCCAAGATACATGGAGCATGACATACTGTGTCTTTTCAGTTGGCCCATGTGTCCTGCAGGGTGAAGACAGTCAACCAGATTTATTGAATGCCTGTTGCTTCATCCATTAATTTCTAACATGAATAGTTTTTGAAAACATCGTGTGTACCGGGCGTTGCTTTTGTTACAGTTGCTGTGATGGAGCATAAAGCAGGGGTGCTGACATCATTGGGACTGGAGGTGGGCATCTGGGAAGACTTTGTGGAAGAAGAGATATTCACTCTAAAACCTATAAAATAAAAAAAATAATAATAATAATGAATTGGAAGAAAGCCAAGTAAGAAGAGTTGAGGAGGTGGGTACAGAGGGAATTAGGTTCCAGACAAGCAGCAGGTGAAAGGGATCCTTGTGTATTTAAGCAACTAAAATAACCCCAGCGGAGCTAAGGAATGGAGTGAGAGGGGGTGCGTGTTGTTGAGACTGGGTCTTGGTTGTGGAGGTCCAGGATGCCTTGTTTGGATTCTATCCAAAGGGAAGGTAACGTGTTCAAGCATGGATGATAGGACTGTATTTGGGTTATATCACTACAGCTGTAGTGTTTGTAACAGGGCAGAAGGGGGCCGCACAGAAGTCAGGAAGACCTTGTAGGCTACTGCATGAACTCTCACGCGCTCGGGTGGTGGCTTAGACTCCTTGGTGGCAGTGGGAGGAGACAAGTGGAATGCACTAGAGACACGAGCTTGAGTTTGGCAGGGTGTATTTAATAGGGCTGTGGGGGTGAAGGAGGGACAGTGAAAGAGGCAGTCCAGGACTGTAGGGTGGGCTTCTTGGGTAGATGGTGGTGCCTCTCGCCGAGACAGGAGCGGGAGCGCTGTTGGAGACTCTAAGGGCCTCACCTTGACAGGTGGTTCACCGCCATCCAAGTGATTGGAACCTTGGGAAAAGAGGCTTGGGTTGGAAGTGTTGATGGTCATTGGGAAGGCGTGAGGTCACGGAAGCAGAGCAGGAAGACACCACTGTAGGCCTGAGCCCCATGGGACAACAGTGCACACCCCCAGACAGAGGAAGAAATGTCGTCTTTCTGAAAGAGCATGGTTAAATGAGAATGTGTGTAAACCATCAAGTTTGGGCCCATCCTTTCTAATTGTGTTTATGTTTTCCTTCTTTCCTCAGTTTGTTCTCCTTATTTTGATACTGTATAGGCAAGAATGTGTCCATAATAAGGTTGATCAGCATTAGAACAAACACAGTGTGAGAGGGAAGGTTCTTCTGAAAAAAAAAAAAAAAAAAAAATTGCTCGGCAGCGTTGATACTGGCTGGAAAGAGGGCAAGGCACAGAGATTTATGGATTTTTAAAAGAAAATTTTTAAGGTTTATTTATTATTGAGGGACAGAGAGAGACAGAGCATGAGCATGGGAGAGGCAGAGAGAGGAGGAGGCACAGAATCTGAAGCAGGCCCCAGGCTCCGAGCTGTCAGCACAGAGCCCGACGTGGGTCTCGAACTCACAGACCATGAGATCATGACCTCAGCCAAAGTCAAATGCTCAACCACCTGAGCCACCCAGGCGCCCCCCATTTATGGATTTTTTAATGTTTATTTATTTATTTTGAGTGAGAGAGAGAGAGAGAGAGAGAGAGAGAGTGTGTGCGCGCGCGCATGCAGTGAATAGGGGGGAGCAGGGGGAGAAAGAGAGGGAGAGAGAGAATCCCAAGCAGACTCCACACTCAGTGCGGAGCCCAACACGGGATCATGATCATGACCTGATCCGAAATGAAGAGTCAGATGCTCAACCAACCGAGCCACTCAGGCACCCCCGTTATGCATTTTTAAAATGTAAAAAAATCAATATTATTGTCAAGGGCCAGAAAGCAAAAGTATCCATAGGAAAGATAAGTATCAGCTTATTTGCTGTTTTTGTATTTCTGGGAGGGGCAGGAGAGAGGAAGTCCCATTTTCTTAAAACTATCTGAAACTAATATGGGAACATGTTCACATGGCTTAAATCTGGGTTGTAGGTAGCTGGAAAATTCTACCGTATCATTATTAGTACTTTTCTGTACATTAGGAATGTTTCATCATTAAAAGTTTTAAAAAAGAAACAAAAATCAGATGGGACGGTGTGTATGCTGACTGCCTGGGTTGTTCAGCTTTAGGAATCCTTGGAGGCCAGACAGGTTATAACAACTAGTAATAAACCAATAATCAATGTGTTTAAAAATAAATAATGAGTTAAAAGGCGTGAGAGTGTCCAGTCAGCCATCCACGTACATCGCTGTGTTCGGAATCCTGGCCTTCGGTGGCTGTGGATGTTCAGATAATTCTCCATTAAAAGTTGCAAAAACAAAATCAAAAACCTCTATTGCTTGTCTGCACAGAAGAGGTCCACAAAGAAGCAGATTCTTTCTACACGGAGGTCTTTCCTTTCTGCTCACCTTTTGCTACAAGTCTAATTCCTGAGTAATTGGAGTTAGGAGTGTTTTGATTTTTTTTTTTTTTTTCCTTGGAGCTGCTGATCAAAGGTGTTTGCATCCAAATGCAGGCGGGATGGCGCTCACAGAGGCGGGGGCTCACGGGCAAGGGGGAAAAGGGGTGAGCAGTGCTTTGGGTCCAGGAGATAGAAGCTTCCTCCAGGGATTTTTAAAAACCCCTTTTGAATGGGCTCATTGTTTATAAGAACAGTTCCTTAATGAAAAAACAAAAAGGCAAGAGGGTCTGTAGCTTGCTTTTCTGCTTTTCTGGGCTGGCCTCATTGTTTATTTGATTTATCAAGTCTCTGAGTAGTTGCTCTGCTCTGTGACCTTCCTTTAGCTATTCCTTTAGAGTATCCATTTACTTTATTTAGAAACATAATATTTAAAAAAGCTGGAGCTGAGTCAGAAAATCATCACCTTTTTGATGTGGCCGTTTCCCCGTCTTTTGAAACCTTAAACTTGCTAAGAGCCCTGGAGCTGACTTGCAGTCTCTGAATCAACAAGGATTTCTGGGTCTGGCAAGGGCTCCCAGACGGTGGGCCGGGCCTCCCGGTCCTGGGAAGCCGGGAGGGGGCAGCAGGTCTGCCCCAGGGTCCTCCAGTCTGGTTTGCATGCAATTAGAGAACGCAGTGCCCGGTGGATCTGGTGCTAAGTGGTGGAGAAGGGCTGCAAAGGGCCTCAGCTCAGGTGGTGTTTGGATTGTGGGGGAGCCCGGCGGAGGGGGCCCCCCAATGTGAGGCTGGAAGGCCAGGCTGGTGTGCTCATCTGAGGAGGCGGCAGCATCATTTAGTACAGCTGCTGGATGATTCCTCGGCCTCGCTTTCCCAGGTTAAACATGCTGTACGTATGCTGTCTTTTAAAGATGTGTTCTTTTTTCTAAGATAATTTTTTTTTAAGTTTATTTATTTTGAGAAAAAGCGAGAGTGCGCAAGCGGGGCAAGGGCAGAGAGAGGTGGGGAGAGAGAATCCCAAGCAGACTCTGCACGGTCAGCGTGGAGCCAGACGCAGGGCTCTAACTCCCAGACTGTGGGATCATGACCTGGGCCAGAATCAAGAATCAGATGCTTAACCAACTGAGCCGCCCAGGTGCCCCGCGAAGATATTTTTTTTTTAAAAGGTTTATTTATTTTTGAGAAGGACAGTCCACGAGCAGGGGAGGAACAGAGAGAGAGGGAGACACAGAATCTGAAGCTGGCTCCAGGCTCTGAGCTTGTCAGCACAGAACCTGACGCGGGGCTTGAATCCGCGGACTGCGAGATCATGACCTGAGCTGAAGTCGGACACTTAGCTGATTGAACCACCCGTGTGCCCCTAAAATAATTTTTAAATTATTTTTTATACATCTGTTCTTCCCTTTTTCCCTTGCCCCCCCCTTTTTTTTTTACTTTTTACTTTCAATGACAAAGATTCTAACTCTGAAGTTTGAAGACCAAAAACTAGGTATCAAACATGGTTTCGTCACCTTAACACAAGAACTGTTTTAAACTTTAGCCTATATTCTTTTGAGTCTTCATGCCCCTGTTGCGTTTAGGTTCTATGCGTTCTTTTGCATTTTGCTTATGTTTCTCGAAATAAGGGGCCACCAAAGGCGTACGCAGAACTCTATTAAGAAGGTGCTTGTAGGAACAATGAACCGCATGGACCCAAGCCTAGAGAAGACTGTGACTGACATCTGAAAGGACAGTTTACTCCCAGCTATTAACATTTCTTGACTGGATAGTCCCTTTTGTTTCTCGTAGAGGAACTTTAGAATCACGTTATTAAACTCCGTCTCCGGGGGGGGGGGGGG
>NW_024412391.1:89156109-89162148 GCF_014898765.1 Herpailurus yagouaroundi | reverse complement strand
CCCCCCCCCCCCCCCCCCCCCCGCCATCCCCTGCAAGGAAATCAAGCAACAAAAGTAATACTATCTCTGTAGTAGATTGTGATAGGAATTACATTAAATCTATTTATTACTTTGGGACTAATTGACATTTTTATGAAAAATGGCATGTCTCTCTTCAGAAAGGGTCTTGTTTGTGACTGTCAGAAAGTTTTTGTTATTTTTTAGTCCTCGTATGGGCTGTATGTATCCCTCAATGTGTTTATTTCTTGGCATTGTTGCTTGAGTTAGGAGTGTGCCCTTAGGTTTAATCGGGAGGTGGGGGTGGAACTCGAGGGGATGTGAGGACTTGGCTTTCAGATGGCCTGCTTCTCCCACCAGCTCTGCCATTTGCCAGCAGTGTGCCTTCTGGTGAGACAGGTAATCCTGCTGAGTCTTGGCTTTCTCACCTATAAATGTGGATAATAATGGTATCTACCTCTTAGGGTTGTTTTGAAAATTAAACGAGCTACTGTGTTAAGAACTTCACACCATTTCTGGCAGTTAATGCATGTTCAGAAATGATCTGTTTCTATTAACTAGTAATTGCTAGTAAATAGAAAAGCTGTTGATTTCTGGATATTTATTTTCTATTTTATGGCTATATTAAATGTCTTATTTGTTTTAATAATTTTGCTGGTACATCTTCTTGGCTTTCTAGGTTACGCTGTAACACCGTGTGCCAATAAAAATATTTTTCTTCCCTTTTCAATTGCTGTATACTTGATTTCTGTTTTATATCTTGTTGAACTGCCTTCAGCCTCCTGGATAATAGTGATTAAGAGTGATGATAACTATCTTGGCTGTTATTTATTTATTTTTTATTATTTTTTTAATCTTTATTTTATTTTATTGTTTGGGAGAGAGAGAGAGAGAGACAGAGTGAGAGCAGGGGAGGAACAGAGGGAGAGGGAGACACAGAATCTGAAGCAGGCTCCAGGCTCCGAGCCGTCAGCGCAGAGCCCGACGCGGGGCTCGAACCCACGAACCGTGAGATCAATGACCTGAGCCGAAGTCAGGTGCCCAACCGACTGAGCCACCCAGGCACCCCTCTTGGCTGTTACTTTAATATTATTATTATTTTTTAATCATGCTAAGGGAATATCTTTCTAGTTTGGGTTTGGCACTTTTGTAACATTGGGTGTTGGATTTTACCAAATACCTTTTTCATAATCTTTTGTTTTTGTGATATATGGTTTTTTTCCCTTGACCACGTGAAGATCTTTTTACATTTCTCATAATGGTAATTTTAAAATTTCAGTGTATTTAAACTAAAAAAAAAAAAAAAGAAAAGAAAAACCCATTACACCATAACAGTTCACCCACACCCCCTTTCCCCTGCCCCTGGCAACCCAGATCTCTTCTCAGGATCTTGATTCAATGGGCTTTGTTTATATATGTGTTTCTTTATATTTAGATTCCACATGTGAGAGAGATCATATGGTACTTGACTTTGACATATTTAACATAGCATAATGCCCTCAATGTCCGTCCACTGTGTCACAAATGGCAAGATTTCATTCTTTTTTATGGCCGAATAATATTCCTTCCCTATTGAGAATGTGACTGCAGTGAACATGTGTGTGCAGGTCTCTTTTCGAGTTAGTGTTTTGTTTTCTCTACATAAATACCCAGAAGTGGAACTGCTGGATCAGATGGTAGTTCTAGTTTTAATATTCTGATGAACTCCCTACGGTTTTCTATAGTGGCTGCACCAACTTCCATTCCCACCAACCAGTGCTGTACAAGAGTTCCGTTTTCTCTGCATCCCGGCCAACGCTTGCTAGTTCTTGTCTTTTCGATCCTAGCCATTCTAACAGGTGTGAGGTGATCCCTCAGTGTGGATTTGCTTTGCGTTTCCCTGATGATGAGTGATGTTGAACATCTTCCCACGTGTGTGTTGGCCATCTGTGTGTCTTCTTTGGGAAATGCAAATCAAAGCCACAATGAGATATCAGCTCACACCCGTTAGAATGGCTAGGCTCAAAAAGACAAGCAACAGCATGCGGTGGTCAGGAGGTAGAGAAAAGGGAACCCTTGTATATAGCACTGTACCTCACATTCTTGGTTCCTTTGTCTTGAATTAATTGACCACATATGTGTGGCTTTAGTTCTGGGCCCTCTATTCTGTTCCATTGATCTCTGTGTTTGTTTTTGACACCAATACCGGGCCGTTTTAATTACTATAGCTTTGTAACATGGTTCGAAATCAGGGAGTATGATGCCTCCAGCTTTGTTCTTCTTTCTCAAGATTCTTTGGCTATTTGGGATCTTAGATGGTTCCGTACAAATTTTAGGATTGTTTGTGGTCTTTCTGTGAAAAATGCCGTTGGAGTTTTGCATTGACTCTGTGTATTGCTTTGGGTAGTATCGACATTTTCACAGTATTGTTTGTTGTCTTTCTGTGCAAAATGCTGTTGGAGTTTTGCATTGACTCTGTGTATTGCTTTGGGTAGTATCGACATTTTCACAGTATTAATTCTTCTAATCCATGAACATGGAATTCTTTCCATTTGTGTCTTCAGTTTCTTTTATTAATGTCTTGTAGTTTTCAGTGTATCTCATAATGTTCTTAATCATGTTTTCTGGTGTAGAATCTACTTGATTCTTTTTTTTTTTTTTTAATTTTTTTTTTTAACGTTTATTTACTTTTGAGACAGAGAGAGACAGAGCATGAACGGGGGAGGGTCAGAGAGAGAGAGGGAGACACAGAATCTGAAACAGGCTCCAGGCTCTGAGCTGTCAGCACACAGCCCGACGCGGGGCTCGAACTCACGAGCCGTGAGATCATGACCTGAGCCAAAGTCAGACGCTTAACCAATTGAGCCACCCAGGCGCCCCATAATCTACTTGATTCTTGATGTGATTTCATTTGCTAATACTGTACTTAGGAGCCTAGTAGTTTTACTGTTTGTCTATAAGTAGTTTTAATTTTTAGTTTTTCTCCTTCGTTCACGTAGTGTTAGATTGTGACATTAGAATTGCATTAGTTTTTCAAATGCATTGAAATTTTTTTTCCCAACGTTTTCCTTTAGAAACTTTTTCGTAACACGAAATCATCTGTCCTTTGGAAGTTTGAATGAATTCACACCTAAGACTACCAGGAACTAGGTCTGAAGCCTTTATTGGAAATCCTTTTGAATGGCTTTCCAGTTTCTTTGTTGTTATTGGATCCTTCATATTTTCCGGCTCTTAATTCAAGATTTTATGATCTGATTGCAATGAGTGCTTCATTAAAAGAAACCCAGAGCTCTTCCTTATCCAGAGTCCTATCTCCTCCCCAGCTGGTGCTTGTTATTTTCTGTCCTTTTAATCGTAGGCGCACTTGCTAGTGGTCCTTCCGTTTCATCGTGCCCTTGCCCCGCAGACAACCTGCTTTGAAATGTTCTGATAAGTTATAATGGTTTTCAATTTGCCAAGTCATAGTTCTTTTGACGTCACCGTTATTTTCACTTATTCCTGCTTTCTTCTTTACAACTTCTAAAAACTTGGCACGTGAATTCGTATATTGGATTCTGTAACAGTAAAACTGTGCTTGCGCCACCAGTTTGGTTACCATCTACGATGACTGTTCGTCATCGTGTGTGCAAACGTAAATATATTTTGCATTGTCCCTGTAGTTTTGCAAGCCATGAAATTGCACGTGTGTGTGCACACTTAACTCTGGAGCATGAGCGTTCAATATAGGACGTACCTGAGTCTGTCAAGACGTAATACGATACGCTGGCTCTGGGAAAGACTGCAAGAGCGTGTTGATTTAGGCCATTGCTTCTCGGAAGCCGAGAAAGGAAATGGATCATTCTGGTGCTGCTAATTGGCAGGGAGGAAGACAGACTCCTGTTATCCTTGCTAATTTACCCCAGGACTCTGTAAGATTTTGGTAAGGATATTTTCACTTCTGTGTCATCAGGTCTTAACTTGCTATTTTTTTTTTTTAACTTATTTCCTTTATTCTTCAAAGCCATTGGAGTACAAAGTGGGTGTTCATACTAATACTTTACGTGCTTGAAGATACACGTTACGTTATCCGAACTCCCATGTTTTGTTTTCTCCACTGATCGTTTTATTTTGTTTTGGGCTGATGGCAGCTTTTCCTGATTACCTTTTACAAATGGAGAACAGAAAAAAAAAAAAAAAAACCCAAAAACTTGACTTTTGGAAGAGCATGATTAGTGCTTAGTGCAAGAGCTTGGTGATGTTAACTGTCGACCAGATCGTTCACTTTTGTGGTTCCTTGTCTCTTTCTACCTTGTCCTTACACATATTGACTTCCTGCACCGCTTCTCCTGTATAAGGATTCTTTTTTTCTTTTAACGTTTATTTATTTTGACAGAGCGAGAGAGGAAGAGAATGCATGAATGTGCACGCAGGGGAGGGGCAGAGAGAGAGGAAGAGAGAGAATCTCAAGGCAGGCTCCATGCTGTCAGCACAGAGCCTGATGTGGAGCTCAATCTCACCAACTGTGAGATCATGACCTGAGCCCAAACCAAGAGTCAGAAGCTTAACTGACTGAGCCACTCA
This sequence comes from Herpailurus yagouaroundi, assembly GCF_014898765.1. NCBI lineage: Eukaryota > Metazoa > Chordata > Mammalia > Carnivora > Felidae > Herpailurus > Herpailurus yagouaroundi. Next base: position 89,157,612 of record NW_024412391.1, on the reverse strand, counting down.
GGTGCCCTGGATGAAGATTTCTGTACATTGCATATTCTTTTCTTGGTTGATGATTGTACGGTTTGAGTTTGCTCCTCCAAGTATTCCACCGGTTGGTTGGAATAAATTTACTTTATCAGTCTTGTATTGTCATTTACTTAGAGTTAGTTTTTTAGATTTTTATCAATAAATAATATAAGAGCACTGTGGTGTTTTGCCTTGCAGCTAATTTATCGTTTCTCTCGCTGATTATTTGCATATATTTCTTAAACTGGAATGGCTGGATCAAAGAATACATATTCAGAAAGGCTAAACCAATTTACCCTTTCACCAGCAATGTGTACATTGATATTTTTAATCTTTTACGATGCAGTAGATGAAACAATAGAGTCCTTCTCCCCTGCTGGTTTTCTCAGGCTGTCGTAAGAAATTATGACCAACGAGGTGGCTTACAGAAATCTATCCTCAGAGTTGTGGAAGCCACAAGTCTGAAGTCGAGGTGTGGCCAGGGTCATAATCCTCTCCGGGGAAGAATCCTGGCCATCCTTGGTCCCTGACTGGCAGCTCTATCCCACTCTAATCTCGGCCTCTGTTTCACGTGGTGTTCTCTGTGTTTGTCTCTGTGGCTACTGGCCTCCTTGTAAGACACCACTCGTTGGATTTAGGGCCTGCTCCAATCCGGCATGACCTCATCGAATGCAACTAATTACATCAGCAACAACCCTCTGTGCAAATCATGTCGCACTCACAGGTTCCGGGTGGACACGATTTTGGGGGGGACACGTTATTCAAACCAATACAGTTGCTTTGATTTTGATTTTTTTTTTTTTTTTGATACTAAAAGTAATGTAAATCTCATTGGAAAAGTAAAACTCCTCAGCCACAGCCACAGGAATGACTGATTACGGAACTTATTTTACTCTGTGGTGGCGGCATCTCCAGGGATAAACCTTATTCTTGATTTCTTGATAACCTTGTTTCTTGATTTCTTCTTCCTTATTCATGTAGATATTAAATAGCCATATCCTACATCTCAAACTTTAGCCCTTCAAAAAATAAAATATATGCAGGTTTACTTGCATAGGAGGCGCTTCCCTTATAATTTTATTGCTAACACTGTTTCTAATGATAATCGTTAACACTACTCAGTCGTTTTTATTCTAGAGAGCACCAAAACCTTTAAAAGCTCTTTTTAGGTATTCTTTTATTTAATCCCCAAATGTAGCTCTCATAAAAATGAGATGGCCTAGGATTTGAAAGCTGATATGGTGTGGAACCGGAAGTTAGGTCTGTTTGCACTCACTGAAAATTCAGGTTTTTAAAAAATTTTTTTAAAAGGTTTATTTATTGGGGCGCCTGGGTGGCGCAGTCGGTTAAGCGTCCGACTTCAACCAGGTCACGATCTCACGGTCCGTGATTTCGAGCCCCGCGTCGGGCTCTGGGCTGATGGCTCAGAGCCTGGAGCCTGTTTCCGATTCTGTGTCTCTCTCTCTCTCTCTCTCTCTCTCTCTCAAAAATAAATAA
>NW_024412391.1:88853467-89156009 GCF_014898765.1 Herpailurus yagouaroundi | reverse complement strand
TATTGGGGCGCCTGGGTGGCGCAGTCGGTTAAGCGTCCGACTTCAACCAGGTCACGATCTCACGGTCCGTGATTTCGAGCCCCGCGTCGGGCTCTGGGCTGATGGCTCAGAGCCTGGAGCCTGTTTCCGATTCTGTGTCTCCCTCTCTCTCTGCCCCTCGCCCGTTCATGCTCTGTCTCTGTCCCAAAAATAAAAATAAAACGTTGAAAAAAAAAAAAAAGGTTTATTTATTTTTGAGAGAGAGAGAGAGAGAGAGAGAGAGAGAGAGAGCACGCACAAGTGGGGGAGGGGCAGAGAGAGAGGGAGACACAGAATCTGAAGCAGGCACCAGGCTTTGAACTGTCAGCACAGAGCCTGATGCAGAGCTTGAACTCATGAACCATGAGATCATGCCCTGAGCCGAAGTTGGACGCTTTACTGACTGAACCACCCAGGCACCCCTGAAAATTCAAGTTTTTAAAGATGGTGTTGTCTAGGCTTAGAGGCCACCTCAGGTTATTTGTTGCAGATGTTGTGGGCCTTTTCATGGCAAGACATGATGAAGGACTCTGATTCCCGTCCCCTGGCACAGTCACACTGATGGGCCTCGAAGTCAGTGGCTGTCTGTCTACCGCAGTTTCGTCTGGGTGGCCGTGTGGTTTTCCAGCTTTCTGTCTACTGTGTCTTCCTGCTGCACATGACGTTGCCTTGGGAATGGAGAGGACCTTGAAAGTGCCTTTTTTTCCAGTGCAATCAAGAGCTTCACTGTCTTTTCTGTAAATCTTTCCTGTGTACCTGCCTGTGCACTGTGCTGGTCACGACGGACGCTCACCAAGGTGAGGAGGGCAGATTTCAAGCAATGCAAACTTCCGCCGGGCAGAGGAGAATACCTCCAAATTCTTTCATGATGCCATGCAACCAGTATTCTGGTTGGGAGTTTTTAAAAATGCTGGGGGTGGGGTGGGGTGGGGCAGGGGAGACAGGAGAGAATGATGGCTTATTTCATCAGAAGGGAGTTGTCAGGGAAAGCCGACAAGAGGAGCTCAGATCCGATTGCTTTTTGTTTCAAATGCGAGCTTCTGTAGCGTAAAGCGGTGGTTTGTAAGAATACTGTTTGGCTCTGGAGTGCCCAGACACACTTGGAGCTAGAATTTCATACCTGTGGTTGCTGCCGATATGCTCGGGCTTGTGGGATCATTTGCTTAACACAGGGTGACAGGGAGGCTAAATCCTCAGTCCCTGCTCCTCTCTGGGCACCAGCCAGCTGTTACAGAAGTGGCCGCCATAGTGCAGAGAGGGAGCCAAGTTGACTGCGGGGACAGGTCAAGCCCCTGGGCTCCAGGAGGTCATGTTTGTCTAGATGGTCAGCCCCAGAAAGCAGGTCCTGGATGCTGACACCAGGTTGTTTTCTTTTTTTGTTTTTTAATCACAGTTTTGTTTTTGGTTTTGGTTTGTTTTTAATGTTTATTTATTTTGGAAGGAGAAAGAGAGAGATGGAGCGTGAGCAGAGGAGGGGCAGAGAGAGAGGGAGACACAGAATCTGAACCGGGCTCCAGGCTCTGAGCTGTCAGAACAGAGCCCGATGCGAGGTTCGAACCCACAAACTGTGAGATCGTGACCTGAGTCAAAGTCGGAAGCTTAACCGACTGAGCCACCCAGGCACCCCTTAATCATAGTTCTTGGCACTAACAGCCTCGGTCGCCAGCTCGAGAGGACCACTGGCTGGTGGAGCTGACCACGCACGCACCCGTGTAGCAGCACGTCTGTGATGTGATCGTCCAAGGGAAGCTCAGACTCACGGGTGGGTCTGGAATGCACGAGCAAGGCATGTGGATGTCTGTACATTCTTAGTGCTGCCGGACAGCAGCTACAGCTCACCGATAGCATGAGACCTGCACAAAAAAGATCTCTGAGCATCCTGCCGTAATTATTAGAAAAAGGTGGCTTTGGGTGTAGGGCTCAAACTACCACTTTAAAGGTTTCTGGGCATCTGAAGGGATGCTGGAGAGAGGATGCAGGAGAACATGAGTGTGTGATGGGGAATTGGAAGCGGTCTTTTACTTCAATTTACTTCCCATAAGCCTAGAAAAAAAAAAGATAGTGGCTGGATTTCAACAAGAATACCACTTGTAGATCTGAACAGGTGTGGATTCCGAAGACCCCCGGTAAATGTGGTCTCCAGAGGCAGCACCACCTTGGCCACCTGGGCCTTGAGCCCCAGGCACTGAAGTATATAAAAGTCCAGGCTGAACAGAGGACTCAGTAGCACAGGCAGAAAATGCCAGGCGTGCCGACCTCCCAAGCCCATGGACCTGCGTGCCTGGGTAGAGGGGGGCCCGTGTCCCCCTTAGCAGCGTTGTGTGTGATACAGGTTGCGTTTTGTGTGAGGTGAAGCTTGAAATGCAGGATGTTTCTTCCAGAGTGCCTTGGAGATGGTGGCTGTGAATGGGGAGGAGCCGAAGTGGCTGCAGGGAGATGTCCAGATGCACTGAGGGCCCAACACCAGCTTTGGCTGGTCCCACAGGCAGTACTGCACCTGGAATGGGCTGTAAGTGTTGTCCTGGGGTGGCCAGATCTCCATATTCCCATATAGGTGAGTCATCAGGTGACGGTTGCTCCAGAAAGGAGGGTGACCTTGAAGAAGGCGGTACTCTGTGGCTCAGGTGATCCCTGCATGGGCTGAGCTGAAGGCTGCTGGCCAACAGCAGCTGGGGCAACAGGTGGTTCAGTGAAGGGAGATCTGCGTTGGGCATTTTCTTGGTCACCACAATGTATGTGTGTGTGTGTATATATGTTTATGGATGCATATGTATATTTATGTATGCATGTTTGTTCCTTTGTTCATTCATTCATTCATTCATTCATTCCCGGAAGCAATCCATCAGCCAGTGTGCACTGTCCACTTATGAAAACCAGGCAGTGTTGCAGGTCCTGGAGCTAAAGCATTGAACAAAACGGGCCCTGCACTGGGGACCCAGCCAGCATTCCAGTCGGAAGACCGTCGGTACACAGGACATGAGGGTGGCAGGTGGAATGGATGCTCTGGCGGTCACGGAAGGACTGAGATGGGGAGGGGCTGAGGGCGAGGAAGCCAGGAGGCACGGCCGTGGGAGCAGGGAGGAAGAACCTTTGGGCCGAGCGCATGGCCAGGCCCCATCGGGAACACAGGCGCCGTGTGTTCCAGAACAGAAACAGAATTGTAAGAGAGGGGGAGGCATGGAAGGAAAGGAGACCGAGGCAAGGAGTTTAGATTTTATTCTAGGTAGGATGGGACTGACTCAAGGTGTGGAAGCAGAAAGGAGCTCTTCTAGAGAAGGCACTTTGCGGAGACGCTTGGCACGTGCCGTTCCTGTTAGGTTTGGTGGGACTCACTTTGACAACAGCCCTAACGAGTAGGTGCTGTTGGTCCCCCGGTTTGCAGGTGAGGAAACCGAACACAGGGTAGATGATTTACCACAGGGCTGGAAAGTGGCAGAGCTGGGGACCCACACCTAGGACATCGTGTTTCTGATCCTGCGCCCCTGACCTCCTGAGTTCTGGGAAGATCGCCTGATTAATATGCGGGGTGAGGGTAAGGTTCCTGCCTGAGGCCGTTGAGGTGCAGGTGGTTTCGCTCTGGAGACAGACCGAAGCGGCTGCCAGGCTGCCTTCATGATAGGCAGGTGCAGAGGAAGGGGGATGTGGGAGGTCAAACAGAGACGAGAGGGGAAACTGAGTCCTGGATTTTGACTTGAGCCACTATGCAAGATAAGTATAGATCTGACTGGTTGCATCCTGTATGTTCTTGTCCATTTGGGGATTCTGTTGGGGGAATTCCAGGCTGTTACAGGTCTGTTGGTCACCTGCAAGGAAAACAAAACTGATTTACCTGTAAGGGACATGGATTCCTGCCAGGAACCTCTTCCCCCACTGCTGTCCCCAGAAATGATTCACTTTCCAAATGCTTGCTTGTCCTAAACCATTGCTATGGGACTGGTTGGGTAAGAAAAGGCCGTTTTGAGGTGCCTCAGGTCCCTTCTCCACTCACCCCCACAATGAACAGTCTGGCACATGTGAACCTTTTGCGTGTTGCCACCTGTCATGGTGCCGTTTGCCAGAACAGAGTGAAGGGCAGTTACAGAGGTAGGCACCACTTACATGGTACTGTTTAACCCTGGGAGGATGCTAAAACCAGTATTTTTTTTCATTAAAATTTTTTTTAAGTTTATTTATTTTTAAGAGAGAGAGAGAGAGAGAGAGAGAGAATAAGTGGGGGGGGGGGGGGCAGAGAGAGAGAGAGAGAGAGGGAGACAGAATCCGAAGCAGGCTCCAGGCTCTGAGCTGTCAGCACAGAGCCCAGGGTGGGGCTTGAACCATGGGATCATGACCTGAGCCAAAATTGACACGTAACCGACTGAGCCACCCAGGCGGCCCTCTTTCCCTTTTTACACCTGCTCTGGCTTCTCTCCTGGTCTCTTGTTGCATGGACTCTGCTTTGCAAGGCCATCAGGGACCCCACGTTGCTGACTCCAGTGGTCAGCGTTCAGCCCTTATCGTACTTGGCTTCTTGGTGGCGCTGGATGTACCTCGGGGTACTTTCTTTATTTGACACCTCTGCCTGCTTTCTGCTTTCTGGCCACTGCCTATCCGTACCCTTTTCTGGCTTCTTTTTTTCTCTGGCCTTTCGATTTGGGGTGCCCCGGAGTTAAGTCCTGGGTCATCCTCCCTCTCTCAGTTTACTCCTTTAGCAACAGCAACCAGGCTTATGAATTCAAATACCATTGATTTCTTGACTTGCTCATAACTTCCAGATGTATTGTTTTAGCCCAGACCTCTCTCCCCAGAACTCTAGACGTGTATATTCAACTCTTAGACGTTTCTGTTGCAATAATCTGATAGACCTCTTAGACGTGAGGTTGAACACCGAGCTGATTTCCAGCACTCGCACCTTAACCTGCTCATGCCCACCGTTCTCATCCCCCATGGATGGCAAGGCCATCTTCCAGTTGTTCAGGCCCCAAATGTCGGAACCGTGTCCTTTCTCCCTCTCTTTCTCTTTGCACACCAACCCCAAGTCTAGCTTGTTAGGGAATTTGGTCGGCTCTGCTTTCATAAGCCACCTGCTCCCTGCTCACCACCTGCTGCTCCTTTCCGGATGGCAAGTAGCCCTGCGCCCTGCCTCCATCTTTGCTTCCCTGTGGTCTCTTGTCAACGCGGAGCCTTTACAAGAAGTCACTGGGATTGTGTTGCTCTTGAGCTCAGAATTTACTAATGGTCACCATCACTCGGAGCCAAAGGCCTCTGTCCCTCCCCTGCTACCCACACTCTCTCCCTCCCTGTCTCTGCTCCAGCCACACTGGCCTGTGGGCCGTTTTGGAGCCTCTTGTCCAGCTGTTCCTTCTTCTTCTGAATCTCTTCTGCTAACTCCCTTACCTCTTTCGGGTGTGTTTTTCGGTGAGCTCCAGGGGGAACTTCCGCCTGTTGGCCTCCGCATGGCCTCCATGGCCTGATTCCACTTACACCACTTATCGTTTTATTTCTCTATAGCTCTTGATACCCTCTGACAAATGCTGCCTGCTTGTTCTATAACTGAGCTCCCAGTGATGGGGATCCATGTTTATTTTGGTGGTATAGCCCACATTTTGGAGCTACATCTGGTGGGGCCCTTCTGTTGTGCTACTGAAGAAATAACTCTCATTGCCTCAGGAGAGGGGATGATGAGTTCCTTGGAGATCAAAGGCAAGGTCATTTTGTTTTGTTCTGTCTTAGCTTAGGTGGCGAGAGCAGGCTATCTTTGCGAAGGCACGTATTCCAGTGTGGTCAGCACCATGGCTTCTGCAGCGCTGGTAGCTGCCAAAGGGACTTTTGCGTGTGACTGTGGGATTAAAGCACCTGCTTCTTGGGGGCCGGCAGTTTGGTCTCATTGGTGTGACCAACCAACTACCTCCTGTAAGCGAGGGTCCCAGCAGAAGCTACATGTGTGAAACATCAAGTTAACTTTTAAAACTTTGTCAGCGCTTTGGGTGATACACATTTTTGTACTGACTTTTCTGGAACTTTCTGTTCCAGAGGAGAGAAGTTGCGTAGGTGGCTTCTGGTCCACAGTGACATTTGCCTGCTGTCTTTGGCCAGCATCCTCTCAGCTGGGCCGCAGCTGGGCCCTCCTTGTCCACGGGCCCAGGGGCAGGGCATCTGCTCCGTGCAATTGGTCTGTCCATGGGACCCAGGGCAGAGCATCTGCCCCGTGCACTTGGTCTGTAAGTTGCACAGCACCTGAAATCTGTTTTAGCGCTGATTTGAGAATGCGTTTATCCGGTTCTGTGAACAGCCTTCGAGCTCCCTGAAGGCAGAGCTGTGTCATATCTGTCTCGGTGCTCCAACATCCAGGCCAGTCCCTCACATGGCAGGGTGTTAGGAATGTTTATGGAATTGTGCATGACAGCGCGCAAATAGAACCTCATCCGAAGTTATGCGTTAGGCAGATGTGAATGGTTCCGGAGCAGGGTGGTGGTGATGGTTGTACAATACGTATGTACTTAACACCACTGAACTGAATGCTTACGAGTGGTTAGGACAGTAAATTTTATGTTGTGTATTTCACCAAATTAAAAAAAAAATTGGGGGAAAATGTAAGGAATTAAGCACCCCACCAGGACATGATGCTCTAGCATGGTCTTGTTTGGGCAGACCAAGGCCAGGAGGCACAGAGAATTTCTACTGAGGGGCTTGGTAGTTGTTTGCGTTGGTTTTCTGTGATTAAAATGCCCCTTATTGGGGTGGCTGCATGGCTCAGTCGGTAAAGCATCCGACTTCAGCTCAGGTATTGATCTCGTGGTTCATAAGTTCTAGCCCCGCATCAGGCTCTGTGCTGACAGCTCGGAGCCTGGAGCCTGCTTCGGATTCTGTGTCTCCCTCTCTCTCTGCCCCTCCCCCACTTTGTGCTCTGTCTCTCTCTCTCTCTCTGTCAAAAATAAATCAAAACATTAAAACAATTTTTTTTAAAAAACGCCCCTTACTTGTCCCTGCTGATCTATGATTTTAAACTCGATTTTGAACTTGATTCCCTTTGCAGTTTGGCTTTAGTCCCTGCATCCCCTTGTTAAACTGCTTGCTAATGATCATCCTTGCATCAAATTTGACATTTGTAATTTCTGCACTTTATTTTATTCCAGAATAGTTAACATTCAGTTTCAGGTGGTACAAGTGCTCCCCTTAATCCCCATCACCTATTTCACCCACCCATCACCCACCTTCCCTCTGGTGACCATCAGTTTGTTCTCTGTAGTTAAGAGTCTTGGCTTGTGTGTCTGTTACTCTCTTTTTTCCCCCTTGCTCACTTGTTTTGTGCCTACAATTCCATACATGAATGAAATCAGACGGTATTTGCCTTTCTCTGACTGATTTCACTTAGCATTATTCTCTCTAGCTCCAACCATATTGTTGCAAATGGAAGATTTCATTCTTTTTTATGGTGGAGTAATATTCTGTTATATACATATGTATATATGTATGTAGGTATGTAACATATATGTAAAGGAATATTATATAACATCTATATATAACAGGATATAAATAACAGTATGCATACATAATATAGCAAAATATATATATATATATATATGTACACACACACACAATATTCTTTATCCATTCATCTATCAGTGGATACTTGGGCTGCTTCTATAGTTTGGCTGTTGTAAATAATGCTGCTAGGGGTGCATGTATCCCTTTGAATTAGTGTTTATGTATTCTTCAGATAAATACCCAGTAGTGTGAATGCGGGGTCATAGGGTAGCTCTATTTTTAACTTTTTGAGGAGCCTCCACATTATTTTCCACAGTGGCTGCACCAGTTTGCATTGTCACCAACAGTGCAAGAGGGTTCCTTTTTCTCCACATCCTCAACCAACACTTGTCGTCTTTTGTGTTTTTGATTTGGCCATTCTGACAGGTGTGAGGTGGTATCTCATTGTCGTTTTGATTTGCATTTCCCTGATGATCAGTGATGTTGAGAAGCTTTTCCTGTGTCTGTTGGCCATCTGGATGTCTTCTTTGGAGGAATGTCTGTTCGCTTCTTCTGCCCATTTTTTAATTGGATTGTTTTTTTGGGTGTTGATGTGTATAAGTTCTTTATATATTTTGGATACTAACCCTTCATCAGATATGTCATTTGCAAATGCCTTCTCCCCTTCTGTAGGTTATCTTTTAGTTTTGTTGATCATTTCCTCTGCTGTGTTGAAGCTTTTTATGTTGATGTAGTGCCAATAGTTTATTTTTGCTTTTATTTTCCTTGGCTCTGGAGACATATGTAGAAAAATGTTGCTATGGCCTATGTCAGAGGAGTTACTGTGCTCTTTTCTAGGACTTTTATGGTTTCAGGTTTCACATTTTGGTTTTTAATCTTTTTTGAGTTTATTTTTGTGTATTATGTAAGAAAGTGGTCCAGGTTCAGTCTTCTACATGTTGCTGTGCAGTTTTCCCAACACCATTTGCTGAAGAGACATTCTTTTTTCCCATTGGATATTCTTGCCTGCTTTGTTTATGTTTCTACATTTTAAAGCCGCAGAAAAGTGGAACTGGAGATCATGGGTCACAGGCTCGGGTCCTGGCGTCAGAAGGACGCTGCCATTTACTATATCTGTTCTTTGCCTTTTTGCACTTGGGCCTCCTCACCTGCAGGCCGGTGATGGCAGTGGACGTGGCCTCATTTTGCCCCCTTGTTAACCTTTTCACTTTCAGTGCCCCTGGCTTCTGGAGGACCCATCACGATGACACCTTCCTCTATGTTTGAAGTCCCGGGAGTGGCCTGTATGTTTTTGTTCTTTGAATGTGCCGACCTCCTGTGCCCCCCGTCCCCCCGGTTCTCTCTTCTCCCAGCGCCGGAATCTCGAGCTGTTTCCCGTTACTCAGTCTGAGGGTCCCCTGGGGACTTTGCTGACCCCCTCCACTTCTGCTCACCCCCACTAGAGTACAGGCTCTGCCAGGGGCCTGTAAGCTCCCAGAGGGAGTACAGAGATGGTCCCATCGGCCCCTGGCACAATGCCCTGTGTCACACAACAGGGCTCAGTAAGTAGGCAAATTACACGGGAATAAACACAAGTGCCCCCGTTCTTGGCCCCTTGCAGTGTTCACTTATGACCTGGGTCCGCTCCCGTATTTTAGTCTGGTGTGTGCTTTCTGTGCAGTATGTTGGCCGTCACCTTGAAATTCAGGGAAGGGTTTTACGGGTGCCCAGGGGAGGGCAGAGCCCCTGCGCTCCTCCTGGGCTCCTGGGCCCTGCCGGCTTTCCCAGCCCCTCCAGGCAGCGGAGCTCAGGAGTTGGGCTGCAGACCTGGCGATCGATACACTGCCTTCAACTCAGGTCCGGAGAAGAGCAGCGCAGCTCGTTGAAGATTTGGGAAGCGGTGCCTTAGAGGAAATCCTCGCCAAATTAAGTTTTGGACCTTTTCTTTTTCTCTGTAGCCTAGGGCTAAAGAAGCAGGTTGTCTGAGACACTTGAAGGGTGAGGAGGCAGGCCGTCCCAGCTGAGTTCAGACCGGGGCTGGGAGGCTGTTATTTGTACAGCTAACTTTGGGCATCTGTTTGCATGAATTCATGTCTTGTTCTGTTTCTTCTGACTGAGGAGGTTTTGGGGCCAAGCTGGGCCAAGCACCTGGAGAGGGAGGGAGGGAGAGAGAGAGAGAGAGAAACAGAGAAACAGAGTAGTGTATGGGCCTGAACAGGATTTGTCAGAACCTAGGGGCAAAGCAGCACACAAAACTGTGGAGGCGGCGTTCTCTGGACCTCTGCTTGGGACCCAGCTCCTTCCGGCATCTTGACGAATCTCTGAGGATATCCTTGGGTCAGCCCCAACATATGTGGGGTACGGGTAATGGGGTCTGAGTGCACATTAAATCCAGTAGAGATGGGGTTTCATGACAGGCTGGCTGGGACATCTGACACTTACTGGTCACCATACCTGATTTGGATGACCTTGCTGGCTCACCCGTGTGGCTGTCCTCCTCCATCATTCTGTGTGTGACGTGGAGCTCGGTGGACAAGTTCAGACACGCCACAAATGACAGTAGTGCTGAGGATTCCCTGGGCCCAGGCTTTGTTTCTGACTCTGCTGTGTGACCTTGGGGAAGTTTCTTACCCTCTCTGAGCTTTGGTTTTCTCCCTGCCAAAATAGGAATGGTTAAGATTGTGGTGAAGATTTAAGGAAATCAGTGACGTGAAGGGTTGCGCACAGCATGGCATTCACTAGCTTCGGATGTCGCTGTGTTATTATTCATCTTAGCGGGCGAACTTACTCCCACAGGTTTTGCTTTTCCACAGAAGTTTGCAAAACTAAACTTGTTCCCTGCCCGCAGAACGTTTGTTAAGGGGAACTGCCGTCACCTCCGGTTTTCCAAAGGAAGCAACCGAGGCCCAGAGGGCTGAAGTTTGTTTCCTCGGCTCGCACAACTGGACTGAGGTGCAGAAGGCGAGCATTTGGGGCGGGGCGGTGGGGGGGGGGGGATTGGTCCCGTGGACTTTATTCGCGCTCGCGTCACCGCCAAGTGGCAGCTAAAAACATCGATCCCTGTTGGTTACAGACCCCGGGGGAGGTGGATGAAATGCCACACGCGCGGTGTGTTTTTTGATCAGCTAGCCTCAAGGCCTCTCTTGGAACTGAAAGGACTCACAATGGGTGCGACTCCGAGGGAACCGGCTGAATTTCTGCAAATCAGGCAGCAGAGACATCCCACACTCTGCCGACAGAGCGTCTGCAGCGTGGGGTGAGAGGTTCTTCTGAGAACTAACATCTATAGCACGCTTCTCATGTGCGTCCGCTTAATCCTCGCGGCAAGCCCGCTGCTCTGCTCACGCCCGCGCCTCCGACGAGGAACCGAAGCTGAGTGCAGAGAGGGGCGGGGCCTTGAACCCCGGCAGCCAGACTCCACGGCCCTGCTGTCACCCTCTGTGCGGCCCCAGGGAGGGGGCAGCGGACGAACACAGTTCATCAAAAACGAACAGAAGCTGCAGATGAAAGAGGAGGTCTGTGAACATGTGAAGGCTTTTTTTGTGTGTGTGAACCGAGACGGGCTTCAGTTATGCTCTGTGTGTCGGTGAAGAGGCACCGTGAACTCCCAGGTCGGCCGGCAAAGGGCCGATGTCTGAGGCTTTGCTCCGTTCCGGCAGCTGGATAGCAACACGGAGCCGTGGATGTTTCCAGGGGAGGAAATGAATACACAGGCGTCGGGGGTGAAGGAGGCCAAGTGCGTGGAGTCGGCCGAGAGGTGGATTCAGTGGAAAGACGGACACAGAGTGTCCTCTGTAGACGCGATGTGGAACCGGTTCCCAGGGAGCCAGTCAGGAAACCAGAATCGGAGGGTCAGTTCCCCACTTTCCTCACAGATGAGAGTGGCCAAACAAAATCTGCAACTTTGAGGGTGGGGGAGTTTCCCTGGTTTAGGTGGAAGAAGGCAGAAAAGAAAAACTAGGTGCCCAGGTGTTAACAGGTGATGGGCATCTTTAATTGATTTTCAGTGTGATAAAAATGCCCCCTGAAAGTTGGGAGCAATTGGAAGGGTTGTGTATTTTTATTACACTCTGACTATGAATGCCCTTGGCATATTTGCCAAGTTTTGCCCTGTAGAACACGTGAAACCATCATACGCTTAATTTTGTTTTTAGTCCGATACCCTCAGGAATCTGCTTTGCGTTGTCCGTTTGGTCCTTTGGAAGAAATCTTAAGTTGGGATATTTTGTAGAGTTATCACAGTTGGCCAAATATTTCTGTAATCCCTCAACACGTCTCAGAAGCCAAAGCCACGTGGCAGTGGCCAGGTGTGTGTCCAATATGTAATGTCCACACGTATAAAGTTGTAAGAACCGAATGGATGAGCTCTGCTTTTGTTCTCAGTGACAGCTTTTACTTTTCTCCCTTGTCTGCCCTGGGTCCCTTCTACTTTGGAGAGAACACAGGCCCTTCTTGAGGCCACTGGCTGTTATTTCAGTTGATTTCAGGTTCTTTCTGCTTTGGGGGGACCAGTGACTCAGAAAACCCTATGTGCTTAGGACAGGAGCCTGGTTTGGAATGTTCTAGTCATTCTTCTGGCAGGTCTATTCTGGTAGGCAAGTGAAGAAAGGGAAGGAGAACAGGAAAATACAGAAGAAACGTTGTTGGAGAATATTATTCTGTGTGTTGACGTCTAGATCAGAATAAGAGGGGGCAGCTTTACACAAAAGCAAAAATGGACTGCAACCTTGTTACCCCAGGTCTGTGCAGGACGCTCATTCATTCATGTCACTAGACTTATTATAGAGACCACAAAGGTAATATTAACACAGTTTAAAAACTCCCTTTCCAGACATTAGAGCCAGACTTGGGCCTTAGAAGGAAGTAACTTGGGCTGTGCAGGAACACACGAGGGAGAAGAGCTCTCAGAGTGTTAAGACTGTTCTTGCCCATGTGTCTGTCAAGGGCAGCCCGGCTCACCCAGCCTGGTGCTCATGAAGGCTCTATCTCCCCAGATGAGCCAGGCTTCAGGCATTTCAGGAGCCCCTGCAGTGCAGCTGCCTGTGGCACGATGCAAGAGGAAAACCTAACCATTGTCACGACAGCTTGACTTGGCAGGAAGATAGCGAGGGACCATCAGTAAGTGGCTGACAGTGGTCCCCCCTCCAAAGGGCAGGGTCTTACCAGAGGCGCTGCTGGGGTTGGGGAGGATCGCGCTCGTTGGTCGGTTGTCTTGACTGGTTGTCTGTCTCGCTCTGTCTTTCCCTACCAATGGGGTTCTGAATAGGAGGCTTCATCTCTCTGAGCCTCGGTTTCTGCCGTTGTACAATGTGCGGTCCTCTTCACAGCTCACAGGGCAGCTGCAGGGTCCATGCAGAGCTCTTCAAGTGTCCTGTTAAATGCAAGCTGCTAACAGTAAGTGAGGACTTGTGTTACCTCTACTCCAGGGTAAATCTCACCTCTGCTGCTGAAGGCTCTTCTCCTATCCTGGGCAGCGCGTTGGAGCCCAGGTGGGAGGGCAGACCCGGGGAGTTGGGATGTCTGAGTGCCGTCCATCCCCGGAGCTGCCCGCACCACCCAGCGAGGGAGCCTCCGGACAGGCTATGACCCGGGACGGCAGTGCCGAGGATGGTTTTGAGGCCACTTCATCTTTTTAGCCCGTTAAGCGTTTCCGCTTCTTCATTTTACCATCTAATTGTGCTGATTGATAGAAACGCAGTAGTGCAAACTCTCCAACTCCGGGGATCCTCCGCGGTGGCCGTCCAAAGTGCTGTCTATCTTCTGTCCTACAGGCCCATGGTGGGGCAGTGAGGGCACCTAGGAGATCCACCCAAAATGAGCTGTTGGGACCTGAGCAGCATGTGTGAATCCTGCAGGGGTCCCCTGCCTCATTTTGGAGCTGTTCACATGATTTTATCCTTAGGGTCAGTGTGAGGGCACACTGTGCTTAACTTTTGTGGGTAAAAAAAGAGACATTCCCCCCTCGCCCCCAAAACATCATTAAAACATAGGGGAGAATTCCTAGTAGAAATAGGTAAAACATGGTCTTAGGTCTTTCCTTTATTTTTCTAGTATCTAACCCCTGTGTGGATAATGAATGTCCGATGTTTTCTGCAGTGGGAAGGGGAATCCTCAGGAGAGTTCAGTGCCAAGCATCGGCATACCTTTGGAAAAAGTACCTTTGGAAGTTATAAACTCTCATGTTGTGAGAAGCCCCACATCCCAGGGCCTTTGATGCCCAGCCTCTGTCCTTTCTGTCTCACTGCACTTTCTGTGTCCCGTAGCATTTGATTATGGTTTTCTAATAGCAAAGCAATACTGAATGTAGAAAATATTGAAAAACATAGCAAAAGAAACTAAAGTTCACCCTAATTCCACTACTGACATATGGGTGAAAATTAACATTTTAGCACATTCCCTTCTAGCCTTTTTTCTACACATGCATATCTTCACATCGCTTCCCCATCATGGCATAGGAGTTGGAAACTCTCCTGTCTAATTCCTTCCGTATGTGCTTTGACTCATGATCTCCTTTTTCAGTTCTTCTTGTCGGAAAGGATTTTTAAAATCCTAAGGTTTTCACATACAGAAGCCAAAAACATACTGTTTTGTGAAACGCATGACACAGTTACTTATATGATAGAAAAGGGCACAAAATCACATCCCATCCAGATTTCTCTAAAAAAAAAAAAATTTTTTTTTAACGTTTATTTGAGACAGAAAGAGACAGAGCACAAGTAGGGAAGGAGCAGAGAGAAAAGGAGACACAGAATCTCAAGCAGGCTCCAGGCCCTGAGCTGTGTGCACAGAGCCGGACGCAGGGCCCAAACTCACAAACCGTGAGATCATGACCTGAGCTGAAGTCAGACATTTAACCGACTGAGCCACTCAGGACCTCCCCCCCCCCCCCGCTTTATTTATTTATTTATTTATTTATTTATTTATTTATTTATTATGTTATTATTATTATTATTTTTACACATCCCATATTTCTGAGCAACCTTTGAGAATTTTGCAATCTCAACCAACACTTTTGAATCTAACACTTGTTCCAAGCCAAGGTGAGAGGCTGGACAGAGTGATCTGACAGTATAGTGCCTAGAGCTGCAGAGGGTCAGAAGAGCTGGAAAAAACAGTGTGAGTTTGCAGGGGAAGACATTGCCATTGCAGTTTTTCTAGAACTGTGTGATTGCACGCAGAATGATTAATAAATAGCCGTGTGCTGAGTCAGCTGGGTGTTAGCTGCAGGGAGGAGAGACACATGAATCCTCACAGGTTGTATTTTGTCTGGGGAATCAGGGTTAAACTGGGCATGAGCTCAAAGAGTGCGTAATACCTCCTTCCCACCCCCGAGGGGGATTTAGGAAAGGGGAAAAAAAATGCTCAAATACTTGATTGTGGCAATTGCGGTGAGGGTTCCGGCATCACTCTTATTTACCGCTAACTCATATTTCACAAAGACCAAGAGCTCTTAAAGAGCCATTGCGCTCTGTGTAGGAAATGGGTAATATTTAAGCCTGAGATAGCTCTGCAAAGACCTATTTCTCTCTAAATTAAATATTCCTTGAAGGCTTTTTTTTTTTTTTTTAATTCTAGAAAAATGTGAGAAAATGCAGCAAGTGGAAGAGAATAAAAACCACTCCTCATTGACCGCGCAGAGATAACCGCCCCTGTGACCATTCTGGTCTAGGCTTCCTCCCTGGCCTCCCACCTCTCCTCTCTGCTTATTCCTCTCCTATTGTTGGGCCATTTAGGAGTTCCCTGCTGTTACACATAGCATTTCAGCAAGCATCCTTGAAACCAAGACTTTGCATGGAAGCTAAATGACTCCTTTGGATACGTCCCCAGCAAAGGGCGTATTGGGCCATCTGGGATAGACATTTAAGACTTGTCACACAGGTCACCAAACTGGTGGACAGGAACGTGAGCGTACTCAATGTACTGCTTTTACCCTGCTGGCAATGTTGTTTTCTCCTTTACTCACTCAGCCTTCACCCACTCTTCCTAATTTGGTAGCAAGGCCAAAAAACAAACAAACAAAAAACCAGTGTCCTGTTTCAGTGCTCACTTCCTTTATTATGTAATGAAGTTAAAAACTACGTCTTATTTTCTCCTGGTGCATTTAAATTTCTTCTTCAATGAACTGCCTGTTCATCCCTCCCACCCCCGCCCCTGCCTATTAGGGAGTTTTTTGTTTTTGTTTTTTTTTTCTGTTGTAGAGTAATACTTTTTTAGATGGTGTGAGTTTGAATGTATTTGTATTTTCTAAGTGTTTATTTACTTATTTTGAGAGAGAGAGAGTGAGAGAACAGGGGAAGGGCGGAGAGAGAGGGAGACAGAGAATCCCAAGCAGGCTCCGTGCTGTTAGCCCAGAGCCTGATGTGGGACTCGAACCAATGAACCATGAGATCACGACCTGAGCCAAAATCAAGAGTCAGATGCTTAACTGACTAAGCCACCCCAGTGCCCCTGAGTATATTTGTATTAAGCCACTTGAAATACACAGGTGGAAGTGTCATATTTAAGAAAGAGAATAGCACTTGGGAATGGGAGCACATGAGTGGAGTCTGAAGAAGAGGATGTTTAGAAACGGTTTGGAAGTTTTTCCCACTTTCCACTGAAGGAAGGATGCGTGTAGGGAAGTGCACATGTCGTAGATTTTCACAGACCAAATGTACTTGTGCAGCCGGCACCAAGCCCCAGAAACCGACCATCGTAAGCACCTCTGAGCCCCCTCACCCCTGACTTCTACCAGCGTAGGTGAGTTGTGGCTGTTTTTTGTACTTGGTACATTTGTGTCTGGCTTCTTCCCTCTTGCTCTACATTATGTTTGTAAGATGCACCCCTCTTCTGCGTAGCTGTAGATGTCCGTCCACCTTGCTCTGTAGTATTCCTTTGTGCGCGAATGTGCCACGATGTGGCTCCTTTCCACTGCCGACAGGCATTTGGCAGTTTCAGATTCTTGGTTACAAATGGTGCTGTTGTAAATATTCTAGTAGATGTCTTGGTAGCCCTGGTGTTAGATGGCATTTTAACCAGCTTCATGTGTCCACATGCCTCTTCGGCCCCCCTGCACCTCTGTCTCTTGAACAGAAAGTAGAAGAGCAGCGTGAACTTGCGTGGACCGTGTTCTTGTCCTGTCTTTCCACGGAGTTCCTTTTAGTTAGGATGAGAGTAATGAAGTTCTCTTAACAAGGTACCAAGGACCGATCTAAACTGTAGCTAATGGCTGTGGGCTTCAGGCTGGCCTCTCATCTTTACGTGGAGAATTACATTTTCTGTCCTGTTATTTTCTTCTTTGTCAGTTCTTGATTCGCCCCAGTAAACTTGAAGGTTCAAATGGTCTTCAGAGGAAAGAGTTTATTAACACATTGGTCTTACAAGCAACTTGCCTGGGTTTACTGGTTTAATGAAAACCACATCTTTGGGGTAAGGAGTTGGACTTAGGCCATGTGCGTGCGTGAGCCGAGTTTGAGAGATGGACCAAATCTAGATCACATTGCTGTGTGATCTTTTGGTAGAATTAAATAAAAGGCATTAAAAAAATTTATAGCTGCCTTTTACCAGCTTTATGTCTGATTTTTTTTCTCTCTGTCTCTAGATTCTTTGGCTGACATGAGTTTTGAAGTTCTGCCACATTCACTTATCAGCCTGTGGCAAATGCAGTCCTCACCAGAGAGAAGATGAAAGACTGAGAGTTTAAAAAAAAAACAAAAACCCATGTGCTACATAAAAATGCCCTGCCCTTGCAAGGAACTGGCAGTTACCTTTCTCCCCTCTGCCGCCCCCTCTCTCTGTACGTGGAGGGAAAGTCTTGTTTCTTAAATTATTATTCTTTAATCCGTCAATTGTGTGTTTCTCTTAAAAACTTATCAATACCTTCTGCAAACACATCCAACCCGACAATTCAGTGTCTTGAGGAGAGCCAGGTATTTGTCGGTATATTTCCAGTTGTATGGGTATCTCTGTAAACTACGAACCACTCTATACTTCTCTCATATGCGTGGCTACATTTTCATCTCCCCAGTGACTCCCAAGAAGCGAGTATTGGACACATGACAAATCTCCACCTTGAACAGGTGAAACACCGATGTTGGGAGGGAGTCCCTTGGTAGAACAGTATGTGTCCTTTGTCTGTTTGCTTATTTTCACTCTCATTGCTTTGGTGTCCTTAATGTTTTATCTGCCATCAAAGGACACTAGCCTTAAATTGATGAACAACAATATGATGTTCTTCTAAAAAAAATTTTCTTAATGTTTTTATTTGAGAGAGGGGGTGGGGTAGGGAGAGGCAGAGAGAGAGAGAGAGAGAGAGACAGAATCTGAAGCAGGCTCCAGGTTCTGAGCTGGCAGCGCAGAGCCCGATGCGAGGTTCGAACCCACGAACTGTGAGATCATGACCTGAGCCGAAGTCGGATGCTTAACCAACTGAGCCACCCAGGCGCCCCCCCCCCCCGCCAACATGATGTTCTTAATAATCTGGCAACAGTAAAAGGAGCACAGATAAGCAGAACCAGCCCCTGGAGAAATGGTGCCATAGCTGATTTCCTTCCCTCTCTCCCTTCTTCGTCACCCTTCCCCTGTTTAAAGCTATGCTTCCGTTTCTGGCATCTTGTTTCTTGGGGCCCCATTGCCAGACCCCCCCCCACCGGACACCCTAGAATCCTTTCCTCCTTGGCCTTCATCCTGATCAGGTCGATGCTGCCACCCCCCCTTGGAAACAACACAGTAGCAGCAGCAGACCTGCCCAGTCAGGACCAGACAGCACCTGCTAGTCCTTCTGCATATCAGTTCCGGATTCACCCCCCCCCCCCCCCACCCAGGGGATTCTCTAGTGCCTGTGGTGTGCTTGGTGTGTAAGAGAACCTGCAGCAGCTAGATGCAGCCCCTGCCCTCAGGGAGCTCACATTCTAGGGGTTCTCCAGGCCAAGATAAACAAATACGCAGCTAGTTATGGAGAGTGGGAGAGATGCCCTGGAGGCATTGGGCAGGAGGGGTGCAGCCTCAGAGGCTGGGGAGGGAGGAGGCTGAAGGTGGTTCCTTGTGCACAGAGCCTGTATTCAGGCCAGGCAGCTTGGGATTGATTGGTCTTGTCGACCCCTGGCTTCCTGGAAGGTTTGTGAGCAGAGGAGAAGATTTTCCGGCAGTGGGTCACAGGAACTTGTAACAGTGTTTTGGTCTTCAGTACTGCACGTTTTTCACTCTTGGAATTAAGATCAAATGTATGAGATTTTAGGATTCACGAGATACCTGTTTCCCAGCATAGCGTATTTTTTCTATGGTTTGAAGCTCCTTTGCCACACCAGGTTCTACGTCTTTGATTGAGTTGTTGAGAATGTTGCGATGATCCGTGACTTTACAGAATTCACTTGTTCACTTTTAAGGAGATTGTTAAGTGTTCTTTTCTGTGGTCAGTATGGCAGAGCAGTAAACAGGTTCAGGACTTGGTATCACCAGCGGCTAGTTTTCAATGAAACCAAGGCCAGCCGTGGAGTGAGTGAGGAAGGAGACCCCCAAATGCACCGACCTTATACAGTTTTTAATGACACGATAAGTTGTGCGACACATTTCTTTTCGTGACCTGATCAGTGTCATTAAGCTAGTCTGTGGCTTCTGTTTTCTCATTTTTTTTCAGGGTTCATGTGGAAAAATGGGTCTGTCTTTGGGTTTTAGGAATCCGTATTTCTGAAGGGGTTATTTTAAAAAGTAATTAAATAAACATCCTCCCAGCCCCCCATGAAAACCCTGATGCTCTTGCAAATTATTTTAACTCCTAAAACTTTCAAATAAGAACACAGCAAGACAGTTCATGTTGGATAAGGAAGTAGTTTACTAGCACTTTTGGTGGTTTCTGTGGTTTCTGTAGGGGGTTGCTCTAAAGCAAAAGGTATTCAACAGATTCACTATACCTGCCAGGGAGTGCAGTCTGTTGAATAGGTTTTAATTCTTCATCTTTCATTATTGCTTTCTCTTGCACTAATAAAACTCCTAGAATGTGGAGTTTAATTACTTAAAAAAAAAGAAACCTCTTTGTAGACTCTTTAAATGGAATGAAACACGGGAGCATACAACCATAGTAAAACCCCACCTTTTGGGGCCACCTGGGTGGCTCAGTTGGTTAAGCGTCTGACTTTGGCTCAGGTCATGGTCTCACAATTCATGAGTTCGAGCCCTGCGTCAGGCTCTGCACTGATGGCTTGGAGCCTGGAGCCTACTTTGAATTCTGTGTCTCCCTCTCTCTCTGCCCCTCCCCTGCTCACTCTCTGTCTCTGTCTCTCAAAAATAAACATTAACACTTTTCAGAACTTTGTAGTGCAGGGGTATGTACAGGATATTTTTAGCGATGATTTTTTTTTTATAGTTTTTTATTTATTTTGAGAGAGAGAGAGAGAGAGAGTGGGTGAGGGGCAGAGAGAGACACAGAGAGAGAGATAATGCCGAGTAGGCTCTGAACCATCAACGCAGAACCTAGTGCAGGGCTGGAACCCACAAACCATGAGATCATGACCTGAGCCAAAATCAAGAGCCCAGTGCTTAACCAGACTGGCCACCCAGGCCAGCGATGATTTTTGTTAGACCGATTAAAATTGGGTAAATGAATTTACAGTGGCCTGGATATTCACATTTTGGAGGCATTCAAATTTAAATGATAGAGAAAGACAGGTACTTAAAAGTTACTTGAATGGAAGCATTGGTGCAGAGAGGAAGCCATTAAAACTGCCAAATGACACTTCTTGGAACATTGCAGACAACTTCAGGAGTCCAGTGCAAGCCATACAAAGTCCAGACTCCTGGTGGTCAGGAGATCTTAGGGTTTGTTCAGTGGTTCTGATGTGTACAGAAGACAGATGGTGTATCAGATGGAGGCGGTGTTGGGTCCAACAGAGATTTAGCTGGAGAAAAGTCAAATCAGAGGGAGGCGACTCTAAGAAAGAGGCGAGCTGGTGGCTGGGATGAGCATCCCTGGTGTCAGCATCGGGGTATGTGGCAGTTAAAAAGTACTCTTTAACGTGGCGCAAAGAAAGAATCGAATGAGAGGGAAGGCAGGTGGATAGAGGTCAGTGCCCGTCTCGGTTTTACTCCGAGTAATTTATGAGGCCTTTGGCAAGGAAGACGATTGCCTGAATACTTCAGAAAGAAGTGTTTGGATGGAATTCCGTAATTTGCGAAAACTGTTGCTGTTTGGCAGGAAAAGATGGGTTTGTGGTGCAGATTTGAAGACCAGGTGGAAGTCGAAAAAAAAAAAAGCGTTTCCTTCTTCCTCTGCTGGACCGCTCCTCCCCGGGAATCCAGCACCAGTAATGCTTAGGAAGGAAGACAAATAAAATTGAGCTTCCTTTACTGTCGCTGCACTACTTAAGAGCCAAGGGAGGCAACTTCTCTTGAGGCTGAGCCGGGACCAAAGTTGCGGTCGTTGCTGATGTTCTGCTCAGCGAACGGAGAACGCAATGCTTTTATAGGGAAGGCTGTTACATTTGCTAGCCGGACCTTACTGGGATGTTTTTCCCCCTATAAATTATAGAATAGATGAAAGAGACCCAATAGAATTAATAGAATTGTCAGGCACAATAAAACTGCCTGGATGATATGTTTTGGTTGCTGTCTTCTCCAGCTCTTCCTGAAGACTTGAGTCGAAGTGTTCCAGGCAATGAGACGGCAATGGAAGACTTTGCATGCATGGCTTGGCAGTAAAGTTAAAGCTTTTCTGCCAAGAAGTACAAATTTCCACTTGTGTCAGCAAGATGTGAATTAAAGAAGAAAGAAAAGTGCAAAAACAAACAAACAAAACCATGCAGACGCCCTCAAGGCCAAGGTGGACTATCTTGGAGCATCAGAGCCATTGCTAATACTATGGTTGAAGGCGTCCCTGAGGGGTTAGGTGGGGTTTGGCCAGCCTTCTTGACAATCTGAATTAGAGTAGATTCACCTAAGACTTTCCCAGACGTCCTCTAAGAAGGTGCCCGGGGTCTGGACACCCACCCTCACACCTGAAGAACTTTTTCCTTCCAGTAGCCGTCTCTCAACGCCAAGTTGACTGTCCACCTGTCCATTGTACCAACGCCGTGGCTGTTTTCTCCGGCAATGCCATGTCTAGGAAAACCACAGTCACAGGAGCCACAAAGACAGCAGCCTTTTGTTTATACACCTCTCAGAAGGTCAGGTTAGGTGCTGGGGAGTACGGGGACCTTGACAAGGATGCGTCTATGTGACTAGAGTGCAGAACCGCCAGCCCGAGCCCGTGTGTGTTCTTTGTGTTCTTTGACTCAGCCAGACCTAAACCCCCTGGACCCAGTTTTTCATGCAAGTTGCAGAAACACTGTCTGGGAACCCTGACAGCATTTGCTGCTGCATCTGGTCAGGAGAGCCCCAAATTTGGTGGGACTAGGAAGTCTCAAACCTTGATTCTTGTGTGAGCCTTCTCTATCCCTGCTGGCAAAAGTGCGCGCACTCTGGGTGGTCCTGCTTTTAGAAACTGGTCATGAGGGAATATATCTGGCTCAATGGAGGGTACTTTTCCTGGTACTTGGAAAAAAAAAAAAAAAAAAAAAGGTGCATCAAATAGCTTGTTGTGTGGGAAATGAGCTCTATCCCCTTTAACTTCCAAGGAGAGTGTGTCACTTTTGACATAAATGTGTACTTGTGTGTTCTGTGATTGTTCTTGAAAAAAGCAAGCAGAGCGAAGACAACTGCAGACATACACTAAGCTGGATAAGAAGGCCCACCCTTAATCACACGCTCCTCAGACTGTATATTTGAAATTCATTAGTTCTCTTGGCACTTAGCACATCGAGAGGGGAGACAGGAAATGTATTCTGTCTTCAGGTTTACGAGAAAAGCCTGAATCCTCCTTTCATTAACCATATACGTTGTCAGGGCTGGAATCATGGGGGACTGATATCATCCCCAGCTTTACTGACTTGTGATTTTGGGCGAAGGTCACGTGTCTAAACCTGATTCTTTCATCTGTAAAATGGGGGTGATCCACCTTAGAGTTCTCTTAAGGTTTGGAAGCATCAATTCAATACTAAGTTCTTTGAAAATGGCATTGCCTTATTTTGTATGTTTCCCAGGTATGCCCCATCATTTCACTGGTGGGTGTTCCTAGCATGTCCTGAGATAGACAGGTAAGTCAGAGGATAACACATGCTTCCCATTAAGGGCCAGCTAGTAGCGATTTCAGGATTTGTATAGACCATTTGGTCTCTCGTCACTACTCAAGTTCTGCTCTTGTAGTGCAAAAGCAGCCACAGATGATATGAGAATCCACAGACTTGGCTGTGCATTTGTGGACGCTTTCATTTGAAATTCGCACACTTTTCATGTGTTATAAAATACTCTTCTTCTTTTGATTTTTCCAGCCATTTAAAACTATAAAATCCACTCTTAGCCCACCGGTGTACTATAGCGGGCCATGAGTGTCAGCGGCCAATCGTCACCCTCAAGGAATTTGTGTACTCTTTTTTTAGTAAATATCATCCTTGGAGAAACAAAAAGTGGTTTTCTTAGGAAGGTTCAAGTGTCTTGAGTCATCTTTGAAAACCAAGTAGAGAAGAGAGGAGTCTTGTCAGTGCCAGTTTCAAGTAGGCATGCTTTGTAAATGTTGATTATGAGCCTGACCCAAGGTACATCAAAGACGTAAGTGAAAGAGATGATCAGTTGTAATTACAAGTCATTATCTTGAATCTTGTTCTGAAACAGCAGAAATGCTACAGATGTGTAGCCTGGCTCTTGGTAAAGGTACGCACTGGTTTGCTCCCAGGCGGGCGGGTGGCGGGGGGGGGGGTGGATTTTGGAGCACTTTTCTGCCTCATCTCATGCAGTAGGTTGGTGGAGTGGACTGGTGTATCATTTGATATAAGGGGAAGCCTTATATCAGCCTCCTAGCTTCTGGCCCGGGGCACTTGCAGCCCACCCCCCCTGCTTTGTGTTGCTATCAAACAGATAATGAGGGGATTAGTGCTGGTGCCTGGCATTCATAAATGCCATAGTTTATATAGGTCCTTTTTGATATACTCTTTAACCCTCAGAAGACCCTGGCGAGTACGAGGGGCAGGTTTTATTATTTGCCTGTTACGTAAGGCAACTGACAGTCTGATATATTTCAAGTTACCCTGGGTCACACACCGATGAAGGGCTGGAGGCAAGTGTGGGACGTTCGTTTTCTAACCCTTTTTATTACACCGTGCTGCCTTATTATACGACATGGCTGTTGATGTCATTAATCCCCAAACATTAAAAAATAAATTGAAAAAGAAATAACATCTTGCCCCGGTTCCAGCCCCTGGCAGTGATTTTTAAGTGGAGAGGTTCGTGTTATGAGAATTTTTGCTTTCAAAATGCTACACGCACCTCCTGTAAAAGGTTGAATTAAATGATTTTATTTTTGGTAAGTGGCCCATGTAAGTTTATTATTTATTTATTTTGCTTCTTTTTGCTTCAGCTCCTTTGGCTAAATGAAGCACTGCTGTATTTTTATTGCATACCCTGTCATTAAAAGAAATTGAAAAGACGCTTGTTAGTTTTAATATTGCATGGATGGAAATATATCTGGCACTTTTAGGAACAGTTACAATTCCTAATAGTGCATTTTAAGAAGTAGTCTGGTTTTGTTCTTGATTAAAAAAGAGAAAACTTTCTTAAATTTGCCATAATTCGATAATCATCTTTCGTTGGGGAGAAGGTCCCTGCTTAGTGTGTCGCTGATTTTATTGACTCATTCAGCGTTCCTCTGCAGCCTGTGGGAGGGGAGTATGCTCTGGGGGCGGCGTGAAGGGCCTTTCATTTGTTGGTAAATAATCCAAGCGAAGCTGCTTCCAAGCACCAATTTTCCCCCTTTCTCCATAAACCATATGCTTCTTTAACTATTGGACATCTGCCCCCTTCCATAAACTATGTACGGCTTTAACTGTTGGAGCTGTTGTTAATTTGAACACAAACCAAGTACTCAGACTTTTTCTTGCATCCAGGGCTGCAACACAATCCTACAGAAGACAGTATTAAGTATGCCTTTGCAGAATTGCTAACTATTCAGAACCCAGAAACACTATGGCAAGATAACGGGTCACTTGATTGCAGTCTGAAGTATCTTTTCCTGATACCTTTCACGGGGAGAGGTAGAATAGTTTTCACAATGACCGTAATCTTCCCGCATACATATAGAAAAATGGGAAGCAAATCAGTGTTCTAAGGGCTTTGCAGTAGAGACTTTGCAGTAGAGATTTTGCAGGGGTTACTAGTCATTTACAATAGATGGGAGTCATGCCGATTTGGCCACTTACCTGAAGTATGACTCCAAGCGGGTTGCTTAAACTTGCTAAGCCTCAGGATGTTTACCTGAAGAACTAGGGTGATGAGACTGCATACTTGATGGGCCTGTGAACATTCAAAGGGATTAACACAGATGGAGCACTTGCACACACCCCGGCTTTTAGTAAGTGCTCAGTAAGTGTGAGCACTAGCCATGGTAGTAATGATTGTTTAAAATGCAGTTTCCCCTCTATACCTTTCAGGCGTGGCCTGGTGAAAGCTGAGTTACCAAGTTTGGCAGGGAGGGAGGTTAGGGCATTTGGTGTTGTTTGGGAGGCACTTGTGCATAGATATGGACTAATTTAAATAATCATATAATTTTAGGGGCGCCTGGCTGGCTCAGTCAGTAGAGTGTGTGACTCTTGATCTTAGGGTCATGAGTTCAAGCCCCACGTTGGATGTAGAGATTACTTCCATCAATCAATCAATCAGTCTTAAAAAAAATAATCCTATAATTGTAAATAAACAAGTTTATTGAAATCTCTGTACAGCTCAGTGTCAGTGTTAAGAGTTATTTACTAGGTGTACGAAAAGCCTGCCAGGCACTTGGATTTTAAGAGGTGGAATAAATATTTCGAAACAAGACTTCAGGAGCTAAATCTGTGGGATAATTTTTGAATCTGGGTGAACTTAATTTGGACTTCTCTAGAGGTTTATTGTAAAGGTCATACTTACGATAGAAGTAAAAGTAAACAAGCCAGCTGTTTTTGCATTTCAAAATGGCGGGAAATACAGAAACATAAAGAAAAAAGTAATCCACAGAGATATTTTCATGTTGTTTTGGTACCTTTCCTTTAAGGGTTTTTTTTTTTTTTTTTCAACTTAGGAATTTTGTGTAGAAATAATTATATATTTCTTTTCCTCCTACCATCCCTTCCTCCAGAAATTTGGAAGCATGGTAGTGGGTGAGTGAATGGACTCTAGATTCTGTTTTGGCTCTGCCATTGTCTAGCTGTGTTTTCTTGGACAAATGTGCCTCAGTTTTTGCACATACACAAATCGCAATCACGCTTACCTCTTAGGTTTGGCATAGAGGGCCTCGGAGCAGTTCCTGCCAATCAGTACAGTTCTATTCTGTGTTCGTTAAAATCCTTGCATGCACTGTAGTCAATGACCATACTCCATCAAATAAGATAATGGGCATTTGGTTAATGAGTTTTCCGTATAAATAACACTATGATGAACAGCTTTGAATATAAATCATTGTCTTCTTTGCTAATTTTTTCCTTCAATATATCCTGGAAGTGGAATCACCTGGCCAATTGTGGAAATATTTTAATAGTGTGAGAAAATGAATATTTCTCAGTGTTTCTCCTCATACTCAATAATATTGCTCTTACAGTTTTACTGGAATGTTCCCAGTTGTTTTCTGGATGTAAGTTTTGTGTCGAAAGGACGAATGTTCCTTTAGGGTAGTACTTCGCCTCCGTTGTAGTCAAATCCAGTATGCTACCTATTTTTATACAGACCATGGGCTGAGAATGGTTTGTTACATTTTAAATGGGACATGTGAAAATGATATGAAATTCACATTTCACGATCCATGAATAAAGTTTTATCGGAACACAGCCATGCTCATTGGTTTAGGTCTTATCTATGGCAGCTTTCATCCTGTAGCAGCAGAGTTGGGTAGTTATGAAGTTTGTAGGTCTATACAAACTTGAATTTTGGACCAAAAGTCAAATTTATTTTTTATTTATCACTGAGTAGGGAGGTCCGGTAGCCAAATATTTAAGTGTGGGCTTTAGTGTTCTCACTCCGCGGGCTTCAGGTTCTGCCTGAGGAGCAGCTGTGTGATCTGGGTAAGTAACCAAGCTTCCCTGTGTCACGGTTTTCTCATCTGGCAAATAACGGTGCCTTTCTAATCAAGTTACAGTGATGACAAAGCGACACAGGCAAGCATCGTCCTTCCAACCTCATAGTAAGAAAATGTAAGCTGTTATTAATTAGTCAGTGGTTAGTAGATTTAAGTTGGCAGGCTTTTGAGAAAAGAGACTGGTAGGAAGAATGAGCGAAAACAAAATTATTTGTATTTTAGAAAGGTAGATGAATTTGGTCTTCAGTTTCCTTAATTGCTCTTACTGGGACTTCTTAAAAAAATGCATTCCCTTAGTGTTGGGACGTTAGGTTCTCCTGAATGTGCCTAGAAATCTGAAACAGAGGCAAAAGAAAGGTCTGACTTGTGTCCTGGTTCTCAGTCTCACAGGATAGTTGGTGTCCACCGTGCCCAGTTGACCGGGGGAGCGGGTACCAAAGCATCCTGTGTTGGCTATGACCAAGAACATGTGCTCTGGAGAGATTAGGTTTTGTGGCCCTTCCTGCTTCACTCCTAAGATGGCATCTGAGCCATTACTTGAAAATGTTATACAAACTTGCCGACTTTTATGGCTGAGTGAAACAGGCTGGATAGGCAGTCTCCTGCCTTACCTATGGTAAAATTGTAAAGAATCCAAACGCATTTAATTTGCGTTTCTCAAACACACATTTCATAGCTGAGGTCAAAGTGGGTGGTTGCTAGAGGGAGCTTCTGTTGTAGAAACCTGACCCAGCACCACCTGGCCTTGCCCAGAGGCTAAGTCAGCAAAAGTGAGCCCTGCTCCCCTCCCCAATCTTGTCATAGGGATGGAGCCTCTGGTTCATTTCGGTACAGTAATGATATTCTCTTGATATTTAAATGTGCTCTCCAGGAGGATCTGATTTCTGCAGTGGAGTAAGCATGGTCTTTAAAATTTTATTAAAAATATAATACCACCATATGCTCAGGCTTTCTCATTATGCAGTCTTCTGAAAACAAAAACCATGCATCATAAACACAGCAGATGAAGCCAGTTAAATTTGTGTTCATTCTTGCAATTTAAAAAATGGTAGAAAGGTTAGGGAATGGGACTTTGATCTTGAGGTGGAGGAGGGGTGCAAACCTGGAAGCCACCATTCCAAAGTGCTGCCAGAATATTCTTGCGTGCCTTTAAAGGAAGAGAAGGCTCTTCTGAGTCCTCCCGCTGAATGGGCTGGGGTGGATCTCCAGAGTGATAGGACCTGTCCCATCAGAGGACACGGCGGGCAGCAGTGACCTGCACGCTCCGGCTTTGGGAACAGGCATTTCATTGTTTCTGGTAAACTGTTGGTTGTGAGTCTTCTGGAATCTGCACCGTTCATGTCTGTTTGTGCAAAGTGAGAAAGAGAGGCTCTTCATGCTTCTAAAAGATGAAAACCAAGTTCTGAAACACATCTCTAATGCCTAAATGTTCGTGAGACTGTTACTCACAGATAGGCATAAATGCGCTATTAAACGGAAAGAAAAAAAAAATTTTGGCCCTCCTGAGAATTTATTGTGCTGCCTTTGATGTCACTAATTAACTCACTCTGTGTAAGCAGCGCCCAGCAACTAATAGCAGGCTAATAGAAGAAGCTTCATGACATTTTAGAATCCTTCATTCGAAGAAGGGTCTTCTCAAGCTCATGGAAAATAAGGAAGATCTCCTCCTCCCTTTTACAGGAATGCCTGCAGGGGCCCTCAGGGTTCTGTTTCATCTGTTTTATTTTCTCTTCCCTGGCGTAGGCGGGACTTGGCTCGTGCCTTCTGTCTGGAACTTTCAAAGTTGGTTAGTACTGTTGGGTTTGGGTTTGGATTTAAACGCCCCACCAGGTTGGGTAGCGTTCCCCAGGTCACAGGAACACCTTGCTGTCCTGGTCTCCAATGCCCAGGAGCAAGGATGAGCAGGGTTATAGACCTCGGATTTGTCAGGGGTCAGAGCCACGGAGGAGAGTGAATGGAAGCCCTGTGGGCCCCCGGGCATGCCTGGTGAGGCCTCAGACAAGCTGATAGCGTTATCAGCTCGTGATTTTCCAGATGGGCAAGGAGCCCTCATTGTATGGTCTCTGGAGAAGGCAGGAGGCTGCTCGCTGGGCGTGCGGAGCTCTGGGCTTGGAGCGGTACTAACAGCCATTGCAGGTTTGGTGTTTTAGGTGATCTGAATTGCCATTTTGCCTTCCTTGCCTGCTTTCTTCTGTCCCGGCTCCCCTTCTGAAGTTGCATGGAACTCTGTGAGCGTAGTAGAGAGGGAGGTGAGAAATCAGCCTTGGGTTGAGCACTGACTTGTTTTTTTGGAGGAGATCGTTCCTGGTGACGGGCTGGTGGGAAGTTGGTCGATCTAGACTAAGTTCTGTTCTTCGGCAGAAGAACCCTAGAAACATTCACACATTAAGATGCCCGTCCTCTGAGGACAGCATTTTCTGCTTTCTCTCCTTTCACCTGGGACGTCCTGCTTGATGAAAGCGGGAAGAGAGAGCTACGCCATAATCTTAGGGGGAGGGTTGCCACTGGAATTTCTCCAGAGCTCCAAATCCTGCTGCTGGCCTCGTCTTGCAGGCCCTGCAGTTGGTTTAAAGGGTGCAGACAAAGCGGAGTGCTCTCTCCTGATCCATCTGGGCCACTCCCTCTGTCATCAGTCATTGTCAATGGGAGATGTATGTGTAGCCGCTCAAGGGCCATGTCTGACCCCAAGGGCATTGGAAATGTTCTTAGAGAAGGCATTGTTTGCTCGCTGCCTTTGGAAGCCAAGCTCCAGACATTCTAGGGAGCAGCCCCTGGCTGAGACCTCGCTGCAGTCTAGAAGGAAAGAGGCAAGACTGTGCTTCTAAAACCTACGGGAACTTTATTCCTCCTTCGCAGCCTAATTCTGCGATGCTTCTGAATCTACTCAGCCTCTTCCCTTTTTCGTTTCTGATCTCTCTTTGGTCAAAGTCTTGGAGGAGAATTCCGAAACAGGGAGGCGAGGACTTGGGTCCCCCGGCTCTTTATTCCAGAGAACGTCGAAATGTAAATCCCCAAAGAAGTAAAGCTGACAAGACGCAACAGACGCATCATAGGAAAACACGAAATAATGCCCTTTCCAAACACAGCGAGGCGATTTCCTGGGAGGAAAGCAGAAACCTGGGCTCTGCTGCTTGCTCAGAAGGGGAGGGTGGGGCCCCAGGCTGGTGGAAACACTTCACAGGCGGCTGTAGTGCACAAAAGCCATTGGCTGAGCCTCGGTGGGGTGCGAGGGCCGGGCAGAGGGCATGTGTGCGTCTCACGCCTGTGCTGCTGGGATGCCTCATGGTACCCAGGCCCCGAGGTCAGATGACTCACCATTGATTTGTCATTCGGGCCCCCTGGGTGCTTCCCAAGGGTGTGTTACATTCACAAAAACTTACTGGGGGAGTAGCGGAGTTTTAGCGCTACTTAGCGCTAAATGTCTATTTAGTGGAAAATGTCTATGCACAAAACTGGAATTACTTTCTGTCTTCTTTTGGCGACGGCTGTGGTGGCCGAGGCTGGGAGTGCCTAAAGACTCCAGGTGTCACTACCCAAACCTGTTCACAAATAGACCCCCTGTCCCGTTAACAGGGCTGAGTGGCTTCGTTCAGCAGGGCATGGTTGGGACTCTCCTTGTGTCCTTTGCTTGCCGGTTTCTGATCTGACAGTGGACCCAGCCCCTCGTCCTGCTGCAGTAGGACTGTTGTGGGGACCCCGTGAGATGGCAGAGACTATAGCACTGTGTGGGGGTAAAGGATTATTTCTTGGCTTAAGGAAGGGGGCGATGTTTGCTTGTGAGGGGTCCGACATCGACATCGTCATTTGCATCCTGACCTGGCCTCAGACCTCTGTTTTAATCCATTTGAAGATGACTTTATTATTAATCATTCAGTATGGAAATGGTGAGGTTTCACACACTCAGACCTTCTGAAACATGGAAATACCATTCTCCTGTTAGAAGCCCATTCGGCTAGAAATCTGAGCATCCAGTCTTTTTTTTTTTTTTTTTCTCCCCTTAACATTTTGTTGCCTCCTCCCCTCACCCCTTCCCCCCACCCCCCTGCCCCCATCCGCCTTTCCTTTTGGCTCACCGAAACCTGAGTGCCACTTTTCTGGGAAAGCCTGATATTCTGACTTCAGTTTTGTAATTTAATGATGGAGAGTTTCCTTAGTAAACCAAATTTAGAGTCCTAGAATGCTTATCTTATATCCAGACCTTGAACATAAAAGGCATTTTATACCCGCAATTGTTCACTTAATGAGCAATTGCAGAGTGCAGGCCGGTTAAGGGATTGAGCTATATGCACTATTATTGCAAGAAGTATTCCGAAATACCAGAAATAGGACGTAAGCTCTGATCAGGGAGACTGTGAGCACAATTACCTTCTTTTCAAATCCTTCTGTGACACTGCGGGAGGAAAAAGGACTTTGAAACTTGAAAGGAAAGAGCTTGCTTTCAACCTCAAAAGCTAGGAGGAAAGGGCTCTGAAATTTGCTCAGAATTCCCAATTCACCATTAGCCTGTTTCTTCCTTTAGCCTCAAGGCATTCTCCGCTTTTTGAAAAGATGTTAAGAAATTCAGTCACAATAGAGAGCCTAGTTTTGAACATGTTTCACTCGGTCCATTGAGGTCTGGGCTCCAGCCTTTGTGTGGGGTGAATTGAGCTGAGCAGCTAGCTGGTTGGAGACAGGTGAATGAGGAGTCGCTGTGCTGTGCAGTCGCAAATTCTGGCAAAGAAAGAAGCTCCTTTATTTTACAATATGCATTCCGGTACAACCCCGCCAGTGGCAATATGTGGAGTTGAGCCTGTTCTTAAGTCAATACAGAGTACTTGGTTTATAGCAACTCTTGTTAAGTTTGTCTTGTAATTGAAGCTGCTGTTGACCTTGCTTGGGGACCATTTGTAAAACCGTTTATTTAGCATAAACTGAAATAATAAACCCTCCTTCTCTCGGGCTGATTGTGATAGGGTGACATTAGTTTGATTTAATGATTAGCCGCCTGACCCTTCTGCTGGAGAGAGCGGCTTGAATAGAGAGAGTTCACTCGGAAGCACTCAGAAAGAATACTAATGAGCTTGTTAAATTTAGCATGGCTCCAACCACTTTTAATTCCTCTAATGGGAGCGGCACTGCCTGGGAGAGGGTGAGGGAGGCAGGGAGACACCGAGAATGTTCCTAGAGGGTCTGCATACTAGAGAAAGCCCACCAAGAGAAGTTTGCAGAAAGTAGCTAGCCAGAGCCTGGGGTCCGAGTTGTAAGTATTGCCCGTTGTCTTATACTCTGTGTCTTCTCTGTCTTGGGGGAAGAGAGGAGTAATGGTGTTAAAACGGGATTTAAGGGAACAGTTTAAAAATCGATGTTAATTTGAGAAAAAAAAAAGGCAACCACGTGCACCGTGAGCTCTCCTCATCAGCTAATTTTGCCAGGGTTGCAGGAGATGTTTCTGGTTGGTGATGCAGTGCAGGGTTTTATTTTTATACCGGAAGAATCGTCTGAAACTTTTATCCAAGGTCCAGGCCAAAAAGCCGTTGCTTCCTGGGTTGCGAGGAGAAATCGTGCAGGTGTTTGCGAGTAAGTGCACAGGAGCGTGTGTTCGAGTCCCGCTTCTCACCACACGGTTTCGTTAAGGCTTCATTGTCAGTGATCTGAGCGGTGTTTGCAAGGAGGCAACTTTTGAGTTTCCAGCGATCATGGCACTAAGACTCGATGATGTCGGTTGCCTTTGGGGGGGTTTGGAAAAATCTGGGACAGTTTGTAAAATGCGATGCCTGGGCAGCTCTCCATCGGGGGGCAGGAGTTTGTTAACTTGCACTCGAGCGTGGATATACAGAAGGAAGGAGGTCCAAAGAGGGATTCTGATGACAGTATTTAAAATTGTTTTTTCCCTGACACTTTTTAGTGAATTGCATGTTTCCGTGTGACCCCCGAGTTAGCAGCTGTTTGACATAGAGAAGCAGGAACAGCCCCCTGCCTGTGTTTGGCCGTTAAAGTCCATTGGCAGATGCTCCTGGAGCAGTGGGCTGTTGGCTTACATTTTTGCAGCCGACTTCTGCTTGTTGCCATGGTGAACAGTATGTTTCTGTCAATAATTTGGCCTGGCGTAGCCTGTCTGCACTGACTCTCAAACTTTATTGAACAATTCGGCACAACTGAACAAGATTAGACAGTTTCTTCTTTTGGCTTACTGAAGTGGTTGCTAAATTTATAAGAGCAGGCAGGAATATGGCTTGGAAAGTTTCCTTTTCACTGCAGAGAGCGTGCTGTCTAGCCTCAGAGCTGTTTGTATTCTGGAGCGTGTGTACTGTCAGGGTTTGATCTGAGTGCACGTTAGAAGCGAGAAGCAGCTTAGTACACAAGGTAAACTTCAGGAAATAGTTGCCTACTGGAATTTCTTGGCGAGGAGGGAGGGGGTGGGTAAACTGTGTTGGCATCGCCTATCGTAAAAGTGAGTGTGATGAAAGTTTGCACACTCAGAACATTCTTACCTGCAGTTTACTAAAGCAATGAGTTAAGGTTTTCTGTATTAACTATTTGAACTTTGTTTATTCCTTGTTATAACTTGCGTAGTCACACGTTAGTTATCACTCTCATTAAGAAAATAATAAAAGTTTAGTACTTGTGAAAAAAATCACTTAGCTGAAAAGACACCCCATTTCCACTCCTCCCCGCCCCCCAATTGCTTCCTTCTCCCAGGAGACTGGGGGTGGGGCCTGGGAGGGCCCTGCTCAGACCAGGCCCAATTATTCAACTGTTTGTGAAGTTGGAATTCAGCGGCTCATCATGAAGGCATGGCTTCTAAGAAACTCACTCTATTACAGGGATGCCGTTCCAAGAGAAGAGAAGAGAAGTTAATTTCTTCTAGGAAGATTAAGTCAAGGGAATCCTGTTTTCAACCTGGAACAGATTAGCGGAGGAGCTTGGTTATTCATTAACCAGAGAATG
The DNA here is from genome assembly GCF_014898765.1 of Herpailurus yagouaroundi. Lineage (NCBI taxonomy): Eukaryota > Metazoa > Chordata > Mammalia > Carnivora > Felidae > Herpailurus > Herpailurus yagouaroundi. The sequence continues at coordinate 89,122,519 of NW_024412391.1, read as the reverse complement.
CTAATTATGTGTCAAGACGGCTCTTGGGGGAGGGCTTTCGGGTTTTCCAAATGAAGGTCCATCCTACAGAACTTGCACCTCAGTGCCACGAGTTCACTTCAGGTTGAAATTTGAAATAAAGATTTAATACAGGCGCAAATTAGTGGAAAATATGACGTTGACCATTTGCAGGTTATAGGAATTTTTATAAAACTGACTAAGAGGTTTAATGTTTTTGACACCCTTTTGCAAACCCTGATTCTATAGCCTGCGACTTCACTGCTAATGAAGTATGAGGTTGGAGTGGCACCTACAAGGATTAGTCAGAAGGGAAAATAAAAATGGAGGGTTTTGTGAGTTGGTTGTTTTTTTTTTTTGTTTTTTTTTTTTTTTGGTAGTTTGTTTTTAAATGAACAAAAGCATGCGCTTTGAATTGCTTTTGTAAAGATCGATGTGGGAAAGGGTGGGATTACACTGATTTTTTCCTTCTGTTTAGTAGTTACTTGATAGATTAAACTCATAATCTATTCCATAATTATAAGATTTGGGGGAGAAGATCTGCACAAAACAATGCTAAAGTAATGTTTCACAGTTTCCCTGCAGCAGTCAGCAAATTCACTGTAAAGACCAAAGCATACCTCATTGTCTGTTCTGTTCTGCAAGTCATTTGCTAGGCTGAAACAACAATTGCTTATTTCTTCAAATCCCAGACAGAGGCAGAAGGATTCAAGTTGCTTTGGGTAGTTCAAGCCATTAGTCAACACAGAACAGTAGTCGTGACTATAGTCTATATATTCATGCTTGCCCGTGTTTATAGCTGTACTTGCTTCTGAATTTGTACAAACAGCCATGAATCTGCTAAAGCATACTTTTTCTGTTGTTTAGGGGCTCTCGGCCAGATAGAACTGCTTTATGCAATACTTTGAAGAGAAGTTTATATGTTGGGATAAACCGTGTTCAAAATCTGTCCATCTGAAATGCACAATTATCGCTCACATACATATATGTGTATTTAAGATCAAGAATGGAAAATAGTTTTCAAATTAGATGTGTAAGCCGTGCACAAACGGCTTTGCTTCTGTCAGCACGGACCTTCCAGAACACAGTCTGCTGATGAACTGCAGAACTTGTTTGGGAGCTTGTAGTTTAGAATGTGTGTATGATTCTAACAGATGAATTGGCCCATTTGTTGTGGGTTCAGATCACTCGTTTGGTTTAGTTTTAGGCGTGGGTTCTTTGATCTGCTCTTATACAAGAGGTCCTCCAGTCCCATTCCCAGAGAGCCATAATGGGTCGATGGGAAGGTCCTATGGATCAAAGGGAATGGAAATACTGGAGGCGGGAATATTGAATGTGTGTGGAATTCCAGAAAGCTGTTTCTTAATGTCTGAAGCGGCGTCCGGACCCCCGCAGAACATGTGCCCGTATCCACACAACTGACGCCTGCCTCACCCACAGAGCCGTCTTGCCCTGGGAATTACAGTCTTGCTCCATTTTCTTCTTGGTTCTCAGCAATGTTCTGTGGGCTGCAGCGAAGTAACTTGCAAAGGGCACTGTAGGTTTCCACGGTTGGCACCTTTATCCCTTTGTAACTAGTGGGTCTTTTGTCCCATTTCAAGCTCCAGTAAACCAGTGGGTTACAGACCTAAAAAGACAAAAACGGGAAAACTTCTGGATCACTGTGGGCCCTTTGATCCCTAGATCACCCAGAGCCTCAGCGGGTGTCTGAGCTGCCCAGATACCTGAGCGGCCCAGCTTCCTCAGACAGTCAGGGGGAAGCTGGACATCACAGCCTCAGGCTGGCAGAGCTTCCAGCTCCACTTGGGACCTGCAGGGATATTGGCAAGTCCCTGATGAAAAGCCTCTCTGGCAGATTTCGGTTGTAAGCTGGCGATGATAATTTGCTGACCCCCTACATCTCAACTTAATAGGCTCATTTCCTGCCCCCCCCCCCCCCAATCCTTGGATTTGTATTTTGGACCTTCATTCATAAGCAGTTTTGCCTGGAGACTATCCCATCATGGTGTAGCTTTCAAAGTTGCCAAGAATGAGAAATAGGCTTCTTTTGGGGAGGAGGGAGAGAGAGGGAGACCTAATTGATTACTGTTTTTGAATCACTCCTTCCAGTGGCTCACGGAGCTTTCGTTTTCCTCCTTTCCTTAGAAGATGAAAGTCCTGGGCAGACCTATCACAGAGAGAGAAGAAACGCAGTCACCATGCAGCCACAGAGTGTCCAGGGGCTCGGCAAGATCAGCGAGGAGCCTTCGACATCTAGTGACGAGAGGGCCTCACTGATCAAGAAGGAGATCCATGGGTCCCTGCCCCACCTGGCTGAGCCCTCTGTGCCGTACCGCGGGACTGTGTTTGCCATGGACCCCAGGAATGGTTACATGGAGCCCCACTACCGTAAGTGGTTCCTGTCCCGCGGCCCCCATTCCGGGAGCTGCGGAAGGCCAGGCATGTGCGCGTGCACGCGTGCTTCATGAATTATTGTGCTGGTATTAATTGATATAAATGTTTAATTGACTTTTTTTCCCCACTCTTCTCCCCCTCTCCTACATCCTGTCCATTCCTCCTTTTAGAGAGAGCCATTTTCTTACATCTCTAAGCAACATCAAGCCTTCAGGAAGGTGTCCATCTGTGGCTAATCCACATGGACCTTTGCTGGGAACGAGAACCAGATTTCTTCCACCCAAGTAGACACTGCAGGAGGAAAATTGGTTGATGGGGGTAGTTATTAAAGTGGGCTGCATTGGCAGGAGTCTTTAACAACAGCTATTCCCATTTTTAATGATTTTTTGCGTAATTGTTGAGGATGAACAGACCTCTTTTAACAGATCGTTGCTAAATTCCTTAATGCGGAAGATTTTTTGCTACCTGTTTTGCTTTCCTCTCCAGCCAGCATGCCAGAAATGTGCGAAGCTCCTTTTCCAGCACTAATAAAGTTTAAGTAAATCACTAGCACTCAGAACAAAAGTGTATGATGGTTTTCTCCAAAGAATGATGTATAAGGGGTGACTTTATTTGTGGCCTGTTTCTAGTTAAAAACAATATAATTTGGTTGTGGAGTAATGAAGTTCACATTGAGGTGCCAAAGCTTACAGCTCTTGATTACAGATTTATCACCTTGCCAGGATACAGACTTGCCATTTAACCTTCCCGGCTCCAATTCCAGATGATCCATTGAGCTCCAGTGAGGGGCACTGGTTTGTGTTTCCCTTTTTCCACATCATTCAGAAATTTTAGTGTTTTAAGGCAAAAGGTCATTAGCCAGATGACTGATTAGTGAGGACAGCTGATTAGTGCTTTTCTTTTTTTTTTTTTTTTTTTTCCTTTTTGCTCAAGAAAGTGCCCAGGATAAAAGCTAATTTCATCCCTTCGTTAGCTGGCTTGCAGCAGAGGGGAATGTTCCCTCATCAGGGTGCAGATCAAAGAGCCCGGAGCAACCTTACGTCTCAGCAACTGCTCCCCCCCCCCCCTCCCCCACCGACCAGATTACATTGTTAGTAAAGACGGAAGGTACATTATTTTTGTAAGTGCAGAGCGAATTATTTTTTAAGTGGTCAGAAGCATAAAGGAAAGGGTCTTAGGGATTCTTGTAAGCTTTTGGACAAGGCTACGACTTCTCTGATCAAAAAGTGCTTATTGGTCAAAAATAACAACTTCTCTGATCAAAAAGTGCTCATGGCTGCAGTTGTTTTTACCAGTCTAGAAGTGAGGAGGAGTGGGGCGTGCCTCTTTTTCTTCCTTCATTAAAGTTTATTTCATTGTCTTTCTACTTTTTTTTAGGAGAGTTTGAAACAGTGTTGGCAGGATTTTTCTCTGGGCACAGTCTTGTTTCCTACATTGTATTTTTATTTAACGGGTCTCTGTTGGATCTCTGTTCGTGCAGAAAATGGGAGGGAATCCGCATCCTAAATTTTTACTCCCTGAGTGTATTTACTTTTTAGAAAGACTCCAGCCTAGCTTATTAGGCACAAGTTCCCTGCATTGTTTTCATTCTTATGTGTGAACACAAACTTTTCCCGTCTCTTATTTATGTTTTGTTTTCTATTCCAGATGCCCACTAATTAGTGAGGTATTTAATTGGGGAGGACAGCTGACGAATACTTCTCTTCCGGTTGATGGAAGTAGGCAGATGACCGTTAACTTTCTCTCCGTGCTATTTAACTTGCAGCTTGTTCTTGGTTCGTTGGTTCTAACGGTTTGCCCATTGGATCCTCTCCCTCCATTGAGGGATAGGCTCTCTGCACACCTGGGATCTGTGGCACCGTGTTTGTGACCCACCTCTCTTGGGCCACCAGTGGGATATTAACTAGCACAGGGCACTGGAGAGCTCTTAGCGGGGCTTGGGACTGTTCTGTTTAGAGGACATAGACCAACAGCTTGATGTCTTCAGCTTTCCCCACTGTTTTGTTCAAGTCACTGTTAAAATTGCATGGTGGCTGACAAACCATGTACGTTGCCTATAACCAACTGGCAAATGCCATTTTGACCCCCCATCCCAATGTACTCTCTAAACTGGCCCTAAATAAATGATATCATGACATATATAACACGGTTGGGGGAATCCCAGGGATTACCCAGATCGGATTACCACTTAGGGGATTTCGGCTCAAGGTCCAGCTTTGCCATTTTGTGGCTGTGTAACTTGGCCAGGCGTGTTGACCCCTCGAAAAATCAATTGCTAACTATTTACTTGGCGTTATAATGTAACTGCTGCTCCATGGCGTTTTCCTGACAAGGGAGACCATGCAAATATAGTATTTGATAAAATCTCTGGCTCATGATGAGTGCTTCACATGATTATGGCACTTCCCCCCCGGGCGTCCACTTCATTAAAGTTTATGTCATTTTCTTGTTCCACTTCCTCCTGTTCCTTTCCATCATCATCATCATCACTGCCACCATCACCGCCACCATCAGCACCTGTATGTGATTAGTTCAAATCTCCAAACCAAGGTGTTTTTGTTAGTGCTGCAGTCGCGTGTGTTTCTCTGCCTCCCTGAGATCCACAGATCTTCCACAGATCAGAGATCAAGTGGGCCATAAACCTTGGGGAAAAGGTTGGTGTCGGCACTGTGCATGGTGGCCTTCTGAACATAACCTCTCTCCCTGAACCTTAGTGAATTCCCTCTAATCTTTTGCTCTTTTGTAAGTGAAGGAAGTACGGAAACATTTAGATGATTTTGAGAAGTTTTCACCTGTTAAATTCTTGGCAGAAGTGTTTTATGTAGCAAATACAGACTTATCTGGAAAACATGACAGGTGCAGAATTATTCAAATGAAGTCTTTTATTTTTATTTATTTATTAAAAAAATTTTTTTTAACGTTTTATTTATTTTTGAGACAGGGAGAGACAGAGCATGAACAGGGGAGGGTCAGAGAGAGGGAGACACAGAATCTGAAACAGGCTCCAGGCTCTGAGCCGTCAGCACAGAGCCCGACGCGGGGCTCAAACTCACGGACTATGAGATCATGACCTGAGCCGAAGTCGGCCGCTTAACCGACTGAGCCACCCAGGCGCCCCAAACGAAGTCCTCAACTAAGCCTCAAGGAGTTAGATAGAATGTAACTGTAGTTTGTCTCGAACCCTATTGGGTCATTTAATCTTCTCGCAGTATAATGAGTATTTTTTTAGCACTTTATAATAAAATCCATCCCCCTGATCTGGATTTAATTACCCAGGTAAAGCTAATGAATGACCAATGTGATGCTGAAGTCACATCTTCAAGACTTTTTAGGGTGTGAGCGAAGCACCGTCTTTTTAAAATGAGACCTGGAAATTCAGTCCCATTTCTTTACCTGTCGGTACTGCAGCCCTGCAGTGGCTCAAGGTTCAGAAACCTCTTTTTAAAGGCCGTTCATTCCCTTTTCTTTTGAGTCATGTGCTGGCTTCACCAGGTTGTTGGGGAGAAAAGAATCCTCAATCCCGTGTCGCTGCGCATGGGAACACTCACAGGAATTCCTTCGTTTCTCTGTGGTTGGAAAATGTGGACTTTCCAAGATGGCTAATTTGTGCTTCTATATATACTAACTTTGTATTTCTAACGTGTGGGCAGGCTTCCCGTAAGACCGGAAAAGGGAAAATCGTTTCTTTACCCTCAGAAGGACATCTGTAAAATCTTTATTGCACAAGACTTTATTATCCTTGGGCATGGAATGTTGCATCTTCGCAAACTGCAGTTGGCTGGATTCAGAGTATTTTAGGTTTTGTGGGTTTGACTTAAAAAAAAAAAAAAGGAATACCAGGGAGAGCGGGCACTTCAAACGTTCGCAACATATGTTTGGAATAAAATCCTCACAGGGGGCCCCGGAGGGTATTCTCCCTTGAAGGGTAGTGGCGGAGGGCTTGTATATCAAGGCGAGAAAGTAGACGTTCAAGCTCCGCGGCTCAGGCGTGGGGTGATGCTGCCAGGCGGGTTGCTGCGTGATCACTAGCGCTTTTTCGTCCCGGAGAGCGTGGGAGGGGCCGGGCTTCAGAGCCCTGACCTGCTTGTACCGGAGTCAGGGTTAGGACCCCTGTCCCCTTCCTACACTTTCATTTTGCCCCTGCTCCATCCGTAGCCAGGTAATTTCAAACTACCATCACCCCGGCTTGCACTTAACCACCACGCACTTCATTCTCTTAGGAACTTGTGAAGGCAGGTGACGTCATAGTTCAGGCATCCCTGCACCCCAGCCGATGCTTAACTTTTCCTCTCGTCCCTGGGACAGAAAACATGGGTTGCGTTGTCTTCTGTCTTCCTGCGAAGGCTTGTGTGTTCCGACTGTCCCTGCTGGAGTCTTGGTGGGGAGCTTCTCAGATTCACCAGGCATGCCTTGCAGGGCCCCTGCTGGTTCTGTTACAAGGAGGAGAAGGAGGTCCCCTTTTCTAAAATTTCAGGTCCCTTTTACAGTTTTGTGGTTGTGACGATGCTTTTCTTCTGCCCCCAACTGCTCCTAAGCAGTAATAGTCCCTCACGGAAAATCTGATTCATTCCTGCATGCAAATGCTTTGATTGAAAACACACCGCTGGTATTCCTCCTTATGTTTCCCAGCTCGGATGACAGAACTATTAGTTGCTAATTAGCAAAACCTGAGGAATTTGCTTAAAGAAAAGAAACTGAATTTTTAATTGCTTGCATTTATTTATTTTCCGCAGAAAGCTGATGGGCCGAGCCCACTTGCATTCTTGTGTGCTAAAAAAAAAAAAAAAATGTAATGTTTTTCTACCTGTCTGTCTTTATATTAGGTGACTTTTTACCCCCCTTAGAAATACATCTTCTAAGCGAGTGGAAGAGAAGATGAGTATTTTACATATTTAATAGGTGCACCTGCTCACATTTCTCTTACTGTTGGAGTGTCATCTGGAGACTGTGAGAGACAAAAATGCCTACGGGGCACAAATGAACAGTTTGGGGTCAACCAGACAGCACAGGCAGTGACAGTTGCCCAAGCACACGGTTCCATTCGCATCTAGTTGATGAACCAATCAGGAATGTTGTAGAGCCTTGGTTTTTCTTCTCTTTCCTTTTCTTTCCTTTTCTTTTCTTTTCTCTTTTTTTTTTTTTAGTTGGAAATTACACTGTTTAGTCAGAAGGACTGATGTCACTTGATACTTTGGGGGCTTTGCTAGGTACGTTGCTTCCTCCACTGATAGTCTTGAGCTGTAGGGAGATCTGGAGTGCGGAGGTGCGGACAATCTATGAACCTTTGCAGAACTCGTATTTGTGAGCTTAAGAATAGCTCCATGATTGGGGCGCGCCTGGGTGGCTCAGTCAGTCAAGTGACCGACTTCAGCTCAGGTCATGATCTCACAGTTCGTGGGTTTGAGCCCCATGTTGGGCTCTATGCTCACAGCTCAGAGCCTGGAGCCTGCTTGGGATTCCGTGTCTCCCTCTTTCTCTGTCCCACCCCTGATTGTGCTCTCTCTGTCTCAAAAATAAACAAGCATTAAAAAAAAAAAAAATTGAAAAAAGAATAGCTCTGTGATTATTCTTGGCTTTCTATTAGAAATTCAGTGTAACTTTCCAGGTTTTCTTTCAGTAGTCCAGAGGTAACGTTTAAGGATTGGAAACTGTGAGCCACTTCCGTAGATTTTTAAAGAGCTGTTGCCTTAAGTGGTGGAAGTCTAGGGATGATTCCTAGGGTTCCAGATTGATGCTTGCCAGTGAATCTTGACTACTCTTGAACCTGATATGACTGTGATTCTACGTATCAGTCTTGGGAGGTAGCCTGCAAAACTGGGAACCAGCAGTGAGAAAAGCATGTAGCATTTAGAAAAATACATTTGGCTTTATTCGTTGAATTTTGGGGTGCATTTATTGGAGGGGACTAGGGAGAAGCTTGAAGGCCATTCAGAAGGACAGACACAAAAGGCTAAGGGAGACCCTGTTCTAGGGAAAATCAGTTGGTCTTCGGTCTGGTCTCATCCTGGCACAGACCCCTCTTCCATGGCGGCCACCAGAGGCCTCCAGGTCAGGCTCCCCGGCCACTGCCTCGGCCACCCCGCTCACACCCTTGTTCCTCTTGGTGTCACTCTGTGCTTTCCTCCTGTCTTCAAGTTATACTTGTTCTTCAGGGCCTATTTAGAGACCACTTCCTTTGAAACGCTTTTTTAAGTTCCATTTCACAGATATATTTCCCTTCCCTGACACCAAGTAGACCTATAATTCTCACCTCAGCACCTCACGGCTGTGTTCTGTGTTGTCCGTGTATGTTGGTCTTTAGAATGATGGGGTGGGCCGTCCAGGGACGGTCCCTCATTCTTACAGCCACCAGAATTCCTGGGGCAGGGCTGAGAGGACTCCTCGGTGCCTCCTCAGGACAGAGAAGGGTGAGCCTTTCTGTTACCTGACCGGAGTCACAGCCCAGGTGAAGTTTGTCCCAAGCTTGCCACTCTGAAGTGGCCATTCGGCAACCTGAAGAGACTGATGCTTCGGCCTCTATTTTATTTTTAGTTCCTCTGTGTCACCTCTGATCCAAGCATAGTCACCCAGTCCTTTCTGAAAGTGGGCATTTATGCACACTCAGAGAATGTGTAGGTTTCAAAACCAGCAAAAATATTTGCCTCCATGTACATACGGCACATGTAAGACTGCTAGGACTCTCACAGGAGCTGGATTGTGGTCCTTTGGAAGAAGTTGGCCATTTGCTTACAGACTTGGATGAGGATCCTTTCTTCAGAACCGTGAGGTCAGCATGGGAAATCCGCCTGTCCCGAGTGTTTGATGCCCGTCCGAAATCGAACAGGTGTAGGATTTTTTTCTGTCGGTAAGGCGATCATGGTATTTGTGTCCCCTCTTCCAGATTTTACCGATTTGTTTTCCTTTCAATAATCTCTAGGCAGTTCATGATTTCAGTAACATCTTTCCAACTTGTTAGTGTCCAAATATGCGTGTAATCCATGTTAACAGGAGCCTCCGTCTACGAATCGGTTTGGGATTATAAACTCAGTCGTTTAAATATTCCATGTAATTATTTTCCTTCCCTAATTTGGCACCCACCCAATGCAGTCAGCACTTTTTTTTAGTTGCTTTATAGTTCTTTCCGTCCATCCCTCCCCCCAGCCTTTCTTCGAGTACAGCCTGAGAAACACAGGAACTCTTACCATTTCTCAGCCATCTGTGAACAGCTTTCTGTCCCATTTTCTAATGGAGGCAACATTACCCTTGGTCCCTCCTCCTTTTTCTTGTATAATTAAAGAATGTTACCTTTGATGTCTCTTGGAAGTTGTATCTCCTGTCCTGCTTCAGCTTTCTTGATCTTGTACCTATAAATTTGTGCGGTATCTTCATACTTCTTAGTGAAAGGGCTGGAGTTTTCTCTCTGTGCCTTTTACACTTTGATTTAATGTAGGGTAACTGATCTGGCATTTTATTGCTCCATCCTTCCTCTGTTCTGCTAGAGTTTGGATTCTTACAGACCTCTTTGAAAAGTATCCAACTTCCTTAAATTGTTTAGCCTTTACATTTTGGTCTTTACGTCGGGTCTCTCCTAAAATTAATTATTCTTCTCTTCCTAATGTCTTCCCTTCCTTTTTGGGGGTCCAGGGGAACATTTTTGATTCATTCAGCTGTTGGTAGCTTTTGTTCATCTGTTAGTCATTTGTTATTTCAGCGTGTGCTTACTAGTGGCGTCCTAAGGGATGAACAAAGGACTAGCAGCGTTAGAAAGGATGAACAAAGTTGCTGCTCCCATGGACCTTCAGGCTGGTGGGACATGGAGATAAATAGATAAGCTCATACAAAAAAAACAACACAAAGAATGTGTCAGAAAGGCAGATGCAGGGTCCTCTGGGAGCGGGTAACAATATACGGACCCAGACTTGAGGAGGGCTTCCTGGAGGAAGGGACATCTGAACTAATCCCTGTGGCAGAAAGGTAGAGAAGATCCTTTGCAAAGGAAATCCTGACCCCTGTGAGGACCTAGGGGGAGGGTGGCTGGAGGGCGGAGCTCAGGGAAGGGAGTGGTAGCAGACGGGCTCCTGGGGGGAGCACCTCTGCTTGATCCCTGGGGTGATCTCACCCCAGGACATGTTGTGTTTCATGGCTCTTGGGTATTTCAGCAGATCTTTGGATAACTGTGTTTCCCATTGCTAACCCAGAGTTTCTTTGTCTCTGAGAGTTTAATTCAGCTCCTCGCTGGGATTTGCAGGCTCAGGATTCCTGTCTGACAACCACCCTCCCGACTTCTGGCTGCGGCCCTTTCTTTCATTGGCCATCAAGCACGTGCTGCCTCCCTGGGTGATGTGGCCTGTCTTCCTCTGAAGACAACAAAATACTTTTTCTCAGACTCTGAGCTCTTCTGTGTTGGGTAACCCAGATAGCCACAATAGCTTTCTTTCTATTTTTAAGTTTATTTATTTATTTTGAGAGAGAGCGAGTGAGCATGTGTGCAAGCAGGGGACAAACAGAGAAGGGGAGGGGGAGAGAGAATCCCAAGCAGGCTCCAGTCTGTCAGCACAGAGCCCGATGTGGGGCTCGATCTCATGAACTGTGAGATCATGACCTGAGCTGAAATCGAGAGCCTGTCGCTCAACCGAGTCAGCCACCCAGGCAACGCCACCCCCCGCCCCCCTGCCCCATGGTATCTTTCTTGACCTCCCAAGTACAAATCCCAAACATTGACAATAAAATGCAGCTTAATTTCTAATGAATTAAGAGTGTCTTCTTTCAAGACTCATTGTAACTTCAAAATACATAATGTTCATGATTAAAAAAACCCCCCAAAACCTTGAGTTTTATTTTCTTGGAAAACTGAAATCTAACATCGGTCAAACTGGAGAAAGTGCAAGGTACCTATGGTGAGGTCGGGGGCAGGGTCCTGAACTAAAGTGAAATTCAGCTGGAAAATCCAGTAGCTAATGCTGTTGGGGGGAAATGGGAACAAAGATCTCCAGTGGTGGCAAAAGCCAGCAATCCAGCCTGGACGGAGACGATCTTAGGAGAAGGTGGTGGGACCCCTGAGGAGGAGATGCGTGTCCTCCGCGGGGGCTGTGGGGCTAATCAGCAGACATTGTGCAGGTCCGAGGAAGCCTGCTCCGGGAAGCTGGGTGTTTACTCGTTCCCTGGAGGGGGGCCCATATCTGCATCCTGATTGTGCTTATGACTCGTGAGGGGAATAAAAGGAGTTGCCTGTGTCCTAATTTAGAGACGATCAGACAAGTGTGCATGACAGAGGCTAGGAAGCAGCTTGCTTTTTTTTCAGCTTGGTTTCATGGGATAAGCCTGTTTTCAAAGTCAGCAAGAATTCACGAGTCCTTCCCCATCCCTGTTTCTCCCTGTAAGTAAGGTGTGTCATCAAATGTCACTGCTGCCCTGCTCCCCGCCCATCTGGAATATGATGGATCGTACGCTTGGCTTCTGAGATCTCAGCCTGGCTCCACAAATCTGACCACATGGGTTGACACTTTTGATCAAACATGCAATTTACTTTTATATTTAATGTATCTCTGGCTGCTGGATGCCTTTTCATGTACTATCTTTTATCGTTAATGATGCTTTGAATGTAGTCTGTGTATCACTTCGCTGTAAATTGACGATATAGAGAGAGAGTTGATGAGCAGCTGGAGGCACCTGAAAGCCTGTGAGGTTCCTGGCCCTTCTGAGCACCCCCCCCCCCCCCCCCGCCGCCGGTGGACGGGCTTCAAGTCTTACTTGGGTACATGATGCTTGACGTTTATTCTCATTTCAAAAATCCTGTGCATTTTTTGAGAGTCTGCTATGAACCAGACACTGTCTAGGTCCTGAAGGGTTGAGCATTTGCCAAGATCAGTCAGGTTCTTGTTCTTGTGGAGCCCACACCACAGCCAGAGAACTTGCACTAACCACCTGGGTAGAGATGTCATTGAGCCAGCACAGCTGGTGCTCTGAGCCCAATAATCGGGTGGTGTTGTGGGGAGAGGCTCAGGGTGTAGTAATGTGTCAGGCCTTGTTCAAAGGGGTCTTTGCAGTTGAGACCCAAATGACAAAAAGAAGCCAGCCATGGGAAGATTGAAGGGGAGAACATTCCACTTCAAGAGTGGAATTTGTGGGCTTGCTGTAGCCGTGTCCGGGAGGAAGAGAGAAGGCTGGTGTAATGACTTGGTGAGTGAGTGGGGCAGTTTAGGGGCAGGCAGGGGGACGGGGTTGGGGGAAATTGGGGGCCATTGGAAAGCCATGGGACGGTGTGACGTAATTGGGTTTTTTCTTGGGGAGTATTGCTCTGGCTGGTGTGTGGGGACTTCATGAGAGAAGTGTAGAGTTAGGAAGTGACCCAGCAGGCTGTTACCGTGGCCTAGGTGGGAGGGAAATAGTCCTCCCGTCTTAGAAATTAGGGCGGGCAGATAGTGAACTCTCCCTCCTTGTGCCACAACTTAACGTCAGGGCGTTGAATTCATTTAATTCCCACAAAGATGTCATGATTTTCCCTGTTGACAGAGGAGGGAACCGAGGCCCATTAGGGCTAAGGAAGTTGCCCATTTTTTCCATGGTTCAGAAATGGCTGAGCCAAGATTTGAACCCACATCATTTGGTTCCAGAGCTCAAGTTCTTAAACCATGCTTTCAACATGGCAGTCCACAGCCGTGCGAGGGCCTGACCAGGCGGGCAGTGGGTCATCCCCAGCCTTACTGGGGGAGCTTGGGGACTCTACCAGAACCAGGTGGTGGTGCTGCCGGTGGTGACAGGCGAGGGTCTGGCATGCCCTTGGGAGGGTGTGCAGCCATTGATGAGCGTGTCCCAGGCGGGGAGAGTGCAGGTGCTTCCCTCTGGTCGCTGTGCTCCAGGCCCTGCTATGTGGGAGGGAGAAGAAATTGCTTCTGAGGGATACTCTCCTGAAGAGTTAGAAGTTACCTGTGACCTAAGTACAGTCAGGCATCCTGGTCCTCTCTGCGCCCTTCTGTTTTGGGGGAGAAGTGTGTTGGGAAACACTGCAGAACTCACAGCAGGACCCTATGTGGAGTATTTGCTGTGCTCAAGGTGCTAGGCTAAGGACTCAGTTTTTGCACAAACCCACTTGGCACGTGAGTTAACTGAGATTCAGAGGGATCTTGCTCCTGGTGCTAGTTGGAGTCTGGACTCCATGGCTGAGGGTTTGAGAGTGAGGGAGGGAGGCTCTACGACACTGCTCTTTACTTATCTTGTGAAACTTTGCCTTCCTCACCGTATCCTGTTAACCCCCATACCTGCAGTGGCTTTTGGGAAATAGGCTGTCTGCTTGGACCACAGATCGATTCATCATGTGAACTTGATTCTGAAAAGTAGCCTGTATAAATAACTGGAGCTTTCACATATCAGCAGAATAATGCAGTATCTGGCCCCACCCAGGCCCTGTCTGGGGACAGTGATCCCTACCCTGTCCCTCTGTGTGACTACACGGGACCCTAGGGGAAGGAGTGGCAGAGAGAGAGCACCCTTTCATTTACGTTTAGAATAACATTTATTTGCAGAGAGAGAGAGAGAGAGAGAGAGAGAGGGAACACAAGCCTGTTGCATCAAGAGGCATCATGCACAAGAGGCATCATGGTGTCCTGCTGACACGGGCAGTTCCTGGTCTCTGGACTTGGGGGTCTCAGAAAAACTGTAAGGATCTTGGGAGAAGCAGTTAGCATGATTAAGGGGCTGGAGGAATGGTTTATGAGGAAAGATGAAAAGGCCTGACTATGAATCTCAGGGCCGGTGCAGGCTACAGAGACACGTGGCAACTCTCAAATCAGGAGACCCATGCCGAGGAGGGCGGAGACAGAACATCCCAGGGAGGCCATGGGATCCCCTGCTCTCAGGCACTGCTTATTTGACAGACTGATGTAAAACCCTGGACCCTATCTGGATAAAGCTGTTTTCAGGTACTGGATCTGCCCTGAGATCTATCTGGATCTGGTAATCAAATGCAAGTTGTAGCAGGACAGTAAGAAAAGTTAGCGTTGAGACCTCAGAGTAGCTGATCTCCTGAGATACTTCTAACTGCAGCAGTGTAAAACATAAGGCCAGCTGTTACCCGGCTTTTAGGAAAGGCAGAGGGACAGCTTCTTAAGTTATTGTTCGATTCCTCAACGTTCATTTAATGCCACACGCAGAAGAATTAAAAGGTATGACCCTCGCTCTTGATTTTTCTGTTTTGGGTAGAGACCGTGCGAAACACACGCAAAGGATAAAGGAACCGATCAGCAAGTATCACGTGGCAGGTGAAGGGCACGACCCGGGTCTGTCGGGGGTGATTTCTGATTCCGAGAGGGTTTTACAATAGAGCTCTGACTGCATGGCAAATTTAAATCCAGTATGAAATTTCTCCTAATTAACATTTCCCTTCTTCCTTCCAAATATCAAATTTATGGACTCTAAGAAATTCACATAACACATGCCAATGCTGCATTTTCTTTCCGCTTGATCCGTTCCAGCTGTTAGTAACTTTCATGTCTGCCTTTCATTAATTTATGAGGGGCTCGGAGCTGCAATCTGAAATGCTCCCCTGAATTTTAGACGCTTTGGGGGCGAATTTCACATCAGTGGATAGTGATGCTTGCTCGTATGTCAGCCAAGCATGTGCGTTTATATCTCTCCAGTGCCCTTCCTGGGGCCCTTTGGGGACGTGTGATTGCAGGCTCTGGCCTGTGGCCTAAGGGGCACACAGTTAGGTTTTGTCATTGCTGATGTCACTGTGCCTCCCACCTGGTGGGTCCGACCTCAGTGTCCTTAGTGTAACTGGTCTGTCACACGGCTCCTGTCCTTAAAGTCTAAGCAACTCATAGGTAATAGATTTTCTGAGTTTTTATAGGCATGGCCTCTGACCCAGCGCAGGCAAAAGTTTCATTTGGCACTTTTGTGTATCATAGAGGCCACCAATGATTCTCTTTTCCTCTCTTTTTATGTCTTCTGCTGATTCGCAGGGAACCGAGTTCAGGGCATGAAGCATACAGGTGCAGCTTTTGGTCATTCACACTCCATTTTTCTTAACCATGAATCCTTTTCAAGCTTGCTTGTTTGAACTTGATATTTCATGTTGGTGGCCACATGGTCTCACCGTCCAGGGGCACAGCCACCACACAGAGGGAGGAACTGAGATAGCCCAGTCATGACAGAGGCGACTAGCCAGCGCTTGGGACTGTCTGCCCCACAGAGAAGTTTGGAGACCTGCCTTATCGTTCCTTCTTGTTAATCTGCCCTGATAGGATATTCCTAAAAAGTTCTTACTTTTTGGTAACCATGAAGCCTTGCTGCTTTGATGCCAGTCACCTGCTATTAATCTTTGGATTTTCTGAAATCCTCTGTCATGATGAGCCACCAGGTGAGCATTACTTTAAGGCATGGATTTTTTATTTCTGCCGATTCAGGTCCCAAGTATTAAGATTCCAGTTAGAAGTTCTATTAAACAGAGCTTGATATCGGAGATGTGGTTGGCCTCTCTTCTGAGAACAGTCGAGATCCTGCAGGGTGCTGACTTGGGGTCAATCCTGCCTCACGAATTCCCTCCGACGAAGCGTGTGGAGGGGACTCAGTGGGGTCGGGAACGAGACCCTGATTCAGTCTGGCCGAGAAGCTCTGTTTGGCTGCATGGTGTGATTGAGTTTTGGAGTTAATGAACTTGGACATGTTGGCGGTATTCACGACTGTGTGTTCTATGCCGGCTTGTCCTTACTTAGCTGATAGTATCTGAGACCAAGGTAAAGTATTTATTTCAAAACACACACTCCATCTGAATGCCAGACTAGTTTCGCAAAGGGCCAGGGTAGAAATGAAAACATCCTGAGGAGCTATGTGTTCTTTTCCCTGTAGTCTCATGGCATAGGTAATGTGCTTTTGTGTTTGGTTTGTACTTTTAAGTAATTTCTTTTTTTTTTAATAATTTTTTAATACTTATTTTTGAGAGAGAAAGTGAGCATGAGTGGGGGAGGGGCAGAGAGAGGAAGACAGGATCCAAAGCAGGCTCTGTGCTCACAGCGCATGATGTGGGGCCTGAACTCATGAACCCGCTAGATCGTGACCAGAGCCGAAGTCAAGAGTTGGCCGCTTAACCGGCTGAGCCCCCCGGGGGCCCCCATAATTTCACTGTTTAAAGTAAAAGTTCCTAGGAGCACCTGGGTGGCTCAGTCGGTTGAACGGCCAACTTCGGCTCAGGTCATGATCTCACGTCTCCTGAGTTCGAGCCCCGTGTCAGGCTCTGGGCTGACAGCTCGGAGCCTGGAGCCTGCTTCGAATTCTGTGTCTCCCTCTTCTCTCTGCTCCTCCCCTGCTTGCACTCTGTCTCTCTCTCTCAAAAATATAAATAAACACAAAAAATTTTTTTGAAGTAAATGTTTCTAACCACTTTTTTCTCTCTGAGATTAATATTGAAGATGGCCTTTTTGTGTTCTGAAATTGTAGGAGAGGGTTTGGCACTAGGGATAGCAGCGGGGAATGGTGATGACGCAGGGCATTAAAGCAGTTGATAAGGGGGTAAGTGAAGATACCTTGTGTTCTTTTAGAGCTCATTTTATTTGAAATAACCTTTAGGATCTTTTATAGCCTTGGCTAAAGGCTTTGCAAAACCTGTTAATGTTGGCTCATCTCTGTCAAATGATGTCACGTTGAGTCGCACCATCAGAGCTAATATTGAGGTAATGCCAAAGTGAGATGACGTTCGGAAACTGTGAGCTTCCACTCCACTTAGGAATTGTGAGGGTTTTGCTAGGATTCCACTCCTGTCCTTGATGATATTCCAAACTGGCAAGCTGAGTCAGGTCTGAGCTGCATTGTCTCCCTGAAACTGATAAGTAAAAACTGAATAGGCAAAATGGATTTGTGAAAGATTTTTAATATATGATGATTATTTGATTACTCCAGTGTTAGTTTATTTTCCCTAGAAAAGATCCAGGTGAAACCTTGAAGTTCTCTTTGTAAAGTAAGCTTTTACTGTGTTTTCATTGAAATTGTATTTACAAGGGGCACATGCTCATTTCAACAAAGGATAAAGTGCGTGAGAGCTCAGGACGGAGAGCTAAAGTCACCCCCATCCTTTCTCCTTCAACCCCAGTGGCAAGGGCAGTTTTTGCTATTTCTGTTTTAGTTCTTATGGTAGACAACCATCACAGCCCCACACTGTGCTTACACCTTTATTTCCTGACATACGGACTCTGGATGCTTTCACTCAGCACTATTTATCGACTCCCCAGTAGGAGAGGAAACCTCTAATCTTCCCACATTGTACCCTCATCTCTTTCAATATAGATAATATATTACTAATTCTGTTTACTATTATTTCTCTAATGGTCGTTGTTTTTTTAAGTTTTTTTAATTTCAGAGAGAGAGAGAGAGAGAGAGAGAGAGAGAGACCACGTGTGCATGAGAGTGGGGGAGGGGCAGAGATAGAGGGAGAGAGAGAATCCCAAGCAGGCTCTGCTCTGTCAGTGCAGAGCCCAACGTGGGGGTTGATCTCACAAACCATGACATTTCAAAAACTGTGAGATCCTGACCTTAGATGAAATCTGGAGTTGGATGCTTAGCTGACTGAGCCACCCAGGTGAGTATTTTTGTAAAGACTATCTTAAATCTCTATTTCTTCTTCTTCTTCTTCTTCTTCTTCTTCTTCTTCTTCTTCTTCTTCTTCTTCTCCTCCTCCTCCTCCTCCTCCTCCTCCTCCTCCTCCTCTTCCTCCTCCTCCTCCTCCTTTTTCTTCTTCTTCTTCTTCTAATCAAGTTTTCATAGTAGTTTTTGATTTTCTAGTTCAAAGGTGAGGATATTAGGGGACTTTCCCCATCCCATCTTTTGGAGCCTAGCTTTTCCAGTGTTAATATCTCCCTAGAATCTTCCAGCCAGCATCACATCTGCCGTGTTTCTGTCCACAGGTTGACTTTAAAGGCTGGAAGTCAGTTAAGCATCTGTAGCCTCACTTCTTTGTAGGGCTGGTGTGACCCAGCAGAGACGGGTTAGCATTAAGAACAAGTCGTCTGTCTGTTCTTACTTTCTCTTCATGGCTTGCGTAGCTCCTGTGTTGCATTTTTGTAGCTGCTTTAGCTTTTCCTCTCTTACTTGTCTTTATAAACATCCTTCCTTTCCCCCTCGACCTCCTAACCTTATCATTTGCACCTAAGGGAGAGCCCCCATCTTTCCTGGGCACCTCATTCTCCCAAGAAGTCTGAACTGGGTGTCTCGGGACATCCCTTCACGGTCATCCACACTGAAACAGCTATTTCTGGGGTCTTATGCCTTTCCCATTCTTTGTTTTATTTTACCATGGTGTAGCAAGTAACTTCCCACCAATGAGGAGGTAACACTTTCTGAGTCCTTGCATTGGTGAAGGTACCTTTATCCTGCCCTTGCTTTTGTGTGATAGTGTAGCTAGAATTCTGACTTAAAAAATCATCTCCCCTGAGATGTTGCAAGGCATTGGTGCCTTTTATATTAACATGCAAAGTTGTAGATGAGAAGTCTGATGCCCCTTTGATTTATATTCCTTTGTAGATGTTGATCTTTTTGCCCTTAGTGTCTGGAAACCCATCTCCAGATGCAGATATTTTAAATTTAACTTACTTTAATTTTCGTCCATTCGCTTATCGGTTGGTAGACCACTCCAGTCTGAAGCTGCATTGTTTATCTCTGGAGATGCTTTATGTTCATTCTGTCTTTAATCATTGTACTGCCCCGTGTTCCCTGTTCATCTTTTCTGGATTCTGCTTACTTGACTGTTATGCCTCCTGGGTTATTTTTCTGTGTCTCGTATCTTTTCCTTTCATATTCTCCCATCTGTTTGCTTCTGGTTCTGTGTTCTGGGAAATGTCCTTGAATTCATCTTCCAGTGCTTTTGGTGACCTTTTAATTTTAGTCATTACGTTTTCAATTTCTGAGAGCTCTTTACTTTTTTAAGCTTATTTATTTTGAGAGAGAGGGAAACAGCACAAGAGGGACAGATAGAACTCCAAGCAGGCTTCTCACCGTCCACACAGAGCCCACTGTGGGGCTTGAACTCAAAAACCGTGAGATGGTGACCCGAGCTGAAACTTAAGAGTCAGACACTTAACCGACTGAGCCACCCAGGAGTTCTTCTGAGAGCTCTTTAAAAAAATACTCGATGGTTCCCTTTTTTGTAGCATGTTGCTCTGGCCTTTTGTATGTAATACTTCTTTACGATCCTCACAAGTTGCCCCTGGGGTTATGGTTTCCTGTTGCTTCTGTCCTCCCCTGGCCCCTCGTCCTCCTCTCATAAGCCTACCAATCCTAGGTGTCTATTCTCCCTGAGAGTGTGATGATGGAGGCTGGCCCGGGATTCCTCTGCTCAGGCTCAGGTGAGGAAGGAGGCTTCCTTTCCTCAGAGCGAACATCCTGCCCATGCATATTGATTGGTAGGATCTCCTTCCAGTGGATTTCCATTGGCAGGAAATGCAGCAGCGCCCTCCACATGCTAGGGTGCGGAGGGCTTGCTTCTGGGGAGCAGTGAGAACCAGCGTGCCTTGGGCACCTCCAGGGGTCCCAATCTGCGGGCTGACTGGAGGAAAGAGCTGGTGTGGCTCCCATGGCGAGTACGTTTCAGTGAGAGTGTTCCAGAATGTACACTCATTTCACTTTCCTGGGAGAGTCCGTTCAACTTGTTGAAGAAGAGGCATAATGACGTCGCTTGGGAAGATTCGGGCTACCTGTGCCCTCTGGTACCTTGGGGCGGGAGACAGGTCACATGACTGGCACAGGTGTTCCATGTAAAGGTCTATCCAGGCCAACACTTCCTGGTGAGCCAGCTGTTACCCTTGTCTTTGCCCTCTTAATATGCTAGGCTTAGGGGCGCCTGGGTGGCGCAGTCGGTTAAGCGTCCGACTTCAGCCAGGTCACGATCTCGCGGTCCGTGAGTTCGAGCCCCGCGTCAGGCTCTGGGCTGATGGCTCAGAGCCTGGAGCCTGTTTCCGATTCTGTGTCTCCCTCTCTCTCTGCCCCTCCCCCGTTCATGCTCTGTCTCTCTCTGTCCCAAAAATAAATAAACGTTGAAAAAAAAAAAATTAAAAAAAAAAAAATATGCTAGGCTGCTGCTTCTCCACAGGCCGCAGCTGTAGTTCTAGTCTCAGCCCAGTGGTGTCTTGCAGAAATTAGCCAGGCTGCCTGGGTTCAAATCCTGGTTCTGCCAATTTCCACAATGGTCACATGGTCAAATTACTTCACCTTTGCTAAGGAAGCCTTCACCTTCTCACCTCTACAATGGAAGTTACAATAGCACCTACTTCATAGGCTTGTTTTGAGGATTGAGTGATTTAATATAAAGTTTATAGAAGTTCCCAGCACAAAGTAAGTGCCCTGTAAACTTTATTCTTATTTATAAATATTTTTATTATTACTAAAGCGTCTGCTTCCACCCTTGTATTTCAGAGACCTCTTCAGAGGGAAAGGCAAGAGATGTATTGGCCCCGCCTGCCATCTTAAATTGGAAATTATAAATTAATTTTTTTTGTTGTTGTTGTATTTTTGGCCTATCTAAAGTCAGTTAAACTTAGGATCCAGGCCTGGCCCTGTCACCCTCTGACAGGGTGACATTGAGCAAGCACTGAACTCTGGTTTTATCATCTTTAAAAGGGACAGTAGTGGTGACCCAGAGTGGGCGCAGAGTAAAGGAGAGAACACGCTAAAACCACCAGCAAATCGGCTTCCCTCCCAGGGGCAGTTGTCCCGCATGGGCACAGTGGCTTCTGCCTTGTTCATGTCCCGGACTTCAGCCCCGAGGAAGGTACTCACTCGCCAAGATGGTGTGACTCAGGGACTGTCCTCCCGTGTCCTCTCGATGCTCTTGGATCCTTCTTTATTACTTTCCTTACTTTTAGCTTTTAGAATGTATTTTATTCTCTGTGATTTTATTTGAGAAGCTCAAAAATAATGGAATTTAACCCTGAGAACTGGGAAAAGTTCTACTTAGATTAAAAAACTAGGTAAGGCAGTTGTGTTGTATTTTTATGGAATGAACATACCGTAATTCAATAGTATAATTTCCCAAAGGCAACTACCGTCCCAGACAACACGTATTTTAAAAGTCTTAACTTTTTTTTTTTTCTCACTTGAAGAGCTAGTTACTCATTTCCTCAGAAAAGTTTCCCCTAGTTTATTTTCTTTACCCAAGTAGACCACCCTCCAAAAAAAGGCAATCAATATGATGGTTCCATAGAAACTTGAATTAAATAGTTCAGCTCTGGCTAATGCATAACAATTGAAATGCGTGATATCCAAGCACCTGTCAGAGGCTCAACTCTTGCTGTTGGCTTAGGTCATGATTTCATGGTTTGTGGGATTGAGTCCTGCATTGGGCTGTCTGCTGACAGCATGGAGCCTGCTTGGGATTCTCTCTCTCTCTCTCTCTCTCTCTCTCTCTCTCTCTCTCTCTCTCCCCCTCTCTCCCCCTCCCTCCCTCCCTCTCTCTTTCTGCCTGTCTCCCACTCATGCTCTCTCTCTCTCAAAATAAACGTTTTTTAAAAAATGCATATCATCCAATTATGTCCTCTTTATTAAAGTTTATTTATTTTGTGAGAGAGACAGTGTGAGCAGGGGAGGGGCAGGGAGAGAGGGAGAGAGAGAATCCAAGGCAGGCTCTGCGTTGCCAAGCACAGAGCCCGGTGCGGGGCTCGAACCCACAGAGCTGCGAGATCATGCATGGCCTGAGCCGAAACCAAGAGTCAGACACTTAACCAACTGAGCCACCTAGGCGCCCCTAATTACATCTTAAACTGAGCACCGATTTACCACAGACTTGCTGCATACGAAAGTTTTTCTCCTAACATCTTTGTATATGTTCCTATATATGTGTTTGTTTTTCTTAGTTAAAGTAGTTGGTTAAGACGGCGTCTTTTGAATTTATTTTTTAACCTGGCCCACTTTAATGCCACCACACTATTGAAAAATCATCAACTTGGAGAGATCAGTGATATTATACAAAACTGAACCTTGTTTTTTAAATTGGAAAACTTAGTTTCTGCTTGCCTGCCTCACATGGAGTAAATGTCAACGTGTTCCTTTTTTGAATTGAGCATCCCTGAAGAACGTGTCCAGGAGAAACATCTCTGTTCCAGCTTGGACAGAGGAGTGGAAGGCAGTTTGCTCAGAGCCTGAGGCCGCTGTCCACCTCTCGCAGAGCCCCCCGGCCCCCGTTAAAAAGGCTCCTCCTTACTCGTTGGGCCGCCAGCAATCGAACCATGTCAGGAACGGGAAGATAGGCTGTCAATCAGGGGACGAGACCGTGCTGTGCGGTTGGAGGCTGGTGAAAACTTGAAAAGCTGAAAATCCAAGCTGGAAGAGCTGGAATAGGCCTGGGGTTGGTGTGGCCCAGCCGGGCGTGGGGAGCATTCAGGAGGGGTGGCTGGAGTGAGACTGGCTCTGGGCAGCCCCTCGCCACTGGTTTCCTGCGGGGTCCTTACTCCTTTGGGCTGGAGGTGGTCCTAGAAGCCAGAGCCAAGCGTGCCGTGGCTTCCCAGCCCTGTTGGCTGACCCTCTTCTGAACAAATGGGTTATGGAGCCCAAGCCCCAAGAAGGCTACGGTGGCAATTTCCAAATTGCTGGTTCCATTCCCATGACCTATGCGCTTTTCCGAAGTTTGAAAATACTATATAGACAGACGCAAGACTACAGTATGCTATGAGGTGGGGAGCTTATGTGACTTTTCTCCCCAAATGTTTATCTATTTTTGAGAGAGAGAGCGAGAGGGTGCAAGTGGGAGAGGGGCAGAGAGAGAGGAGGACAGAAGATCTGAAGCAGGCTCTGCACGGACAGCACAAAGCCCGACGTGGGGCTCGAACTTGAGAGCCTCGAGATCATGACCTGAATTAAAGTTGGATGCTTAACCGACAGAGCCACCCAGGCGCCTCGCTTCTGCGATTCCTTGCAAAAGGAATGCTGTGTAGCTGATTTCGATTCTCTTTTTTCCCTTTGGCTACTGGGAAGGTCAGACTTGAATTGGTGGCTCTGCGATCCTAACCCTGTCGGGATCTGTGGCCTGTATATTTCCTGCTCAACTTTCTCTACGTCTTGACCGCATCTCGACTGTTCTCTGACTGGATTATTTTTCCGTTAGCATTTTCTACCTTTTCGCATGAATTCTTTAATGCTGCCTGGAATCTTTAGTGAAATGAAGCCAAATATTAATAAATACTACTCCTAATCAGTCCGTAAGGAGTGTTAGAATTTCACTAGATGTGAGAAAGAGTCACAGAAGTGAGTCTTATTGAAGCAATATGTGGAGAGAGACTTGTGTGACAGCGAAGTAGGTTGTTGAGAAATACGGTATTGAATGAATTTGGAGCTCGGCCTCGTTCCCTCGCCTTAAACGGCAGCCCTTTTCGCGGAAACCTACACACGGCCCTCCTCCCAGGGTGATTTGGAAATGTCAGATACTTCCAGCCTCTGAGAAAGGCCCCACAGGGAACTCGAGCAGGTTTTAAACTTTCCTCACCTGCAGTATTTGTGAGCATCAATTTTCCCTTTCCTATCAGCTTTTTGTAAATGTTTTTTAAAAAACTTTTTTTAATGCTTGTCTTCGAGAGAGGGAGAGAGACAGAGCATGAGTGAGGGGAGGGGCAGAGAGAGAGGGAGACACAGAATCCAAAGCGGGATCCAGGCTCCGAGCTGTCAGCACACAGCCCAACGTGGGGCTTGAACCCAAGAACCACAGAGAGAAAGACAGAGCATGCGTGGGGGGAGGGGCAGAGCGAGAGGGAAAGGGAGACACAGAATCCGAAGCGGGCTCCAGACTCTGAGCTGTCAGCACAGAGCCCCATGTGGGGCTCAAACCCACGAACTGCGAGATCACGACGTGAGCCAGAGTCGGATGTTTAACCGACCGAGCCACCCAGGCGCCCCTCCTATCAGCTTTTTTTGTTTGCTTGTTTGCTCTTAATCCTTTGGCGTGGAATCGGGTCGAGGGACATTTTCCTGTCGCCATCCTATTTCAAGTCCCAAAGTGCAGTGACTTGGTGAGCATGCTTTAATATTGTAGAATTTGTGTTCCTCCCGTTCAAACACAGGATTATTAATTAAGTTCCGCAGGACCCTTTGCGTGTTCTTAAGTTATCACAGGCGAGCAGCCTCCGCGTCTTGGCGTCCAGCGCCATCGAGCCCCTTTGTAAAGCTCCTCCGCGTCAGTGCGGTCTAGTTATACTCTCAAAAATAAGAGGCTTGTCTCCTGAGGACAGCTCCATATTACGGGCGGAGTATAATCCTTAACATTGTTTTTCTTTGCTTTCAAATGGCTGGGGACAGTGAGTCAGGAGTGAGAACTCCCTTTGTTTCATGTCGTGTGCATGGCAGGGGAAGAATGTAGCAGGGCAGAAAATGAAGAAAGACATAAAAGGATCTCAGCTCAAGGAGGTCAGATCCATCAGAGGCTTAGCGTTGCCTTCAAAGATGCCTGGGACAGGTGGCAGTTCAAGACAATCACAGCGGCCGCATCCGCCGGAGCCGAGATAAGGGATTCCTGCAGCAGCCTGCTATCTGGGGCCCGTTCGCTTTGATGTAACTCTGCTAGCAAGACTTTGGGGAGCAGGCGACTGCCTTCCTCTGCGATAGGCTGCTGTTGTTCAGTCTTTTAAGGTCTCATTACAGTGCTCCTTGAGGATTAATCCTCTTTAAGGTTTACATGGGATGGTTTTGTCCAGAGGCCCAGCCAGGGACCGTGGTACCACCTGTATGTGGCTTGGCTGCAGCCCCTCGCCCACCCCCTCAGCCTTGCCTCTCCAGGCCGCTAGTATTTCCGCATCCTTTGCTTTCCTTCCTGGCGAGGGCCGGGTTTTGGCCGTGCTTCCGAGGGAGAGAGAACCATTAGCTCCAAATAGCCAGCTTCTGTTACTAATCCACTCTGATCTTTGCGGTTTTAATGTATACTTTTTCCCACTCTATTTTCACATCTTGTCTGTCTGATTTTAGGAAGAAATTATGATGCCGCTTGGCTCCAGAATGTGTCGGTGAGTTCCTTTGACAAAACACAGTTTTTAAGACGGGTTCTGTAGGTGCACCAAGGAGGACATCTGTTTGCATAAGTTGCATACGTTTGGAACACTTCATTTAAAAGAAATGAATTCTTTGAAAGAACAGGACAAACTCTCATTCTATGAGATGCTCTGTTTTAAATAATCCCACTGGTGAGGAAAAGTGCAGATTTTTGTTTGGGACCCGTTTAATGCACCAAACAGCAACTCACTAAAATGATCTTTTGAATTCCAGAGATAAATTTTGTCCCGACAGTTGGAGCTTTTGGTGGAGCAAAACAATTCACACACCGTCAGGTGGCACTCGCCGGGGGCAAGGGGGACCTCTGGGGCATGTGTTTGACTGGTGACAAGTAGAGGAGTGACTTTTGGCCCCGGTGTTACCACACTCAGCTTCCTGTCTATGGGGCTGGGCTGGTTCTGGGATTGGTGGTGGCCCTAAGTCAAGGCTTCAGGGTCACTTTGTTGGCTTGACTACAAGGTAGTTTGCATCCAACTCACTGCCTCTCCCTGGCTCCCCTGGTGTCAGTCTGGTTCTTCGGGGGAGGGCACTTGGCTTGAAGCAGGCGCCGTACCTGGCCACGTTCCCAGAGTAAGCGTTGTCCACATGTGAATTTTGTGCAGTTCAGACTCTTTGAATTCGACGCAGTCTTTAAAATGACAGAAGAAAGCTAGGCTCCAGTAGTCGATTGAGTGAAGGAAAAAGATGTAGTCACATGGACCACCTGACACTGTAGAGAGAAGCACGTGCTTGACTTTGCAACTTCTGCAGGGGATTGTGGCTGTGTGTTTACACTGATGGAAATTTAGCCAGTTATCAAAAGGAAAATGGAGGCTGGCTTTCTCCCCTCTACGAGTGAATGTGTAATGGAAGGCAGGATGGTGGCAAAAGGTGGTTTGGAGAGTCACACGGAGACTGACTGACTTTCGTGGACCTCCAGGGCCTTGCCTTCGAGGGTGGCTCTTGAAACTGCAGCCTCGAAAGTGACCATGTGGTCCTCGTGTGGCCATGGAGAATCCTGGACCTCACCCCAGAGCTTCAGAGTTAGAACCGCGTCTGGGATTCTGTGCTTTTACTTGTTTATTTTTTAAATGTTAGCTTATTTTGAGAGAGAGAGAGAGAGCACACGAGCGAGCATGAGTGAGCCTGAGTGGGTGAGGGGCAGAGAGAGAATCTCAAGCAGGCTCCACACTGTGGAGCCCAACGTGGGGCTTGAACTCCAGAACCGTTCATGATGTGAGCCAAAATGAAGAGTCAGATGCTCAACCGACTGAGCCACCCAGGCGCCCCTGGGATCCTGTGCTTCTAACCAGTCTTTATACAACAGTGTGAGAACTATTGCTTTAGGTTGAAGATCAGAATGTCAGTTCAATTCTTTAAATTCCTAATTGGTAATTATTCAGATCGTCTGTCTTAAAAAGGTCCTATAAATTTGGTCGACTGATTGTTACACATGATATCCCCATTTGAATTACATTTCATCTTTTTGATAGTTGCTTAAATATGAATTTGAGTCCTTATGAGGAAATCCACTTACTTTCCCTATGTGGTAAAGAAAGTTGGTTACCAAATTATTTGACACTGTGGAGAATTTTTATTTATTATTTCCTGAGTGCTGTGCCTAAAGTGAATT
The DNA here is from genome assembly GCF_014898765.1 of Herpailurus yagouaroundi. Classification (NCBI taxonomy): domain Eukaryota; kingdom Metazoa; phylum Chordata; class Mammalia; order Carnivora; family Felidae; genus Herpailurus; species Herpailurus yagouaroundi. Next base: position 89,095,527 of record NW_024412391.1, on the reverse strand, counting down.
AGCAAGAGGCAGTAAGGATAATTTGTACAGTTTGTTTTGTGTGCCTGAATTTTTGTTTAGGGGATGGAAATGTAAACCCTTACAGGGCTTTTAATGCATGTATATTTAGATGTGTGTTATCAGCAAAAGCACAGACCTTACTAAATATGAAAACACTGTCATCTTCTGGAATAACCACCAAATTTACGAATTATTTTTCTGTTGTTAATGTTTTGGTGAAGACTTTGAATTTTTTTGAAGTAAAGTCTTATGGGGGCGTCAGGGTGGCTCAGCTGGTTAAGCATCTAATTCTTGATTTCAGCTCAAGTCATGATCTCATGGTTTGTGAGTTCAAGCCTTGCACCAGGCTCCGTGCCGACAGTGTAGAGCCTGCTTGGGATTCTCTCTCTCCCTCCCTCTCTCTTTCTCTCTCTCTCTCAGAATAAATAAATAAACTTTAAAGTGAGGTTTTATTATTGAGATGATCAGATTCAGGATATAGAGATGTTGACTGGTCTTGATTATCTCCAGAAATGGGAAAATATAGCCATGACTGGTAAAACAAAACAAAACAAAACAAAACAAAACAAAACAAAACAAAAGTTGGCCTGGTCTGTCCAATAATCCATCAGAGTGGAAACTGTTAATTGAAGAGCTGATCAACACAAATTTCAGACATCCATATATAAAATAAACGCCATAATGGACTTGCCATTAGACTTTCCTTGATATGAATGCTTTGTTTTGTTAACATCTGTAATAAACACTATGAAACAGTAGAGGCGTGAGATAAAATAAGACGTTTGGAGTAGTTCACTATTTAATAGCCTAATTTATCCTTCTGTCCATTTTGTTTGTAAGGTCTAAAAGCCGCTTGTTTGTTCTAGTAAAAATCGTTCCCCGTTCAGTCATTTCTCACCCTGCTGCAGGTTCTAGGGAAACCAGATCATCAAAAAGTGTGATGTCTTTTCTGATTCGTCACTTGGTGCAGAGCGGATTAGAGAGCCTGGATTTGCTCAGCTCCTCCGAGGCTTGTCCTGAGGGATGGAGCAGGTCTTTGAAGCGCAGACATGGGCACAGGATGGGTCCCTGGTTATGGGACACCTCATCGTTGTGAAGCATCTACCTCTCCTAAGGGAGTTAAGTTAGGACCACATGAAGGTTAGCGTTAACACTGCTGTTTGGTATATTCGAAAGTTGCTAAGACAGTGGATCCTAAAAGTTCTCATCACAAGGAAAAACAATTTTTTTGGAACTATGTGAAGAGGCAGACATTAACTAAACCTATGCTGGTGATCACTTTGCCGCATACGTATGTCAGCTTATTATGCTGTGCAGCTTAAACTTATCAGAGCTATAAGTCCGTTATATTTCAGTAAAACTGGAAAAAAAAAAAAAAGAACACTCTTGGCATAGAGCAGGTGTTTCTGGCTGCGGTGGTATCATTTTTGGCCAATTTCAGCGTATAGAGACCTTGTCATTCTTCTCAAGTAAAAATCATAGAAAATTTGATTTTACATGACCAGAGGTGATGGTTTTATAATTGGGAAAACTATGTAAAAGCCAGCATCTTCTCGGTAAAACATTTTAAGTTAAGAAAAAAAAAAAAAAGACACTGTCTGATTTTCTTGCCTGGGTAAGTAATCACAGTTTGCATTTCCTTGGTTACTCATTGGTCTCCCTGTGATGACCTTAGTGAGGACTTCTCTGTGGTCGGGTATAAAGATGCGGGGGGTGGGGGTGGGGGTGGGGGTGGTGGTCACGTGACCACTTGGAACTTTTTTTATTTTAAGATCTGGGACGTATTAATTGCAAATGTTAAATTTAAGAAAATCCAAGATGCCCTGCAGAGTTTTCAGCCTCTGGGGGAGGGAAGAGGTGCTCTCCTGCTTCTGTTTTTGGGTTCTGGTTTTACCCTGGTGACTAGACTTTTAAAAGGGCTGCAGCTAGTATTCAGTGAGTGCCTGTTGCCAACGTACTAGGCCCTGTCCAGGGGCTCACACCCACCTTCTGTGGGTGCGCTGATGGAGGAGGTGGGGAACTGAGTACCGTGCACCCCTTCAGGGAGTAAACCTGCAGACTGGAAGTCTCGCTGCCATCCACATCCTTAGGGAGCTTCAGACAGAAGGAAAGGCAGGAAGGGCCTCGGGAAATCCCAGATGGAGGCAGTATCTTCCACCACATGTACAAGTGCGTGGCGACTGACATTTGTTGGCTAAACTCGCATACACTGGTGTTTCATTTCTGTGTGAGGGAAGAGGATGAGATGCAATCTGGTTGCCACTATTTGCTGGGGTTTTTTTTGTCCGTCCTGCCTTTATTGCTCTGCACTTCCTGCCCGTCTACCTGCCAGACCAGCAGTTCTCCAGGTGTGGTCCCGGGACCAACAGCTTCCAGGGAACTTGTTAGAAATGCAGATTCTGGGGCCCCGCCTCAGTCCTGCTCAGTCAGAAGCTCTGGGTCTGGGGCCCAAAGAGCTATTTTAACACGTTCTCCGGATGAGGCTGATGCGTCAGTGAAGACCATCGTGTTCGAGTATGTTCTGGGTCCATCATTAGTACGGGGACCCTGAAGCAGGTGACAAGCTGCCATCAAAGTGGAGAGGGGGAGGGAATGTGCCCCGTCTGGTGTCTTCCGACTTTCCCTCACTGCCACATTAAAGCCCAAAGTAACTGGTCGGAGGGAGAATCAGAGACCGGAGGCAGTGTGCAGAGTATCTTTTTTTGTTGCTTAAGTCCTTCCCTTCTTAATGTATGATCCTCTGAGCCTGTTGTTTTTATCTCTTTGGAACGTGTACGTCTGGAGCAGTCGGGTTTGCAGGCTACCGTGCCAGAGCAAGAACAGAAATTCCGTAGGCGAAAATCGTTACTGGTTGCTCCCCCACTGTTGGATTCATGGAAACTTATGAATTAAAAAGAAAGTGAAGATTTACAGATAAAATCAGGACAACGATCGAGAGCCATTTTTACGCATCAGCGCCAAGTTAAAAGTATGGGGCCATAGCCACCGAGAATACGTGTCCAATTTCAGTTTCTTTTTGACACTTTTTGAAATAACTGTTTTGGCTCTTAATTTAAAGAAATGAGAAAAGCCAAACACTTTATTCCTCTCTGCAAGGCATCGAGGAGAGGGGGTAATAAATAGTACCTTGCTGATATATTTTAATAAATACTGGTTTACTGCATCCCACAACGGAAAGCAAATACATGCAATTACTTGCAAATTTCTTCAGTGTTTGTACTTATAAATCTCTGCCTAAACCTTCCCAGCTGGGAGTTCGGTTAGTCTTTCTGCTGTGGAACCAGGGCTTTGTTCTCATGTTCAGCCTCAGCACGGTCTGGAATAATTCAGAAACGTATTAGAGAGATTGCTGCTCCCAAAAGGCATAAGGAAATAACCTTCACTCCCGGCCTTAGGGAAATCAGCCCAATCAGGGTTCGGGCAGATTTCTCGATTAAACAAAGAACTAACTGTGCACAAATTGCACCTTGACAATTTGTAAGGAGTCCACCTTAGAAATGTCTTGCAGATGGAAAGCTGATATTTTTTAATCAGGGCAGTGGGGCTGCTAAAGTCAAAATGTCGCCAGCGTTTTCCACCGCTCCACAATTAGCATCCCCCCAAATTAAATTTAAAGTTGAGTTCATGAGCAGTCCTCAGCTTTGGACCCACTGCCCTCAGTTGAGGGACACAGATGGAAACAACTCCCTCTGTCAGTGCGGTGGTTCAGGGTGTGTGTGTGTGTGTGTGTGTGTGTGTGTGTGTGAGAGTGTGTATGACCCAGTTCATCTGGAACACATCCCAGGAAGCTTTGGGCTGTCCATTTTTATTTCAGCAGATTTCATATTGGGAACCAAAAAGGGGCTAGGAAGTTACTCTGCTTAATGTTGTTGTGACTTTATATGCTCCTAGTCAAATTGTTTACAAATCAAAATCAGGCCCCCGTGTTGCTGTGGCATATTATTTAGAGTTGGCCTTTTTGGAAAGATTTCCTAGATTTCTGCTGATGGTAAGAGATACTAGTGCCAAACCACACCCTTATGGAATTCGTAGAGAAGCGACCAGATTTTTAGGTGGGAAATGTGAGATATTGGAAGCCATGTTAGTTTTACGTCCATCCTATTTCAGTGTTTTGTGCTTTAATGCAGCAAAGAGACCCATGGTTAGGTAGAAACTGATAGGCATTCTGAAGCCACCGAGCCCTTGGGAAGAAGCTCCCAAACCCCTATAGTGAATTCCAGAAGAGAGCGGCCATTACGCTGACCTCATACTGGCCATTCGAGATGGCCCACATCCTTGGCCTTGTGGAACCACCACGGATGCCATGCTGGTCACTGTGGCTCACCTGGTTCAGAGTTCCGAGTTTTATTTTTGTGAAAAGAAACTACAAGTCAACGGTCCCATGGAAACTCTTAAGGTTCTTCATGTGAATCAGGAGCCAGTCTGAGAAAAACACGAGTTTGGGCTCTTCCTGACTTAAAAAATGGTTTTCCTCAAATATTCTTCCTGGTTTTCTTTTGATTACATAGAAATGCAGGCATTGGACACATTCATCCACAAGGCCTCTTTTCCTAACAAAAGTATGAAGGCAAGACTCTTCACAGAACTTGGAAGACCAGGGTTCAAAGCCGCTTCTTGACTTGGCAGGCTGGTGTGAGGGCCACTCCCTCCCTCCCGCCCTCTCTCTGAGCCCATCCTTTGTTCCAGAGGGAGGTTGACACCCGCCCTGCCGGCCACACGACATGGACACTTGATCTAAGAGGGCAGATTGAAGGCCTCCGCTATACCAGGAAAGGGATCACACGTTGGCTTTGGTGTTATTCTGCCTTTCAGAGTTTGGGGACTCTTTCAAAACGCTGGTTTTGCAGTTTCTACGTCCAAACAGTAGTCGCTGAGCTTGTTTGGAACCACGTCCGCCCCCCTTCCTTGAGGGGCTCTTAAACTGTCCTGACAGTCTGTCATCCTATGTTAACCGTATCGGGCAAGTGAGTTAAACTGGAGGTAACTTAGCTTCGGAACTCAGAAGGCAGCTGCAACTGGTGCCCGTAATAGCACTTAAACACCTGCCAAAAACTCGGGGGTATTCGATGGCTCATGCTTAGTCATGGCTTTGCTGCTTGCTGGCTCTGTGACCTTGGGCCGTTTGCTTGGTCTCCTCGAAACCTCAGGTTCAACACCTGGAAACGGGGGAGAAGGTGTTGCCTTCCCAGACCTGTTGTGAGGAGGCAGATGTGCTCATCTGAACCAACCCCCCCCCCCCCCCCCCCCCAGCCCACGGTGCTCCAAGACTCAACATTACAGGCGGTGGTAGCTATTTTGGAGCTCATTTGTTTAAAAAAAAAAAAAAAAACACTTGAAAACACACATTGATAGGTGAAAATCCCTGTGGATGTATCTCATGGTTATTAAGCTTTAGAGGGAATGAGAATATTTGCAAATCTGAGGCTGGTCTTTTGAGCTCTGTTATTTTTTTAAAAAATATCCATGTTAAAGATCAGCTTATCCTTCCCTGTGTTTTGTGTGTGGAAGGACCTTCTGACGCACTAGCCTATGTAGCTGCACTCGCAGCCTGAGACAGCAGGCGTTGATGTTCCAGTGAGCATTTAACAAACCACGTGCCTCGGAGCCCACTGCGGCCCACCGAATCCACCGTGGTATGGGGGACAGGAAAGCCCCAACTTGGTTTTCTTTTCAGATGGCATATGAGTGGGGCGCCTGGGTGGCTGAGTCGGTCAAGCGTCCGACTTCAGCTCAGGCCATGATCTCGCAGTTTGTGGGTTCGAGCCCCACCTCAGGCTCTGTGCTGACAGCTCAGAGCCTGGAGCCTGCTTCGGATTTTCCGTCTCCCTCTCTCTCTGCCCCTTCCCCCCCACCTTAGAAATACAAAAGAAACATTATAAAAAATTTTTTCTTAATGGCATATGAGTCTACACCAGATCCACAGCCATTACTTTAATGGTGCCTGGGCGGCTCAGTCAGTTAAGCATCCGACTTTTGGTTTTGGCTCAGGTCATGATCTCAGGGTTTGTGAAATCATGCCCCGCGCCGGGCTCTGCGCCGACAGCGTGGAGCCTGCTTTGGGATTCTCTCTCTCTCCCTTTCTCTCTGCCCCTCCCTTACTTGCTCTCCCTCTCAAATAAATTTCTAAAAAATTTTAAAAAAAGTAAAAATAAACTCTACTGTCAATTAGCACGCGTGGCCTCTGAGATAGTACCCTTTTCCAGAAATTCTCTCATGTAAGCTGGCAGCTCCAGCCTGAACCATCGTTTGTTCTGTTCGTCAGCAAAAGCAGGCTTCAAACAAGTCAGAACTATTTTCCACCCTGAGTCCTGGTCTTTCATTGAAAGCTTGAGTTTCAGACGTTGCCTCTCCTGCACCCATTTGACGGAGCCCAGTGGTGCCCCGTAGATGAGACAGCTTCCCCATTCCGAGTGCTCAGTTTTTCCGTTTTCTTAAAACTGAGTTGCAGCCATTAGTGTTTAAAAGTGCCTTGTTCTCACAGTGTTTCCGATGGGCGTTTTTGTGTGTGTTACCGCACGATGGAAAAACTGCCTGTCAGATTGCTGACGGCATCACAAGTGAAGGACTCGAGTCATGGAAGGGGGCACCCAGGTGGTGAAGGTGAAGGCATTGCTTGAAGAGGCATCCCTGGAATGGGAAGGCGTTTCCATTGGTTACTGGCCTCTCCTTCCTTGGGCTGGTTTCTTCTCTTCTTCTCTCTCCTGTCTCACGTCCTGACCACCATATTGAATGAAAGTTGAGCAATCCACATGCCTTAATATAGTGGGTTTTAAATGCCAGCACCCCCAAAATCAGTATTGGATTAGAGACCTAGGAATCGCAACAAAATAGAGAACTCTGGTTGGCGGGTTGAGCATTCACCCCTGATTGAAAGTGCGCATCTCCACGTTGGAGCCTCCTGAGTTCCACCCTCGAGACGAAAAACACTTTCAGTTCCTAGGTGACATCTGTCTGTGGGTGACCTTTACGGCAGTCAGGGGGCCCCTGGATGCCTTTATAGACTGGGGAGAATTGCTGGAAGGTTCTGTGACGGAGGGACCTTCAAATGAGGCACTCGTATTGCGATACCGTGGACTGAATTCCTGCTAAGTTACGGGATGCTGGAAGGGATGTGGCTTTGGCTGTCTGTGCTTGTGGAATCTGTTGGCATTCTGTGTCACTCTTCCCCATGTCATCAGGTCCCTCCCCGCCCCCCAACTCAGCATGACTAGTTAGAAACCTCATGTGGTCTGGAGAGTCCAGTGGCCCGTGTTGGCCTCCCCATCCCCTCAAAAGGACATCTGTCCGGTGTTTTATACATTGTTCCTGTCACAGTAAAAGCACATGGGTAAGTTTAGTGAATGACTTCAAAAGGTTTCCTGCATATTTAAAGAGGGGTTAGAAAAATTTCAATTTAATTCATTTTTTTGTAGAGCTCCAACTCAGGCCTGCTCCTCCAGTTATTAATGCAGGTGCTCAGTTATTTATTCATCCAGTTTCAAAGGCTCAGAAGTTCTTGGTGTCAGTGAAGTTTCCAGGCTGTTCATCTTGCCCCTCCCTCTGTTTCCTCCACGCATTTTAACCAGCACCCATGTTTGATCACACCACAGGAATCCTCAGAAGCTCCTGTGTTGCTGTTTAACAAAATTTTAGAGGTTTACAGGGCACCTGGGTGGCTCAGTCAGTTAAGCATCCAACTTCAGCTCAGGTCACGATCTGAACGTTTGTGCGTTCGAGCCCCACATCAGGCTGTCTGCGGTCAGAGCTGGTTTCAGATCCTCTGTCCCTTTCTCCCTGCCCCTTCCCTGCTCATGCGCGCTCTCTCTCTCTCTCTCTCTCTCTCTCTCTCTCTCTCAAAAATAAATAAACATTAAAAAAAAAAAAGGACACAAAATTTTAGTGGTTTTAATTGAGCACCTCCGTAAGGGAACCTGCACCTGAAGGTTGGTCACATAGAAGCTGTGTCCCGCCTCACTTGAATTTTGCTTCCGTGTGATGTGTTTGGGACCCGATACTTGTTGTCTGGGCAGGTTTTGCAGAAGTGTATGTGACTCGAAAGCTTCCACCTTGTGGCCTTAGAGAGATTTCAAAACAGCTCTTCAGCGCTGGGAAAGCACGTGCAGAGGTCAGCACTGTGCTGGGGCCATGCTGTCCCCTGAAGGCTGCCGATTGACGGCGCTTCCTTCCTCGGGATTTTCGAGGGAAAACCCAAGGTAGCCTACCACAGTCCCCAGTTCAGTCCTGTCTTTACCATAGTTGTGGGTAGGTGTGACAGATGTTAGTACTTGCTACCAACCCAAAATTATACAATGTGCTATGAAAATAAAATGTCTGTGCCAACTCCTTCCCACTGTCAGGTGTGACAAGAAATAGCAGGACATAAAACTTCTTTTTTTTTTTTTATGTTTTCTTTATTTATTTTGAGAGAGAGTGAGAGAAAGCAGGGGTGGGGCAAAGAGAGAGAGAGAGAGAGAGAGAGGGAGCGAGAGAGTCCCAAACAGGTTCTGCCCAGTCAGTGCAGAGCCCAGCACGGGACTGGAACTCATGAACCGGGAGATCATGACCTGAGCCGAAGAGTCGGGCGCTTACCCTGCTGAGCCATCCAGACGCCCCAGGACATACAACTTCTTATATATACTTTTGACCACCACGAAATGACCTCTCTTGGAGAGGGAATTTTGTTTTTTCACCCACGCAACTTCGTAGCCTACTGGCCCTGCTGTCTGGCCCCCCCAACTTGCCAGGTTGGCCCCCTGGGACACTTCCTGTGGGGAGCCGGCTATAGGCCGTCCGTGTCACATATGCTCCGTGGCACCCTGGAGGCCTGATGGAGTTCATGCAATGTCCTAGTCACCTGGGCTGTCAGGTGGGTGGAGGAGAAGAGAGGTGATTTGTATAGCATTTCCTTTGGAGAAATGAAAACGTAGGGTACGGTTTGAGTTTTGCAAAACTGTGGGAAAAGGATTTGGGACCCATTTGAGAAAAGGGCCCAGCATTTTTCTCCTACCCATTTTTGTTCCCTTTCTCCTTAATTTCTTCATTTTTGAAAATCCTGTGTTGTTTTCTTAAATTATGTCCCTCCCAGCATTCGTACACGTGCATGTCTACACGGACAGATTTCTGACAGAATTAATACTGTCCGGGCAGGGGCCTCTGGCTGAAACAAGGCGGTAGGGTCCTTGGGCCCTTCACGTCACGGTATAGCTGTGTCCACCTAGAGAAGGCAGAGGGACGCCTCCTTCTTCCTCAGGCCTCTTGGCCCTAATGAGCAACTCAGTCCTCCACACGTCCTTGCTCTGAAGGAAGCACGTCTGGTACTTTCACATCGTGCTGTGCACCCTCCATTCTTCAGGATCCATGTTTTCCTGGTTATCTCCTCTCGCCCGTCTAGGCGCGACCTCATTTCCTTCATCTGTCCAACTGGGATGCCGGTAGTATCTTCTTCGTAGGGTTAACATCTTTCTAGCCCTTCGACTTTTCCGGCATTCAACCTAATGTCAGGCACCATCATTCTTCATTACCGTTTGTGGGAAGAATGTTAGATGGTTGGAATTATTAGGTTGTGTAACCACATAAAGCTAACTGGGTCACCAAGGAATGGAACCCACACTGTCCCTCAACAATTGAGGTTCCTTGGTTGGCTCCCTTGCCTGTGACAGTGGGAGCACTGCACGGTGAAGCGTCATCCATTTGGAAAATAAAGGCTTGGTTTCTGAACAGCTTTATGAGATCTATGACTTCCCAGAGCCCGGCGAAATAAATATCTGTCATGCAGAAGGGGGTAAGGTTTCCACAGTCAGTGTTTGTGGGTGTCGTCAGCTGGAACACGTCTCCTTTACGGGCTCTGCTCTCAGGCTCGTATGTCTTTGATCTCCAGGACATTATACTGGAGCTGGGTGTGAGGATGGCCACTCCGTGGGCCCCGCCATTACATTCTCCATATTGGTGCACTGCGTATGGGGTCATCTCGAGCGAGTGCGTCCAGCTCACCCAGTTTGCCCAGAATGCTTGCAGTCACACTGTGGACGGTGCTCAAACCCGAAACCCTTGCTACCTGCTTTCTGTGCTCTTTCCTGGACCACAGAGCGTGAACCGACAGCAGAGCCAAATGGCCCAGTAGAAATGGTACATCACCGCATGGATACTCACAGGCGCTCTGGTACTACTTTTCTTGCGCCTGACACTGACCGTTCCAGACATCTTCTACCTTCCCGAGGCCTCCCTCCCTCCCATTTCTCCCTTGGAAAACGATCACGTGTCATGAAGTTATCACTTCCATTCTGCCCCCTGACACTTGGACTAGTCACGCTTGTACTGTTATAGTGGCCTTTAGGCTTTCTCACCTCAGTCTTTCCCCCCCGTCACAGCCTCATTAATCTTCTCTAAATGCCCCAGGAGCGTGTTACCCTCCTCCTTGATGGCTGTGGCTCCCATTGACAGCATCACCCAGACCCCTTGATCTGACTTTTGACTGCCTGCCCCCGGGCACCCGTGAGAATGCTCTGCCTTAATCGGGCCGTTCGGCTTGCCTTAGATCTGCAGTCATCCACATTGGGACGCCCTCTGATCCCGGACCCTCGTGTGGACACCCTGCCCTTGTTTGGGCCTCAGTCCAGTGTTATCCCCCTCGGTGCCTTTCCTGCAAAGCGTGCTTTGGAGACTGGCAGATAGACCACTCAAGTTGTTACCCATCCGTTATTTATTTCTGCCGAGTGTGTGGTAAGTCTTCAGTAATCTTTATTACTCCCTTTCGTTGTTCTGGACTCTGCTTCCCACGCCACGCCAGGCTTGCTTTGCCACCAGCCAGAACTGGATCTGATTTGTCAGGAAGATGCCCCAGGAGTCCTGCTGTCCTCTAGTAAATACCCTGCGAGGGGAGCCTGCGTGGCTTAGTCAGGTTAAGCATCTGACATCGGCTCAGGTCATGACCTCATAGTTCATGAGTTCAAGCCCCGTGTCAGGCTCTGTGCTGACAGCTCAGAGCCTGGAGCCTGCTTCAGATTCTGTGTCTCCTTCTCTGTCTGCCCCTTCCCTACTCGCATTCTGTCTCTCTCTCTTAAATATAAGTAAACAAAAAAAAAAAAACAAACAAAAAAAATTCAGCAGATAAACGGACATCTCTCTATAGGAACACATCCGCTAAAAGAAGCAAAACCTATCTGTGCTATTAGTTATTTCATTGCAAACCCCCTTCCTTCTCTCCATCACTTAAAGTTGGTAAATGACTTACTTTAAATAAAAATATTTTTTCATTATAGTTTTAACATCTTAAGGTAATTGGCAACACTAGTAGTCATAAAACTGATGATCCATTTCAGATGTTTTGTAGATACCATAAGGGTAAGCATTTTTGACATGACTTTATTCTAAATTACCTGGTCTTCTCTTCACACTTTGGGCTTTGCCTTCCCTGGACTTAGCAGTTTTTAATTATGTAATTGTTTTTTTGATGAAATAACATGTTTCCCATTATCCTGCATGAGAACAAAGGCCACGTCTGTGCTGCTGAGGCCAGGTCGTAAGTGCCCAGCCCAGTGCCTGACACACAGTAGGGATTCCCTATTTGTTGAAGTGTGAATGAATGAATAAATGACTGAATGGTGGGGCACCTTTTTAAAAAATTTATTTATTTAAAAAAAAATTTTTTTTAACATTTATTTATTTCTGAGAGACAGAAAGAGACAGAGCATGAGTGGGAAGGGGCAGAGAGGGAGAGGGAGACAGAATCTGAAGCAGGCTCCAGGCTCCAAGCTGTCAGCACAGAGCCAGATGCAGGGCTCAAACCCACAAACCACGGGATCATGACCTGAGCCGAAGTTGGACACTTAACCGACTGAGCCACCCAGGCGCCCCGATTGGTGGGGCACCTTCATTCCGGTATCCCGGGCAGGGTTTACAAAAAAGTTGGTTGTAAGAGGAATTTTTTTTTTTTTTTTTTTTTTTTTTTTTGCTGTCAAATTGTATTATAAAACAAAATGTATTTACTCAGATGGAGAAACTTCCGGTAAACTTTGGAAACATTTGAAGAAAGAAGTAAGGCGGAGATCGGGTCCTCTTTTTGTTGCATACGTTTTTTTGCAAGATTCTTGTTTGGCGCTTTGTATTTCCTTGGCAGTCTCTGCAGCTGCCTTTAGGCATCAGACATGATCTTGCTGTTCCAATAAAGGTCGTGCATAGGGAAGATGTGCATATGCCTCACATTTAATCCCAGTCTTAGGAAAGGAATACTTGGTTTCTTGTAATAAACTATTTCAAATAGGAATAGCCAGGATCCTATAGTAGGTATTCCTAATTCACTGTTTTCTTGGTCAGTGTTCTTGCATCTGACGGTGAAGTTAAATCTTTTGTTTTTGGGTGGAAAAGCTGTTCACAGTGACTGCTGGCTCTGCAGCTCCTTGCCACCGGTAGCCCGTCTAGTTCCAGGACACGGGGCGTGCACCTTCATCAGGGGGCATCTCTTCACCTTACTTGCTGGTTCTTGATTGTTCTGAAGCTTCTTGTCCAGGAGTGTTAGCTTCAGCGCCAGGAAACAGGTTTCTTGGGGTGAAGCCTGTTTCCACCCTGCTGTGTTCTGTTGGTTCTTTCCTTGTCAGCTCAGAAAGCTCAATGGAGGAACGCCAGCGCCCCCTTGGTTCGTCTGTCGTCCCCTTAGTTTTTAATTTTTGGGCTTCTGGTGCAACACATCGTGCTGTTATTACGGTCTCCAGCCCCTCTCGTGACTTTCTAGAGTGTATCAGCCAGAACGTGAGCTCTGTCTTATCACAGCCCAGCGGGTTCGTGGGCTTCTTAAATTTCCGAGGTTCCCAACTTCCAGAAATTCTTTTTCGTAGAACACGGGATTGCCTGTCCCTGGAAGCAAGGTTGTTCCTCACCTGGCTCTCAGCTGCTCTGCAGTTCCTGGGACAAACCACAGATATGCCTCTGCACACTGTCAGTTGCTATAGTGTGGGCACAGGGCTGGGGTTCAAACAAGGTGCTTTTATGTAGCTTGCAAAGAAAAGATTTGGGGATCCATGGTTAGATGTCTTCAATACCTAAAGAGTCACCACTAGGAAAAAACAGTTGTGCTTAATATAGGTGGTTTCTTTTTGTTTTTTTGTTTTTTAATAAATGTTTATTCATTTTTGAAAGAGAGCGTAAGCGGGGGAGAGGCAGAGAGAGAGGGGGACAGAGGATCTGAAGCAGGTTCTGCGCTGACAGCAGTGAGCCCAATGCATGGCTCAAACTCACGAACTGTGAGATCATGAACTGAACTGAAATCGGACACTCAACTGGCTGAGCCACCCAGGCCCCCCAATGTAGGTGATTTCTGGATCATACATAGAGTTGTGTGAATGGCTTCTTTAGGCACAGAGGTCTCAGACACTGGGGTTGGGTGGTGGGCACAGTGTGAGGGATTCTTGCAAGGCTGGATTGCAGTAGGTAGATAATTAGATAACTCAAAGTGACTTCCAGCTCTGAAATCCCATGGTTTTATTTATACAAGGACAGTTACTTTGGGGCAGTTTCTCTTCTTTCTTTTCCTTCTTTCTTTTTATTTTTCTTTTCTTCATTTCATGGAGCAGGGACTGTAGATTCTTTTTGCAGTTGAACTCGAAGAAGTCTTATTTTGGACCATATCCTAGCCTCTTGCTTTGAAATGGTTATACTTCTCAGTGAGTTATGTTTGGACACTATGGAGGGAGGCAGCGCCTCTGAGTACAGTTGTACAGGTTGTTCACTGCACAAAGGATCCAGCAAAGAAAGCTGAGCTTTTTGTACCTGTGTGTCTACCCAGAGGAAAGGTCCCTCTTTCTAATTTGCAAGAAGATCCACCCTTCTCATCAAGCTGAGTGCCAGAAGAGCTGGGTCTCCCCTCAGGAGGCATAGTTTTCTAATCTTTGTGCAGATAAGGTCCACTCAGCTAGTCAAGACTCTGGAGGGAGATATAACACACATTTCATTCTTGGCTCATCAGGATTAGCAAAGTTAAGCCTAGACACACCTTTAATTTTATTGGTGGGCTGAACTAAGCACAGTGCTGAACATGGCCACCGATAGTGAGAAGTTACCTTAAGTATCCAGATATTTTTGCCAACTCACCAAGCATTCAAGTTCTTCCAAGAAGAACCGGCTGCATTTTTCACTTTCCTTCTGGTTGTTGGGCGTTGTGGTAACACCGCCCTGTGCATTACCCTGAGTCCAGGAGTTCCCTTGACTCTTCCACTGACCACCAACCCTGCTGAGCAATGGCTTTGGTCAAAAAGCAGTCGATGATTTCTGGATGCCAGGCACATAAAACCTCGGGTTCTCAGACTTGGCCCAACCCAACTTGTCAGTGTGCCTGTGATGGGGAGGAACAGCAAAGAATCCAACGTCCCCCAGGCAAGCTTGGTTATTTCATAAAGTAACAACAGCAACAAACAAAATGGAAACCAACCCCCCCTCGGGTCGCTAATCCTGGACAGCGGTTCTTTGAACAAACGTCCAGAGATGTCAGCTGTCCCCAGGGACTGATTCCTTCAGCCTGCCTCCCCCCTCAGTGGTGACTGCTCCTCCCTCCTCTGGAATGCTCAGGAAATGAGCACTCCACACCCACCCATTCACAAAAACCCTGGAAGAGAGCCACCTGGCCTCCACTGTTCTCCTCTGCCAGCTCCCTGTCCCCGTCCCCCAGCCCCTGTGCCTTTCTCAGGCTGCAACAAGTGAGGAGCTCAGGCTTGGCTTCGCCTGCTGCTTTAGCCCTGTGACTGTTGTACCGTGACCTATTTCTCATGCCAAACACACTCCGTCTCCTGAACTTCATACACGCTGTGCTCATGTGCACGTTCACACATGACTCGCCGCCCTTGCTTTTCAGCCATCCCAATGCTTTTGCATCTCCGTTCCGTCTTCAAGACTCTTCACTGTTCCTTAATTACCACACGTCGGGAGTCCCCCGATTTTGAGCACCGAAGTTTAAAAAACACAATACTGTGGGAGAGACCAGCGCGGGGATGCCAAGGACTTACTTGTCCAAATAAGGACACGAGGGCTGGGGTGGCTTGGGATGCCGGAACACACATAAAACAATAACAAAAACATCATCTGCTGTTGCCATCAGTTCCAAAGAAAAAGGCTACTTTCACACCATGAGGTCAGAAAAACACATTATTGAGCAGAAGATATTCTTTTGAAAACAACGTCGGCTGCGTGAATGCTTGCCACCTTCTAGCCTGTCTTCGCATTCACGTTCTCTCCACCCAGCATACTTTTAGATTTCCAGCCAGTATTCCGAGGCCGCTGCCGCAAAGGAATCTAAGAGAATGAGCCTCCAGCAGCAGAGTAAGTACAAAGCCCACCTTTCTGGAGGCAGGAAGCCACCTTGGCCAGGGCCCATCCTTGCTCATGTGGCCATAAAACCCGAAGTGATAGGAGGTCCTTCATCCCCAGTCCCCCTCCCCCAACGCTCTAACCCTGACACCTGCTGGTCACTGGGGATCCTATTGGCTTTGCTGCTGTGGCTACAGGGCTAGCAGCTCAAGGGACCCTGGGAGACCGTCGACAGCATGCAGCATGGTACCGTTTGCCAGAGCAGATTAAAGGGTTGGGTGGGGAAGTCCCCACGCCTTAGAGGCATCCCTCCCAGCACTGAGGGTCAGCCTGGCACTCAACCTCTGGGCTTTTCTCTCCCAGAGAGGGTGTGCATGTCAAGTATTTACAGTTAGCAGTGTGGAGCCTGCGGGCCAGACCAAGGAGGTGCTTGCTGGGCAGTGAGGTGCACCTGCTCCGTTGCAGAACACATCAGAACCGCCACGGGGTGGGGGCCAGAGACACACAGGCTCCCACCCAGCCCCGCTGGGCTGTTCAACAGTTTGGCCCTTGTGGCAGAAAACCAAACACAGAAAGGATAAGAGAAACCGTTAGGGACTGGAAGAAGGGCTCCAAGTTGAGGGATGTCCTGAGAAATTTGATTTCCTGGTGGGAGGGTCTGGGCCGCTCAGGCTGAAGCATCTTGGGTGTCACCTCACACCTTGCGCATTAAAATCGCCCTCCTGGGAGTGAGGCCGGCCTGGGAGGCGCTCACATACCCCGTGAGGCAGAGAGCTTCCTGCCGGCTTGAGGGAAATTCATTTCCATTCGGCAGATGTGAATTGAGAGCCGGCTCCATCACCGTGCCGGCCCAGACCTCCATGGAAGGATTCCAGCCCCGCAGATTCCGCTGTTTGCTTGCTGAAGAGGAACTAGGGAATGCTGCGTTTTATTTCAGACACACGTTTGCCTGAAAAGATTTTCTATCATCTCCCATTTACTGAAGTACATAGGATCTCCTCCTTAATCTTTTTCTTTTCCTTCTCCTTCCCCACCGCCCTGCCTTTTCCCTCTCCAACACCTTTCTTTTGTGTTTCCCACTTCTCTTTCTCTTTGCCAATAATTCTTTTTTCCCACAGAGTTTCGCCTTCCTGTAATTTTTATACAAATTTGAAGCTGAATTTATGCTTCTCAGAACCAAGATGCTTTCTGAAAAATAGAGGGAGGGGGGTTAACGTTCCAATCCAGTTCTGTATGTAGATATAAAATACTAAGCAGAAAAAGGAAATAAGCGTTTAGAGCCTGGTTATCGGTGTGCTGACAGGAAAATTCAGGCTGCCCACCTGAATTCAGGGTCCCTACCTGACAGACACACGTCCAGACCAGGAGTTAAGGACACATAGTTTCACGCCTGGCTCTGAAAGACCTGGGGCAAGTTATGTATCCTGTCCAGACCTCTGTTTTCTTACCTGTAAAATGAAAGCAGAATTTCGTGGTCTGTTTCTTTAAGTAAATCCACATCATAGTTGGTAATGTTCCTGGCTGTCTTAGTCCCTTAAGCTGCTGCAACAAGTGACTGTGGGCTGTGTGACTTCTAAACAACGGGTTTTTATTTTTCCAAGTTCTGAAGTGTGGGAAGTCCAAGATCAGAGCGCTGGTAGGTTGGGCGTCTGGGAAGGTTGGCTTCCTGTTTCCTAGATGGTCATCTTCTCTCTGAGTCCTCACACGGTAGAAAGAAAGGCTAGCTAGCTCTCTGGGTGTTAATCCCATTCATGAGGGCTCCACCTTCTTGACTTCATGACCTCCCAAAAGCTCTACCTTGGGGCCTCCACTTGGAGTGAGTGTTCCAGCACATGGATTTTGGGTCCATAGTGCTGGCGTTATCTTGTAGCTTTATATGGTTCCTTGATCCATCCATCTTTAAACATTCGGAAGCCAGGAATTTGAACCTCAGAAATGTGTGTTTATTAAATGATGGCTTCATAATGTCGTACCCACTACACGTGTTAATCTCGGGATGGTTTGCTAACTCTGTAAATATTTGGAAAGGCCTTTGTGCTAGATTCCATTGGGTTTATGGATTCAAAAGTTAGTAAGACATCCTTTTCCTGCTGTCTTTTTTCCCATTGTAATAAGAGGAAGTGGGAACTTCTTCTAGAACTGGTGCCTAAGAGTGGGAAGTCAGGACAGGCTTTGTAAAGCAGGGGGCATCTTGGCTGGGTATTATAGGATGTTGAGTACTGAATATCTCAGGGTAAGTTTTATGTGCTACGTAATTGCCTTTCCTAATGGCCTTTGATCTGGATTTAATATTGACAGACAAAGAAGTTAAGTTCAAGATTTTGGCGAGTGTGATAGAATTTTTTTAATTCTTTTAATGTTTATTTAGTTTTGACAGAGGGAGGGGCAGAGGAGCAGGAGACAGAATCTGAAGCAGGCTCCAGTCTCTGAGCTGTCAGCACAGAGCCCGATCCTGGGCTGAAACTCATGAAACCATGAGATCATGACCCGAGTCAAAGTCGGGTGCTCCTCTGACTGAGCCACCCAGATGCCCCAAAAGAATCTTAACTAGTAGCCTGTCAGGCAGCATTTTACTGCATGATGCTTTTGTCTTCCTCCAGTGGAAGTAATAAGCATTCTTGTGCGCATGGCATATGGGGTCCTCACAGGGAGTTACAGTGAACAAGAAGGAATACAATAAATGCTAACAGTTTAATTGACCGCTCGCCTAGCACACCATCCTAGAGCAAACCCATAGTCATCACGATTATTATCTCTTCTTTTATCAGTTTTGCTGTCTTTTATGGCTAATGGTAACGCCTTTTCAAAAATGGTATGCTTTTATTTCTACTTTTTGCTCTTTTCTGGACCTTTTCATGTGTCATTTTCTCTCCGAAGAGGCAGATTTAGGGGTCCAGCCTGGCTCTTGTGTAACCTTGGGTAAGTTCTCTGACCTCTTTGTGACTCAGTGTCTGCAGCTGCAAAATGAAGGTTCAAATATCCACTTCACTGCAATGATAAAAGGATCCAACGAGATAGTATGGGTAGAGCACTTAGCACAGTGCTTGGCCGGAGCGTAACAGCTGAGAAAAGAGTCACAGAGAGGTTTGCCAATTATCTTGGGTCACACGGAGCGACTGTCGGAACTTGGATCAAAGCCACAATGTTTGGCCCCTAGCCCTGCTTCCTTTTTAATAGGATACATTTGATCTTTGAATTATTTCACTGAATCTACTGGAGATTAGATAAGAAATTCAGCTATTTATGGCACCATGTGGTTGTACGGATATGTCCACAGAGTTTTGATTGTCCTGCTTCAAGAAGTGGGGCTAATCCCTCCTCCTCAAGTAGGGGGATGGACTTAATGACTGTTCTAGCAAATGGAGCAGGCGGGAGTGAGGGGAGGTCATTTCTGACATTAGGTCACTCAAGGATGATGGCTTTCTTCCAGGGTGGCTCTCCTGCACTTTCTTGGCTCGCTCTCTCTGGGGGACACAGCCGCCCTGCCTGTCCTGAGGTCACTCAGGCAGCCTGTGGAAAGATCTGGACAGACGCAGGAACCTGGCCTGCTGGCAGCTCCACAAGTGAACGAGGAAGCACCTCATCCCCAGTCAGGACCCGGGGTGACCGTGGCCCAGGTGGACGGCTTGACCACGGCCTCATGAGCGCGCCTGAGCCTGAGCCTCCCAGCTCAGCCACCCCCACGTTCCTTACCCACCGAAGTCGTGAGACAGTAGGTGTTTGCTGGTTTAGGCTGGTTGAGCGTGAAGAGATCTGGTTTTTGCTGCAGCGTATAATTAATGCAGGGTCTAATCTGCAGGATGGAGCTTTTGAAGCCTTTTGGTTTGGAATTTGGTGTGTGCTGTGCTATGCCTCAGTTAAGCATCGCGGCACCGGTGTGGTCGGTCACGGAGACGGCACTCCGTGTACCTGTAACTAGGGAGTTTTTAGGACTAGGCTTTGGGAAGGCCCTGCTTGACTTGGGCAAGCCAGAGCAGGACTGGCCTATACTTGCAGTTCACAGGCCCATGTCCCACCCTTCCCTAACTCACCTCCTCAGCAGAAACATTTAGAATCGTAGACAACCTAATCATAGGCATTGGATGAGAATTTGGGGTTACCTGACCCAGGGCCTGCCTTCAGCCAGATAAAGAGTAGTCTCCTGACTTTCCTGAGGAGTCCCTGAAGTGATTCGCCCAAGCCTCTCTCAGCGGTTGGGCTGGGTGGTTTTCTTCTCACCTCAGCCAGGGTTGTTTGATTACTGGCACCAAAAACTGATCCCAATTCTTGCACCAACAGGAGTTTCTGGGATGACGTCAGAAGCCAAAAACGGTCCAAAAATCTAGTGAAGCAGGTGGCGTTAGTGGCCAGGAATGGTCAGCTGGGCCCTGAGGAGGGATAGTCTCTTGTGGGCGATGAACTGTGGCCACTTCTCCTTCCCCCCTCCCTTCACCCAAGTCTCAGGTTCCCAGAAGAGACCTCAGCTGTCAGGGCCCGGAGCCCTCGCCGTCCTGAGGGTGAGGCTCCTAGAAAGCCCACCTACCATAGAGGAGTCCTTCCCCAAAGGAAATCAGAGTTCTTTGGGAAGAAGAAATGGATGCTCCACAGCCAAAACGATGACAGAAGCCTACTGTATGTGCTTTGCTCTCCTCAGATTTTCTGAGAATTTTTTATCTTGTTTCTCGTCAATATTCATCATTGCTTCTGCCCAGGAAGAGAACAGAATGCGGACTTCTCTTCAAAACCACAGCATTTCCAAAGACTGCCATGACAAAGTACCACACACAGGGTGGCTTAAAACACAGATGTTTACTCTCTTACAGTCCTGGAGGCTCGGAGCCCAAATCAGGGTCCCCAGTTCCTCGGAAACCTCGCCTTCCTTGTCTCATCTTCAGCTCCCAGTACCCCAGTTGTTTCTTGGCAATGGCCGCATTACTCCCGTGTCTCCTCCTGCCTTCCCGTGGCCCTCGACCTGTCTGCGCCCTCATCTTTGAAGGACACTAGTCCTGCTGGTTTAGGGCCCTCCCTAGTGACCTGATTACTTTTATAAATAGTTGCGTTTCTGTATAAGATCCCATTCACATATTCCACGGGTGAGAGCTTTGACGTATCTCTTCAGGGGACACAATTAAACCCATGACAACAGGTGACTTATTACCTTCTAATAATTCTGCAGCATAGAGGCTGGACACACGCTGCTGGATAGTTACAGCCACCAAGGGTCTTCTCAGGTGCTCTGGCTGTACTGGACAGCTCCGGAAAGCCTGGCTTTTAGCTTCCTAAGAAAACACTTGCGGGGTGGTGTCCAGTGGGTTTTGATTGACTTGGCGTGTTAACTACCCACTTGCTTTGAGAAAGCTGCCTGTGTTTAGGCTCAGTGGAATAGCGTGTGAGAATGACACAGACTTTAACCCGTAATCGAATGAGGAGTTCTTCATTACAAAGACATGTTGATGCCGGTTACAAAGAAAAAAGTGGATTAGCACGAAGGTGGGGAATCGTGCCCATGCAGAGAAGGTATCCTGGCATGAGCATGCTTTCCACAGAAGCTCCTAGAATATCGGGCTCTGTTTTGAAAGTGGTTTTTCTGTTTTAACTTTTCAAATACTGTATGTTTATTTGTAGAAAAATTTGATGTTATGGAGGGAAAGAAACCTACTAAAAATCATTGTTACAATTAACTTAAAAAACTATTCATTGTGCCCTGTTTTATGTACTGATTGAGTCATTCATTGGTTGGTGGATTTATTTATTGAGTCATTTATTGGCGAGTGGATTACTGGTTGCCATTGAATTCAGAGGAAGTAATCATTCAAGGTTAGTGTTGTGATGAGAGTGAAATCTTAGTTTGCATTTGTACCTCCTACCCCTAATTTTTGGCATTCACCGTATGAAACACGAAGTTACTGTTGACACAGCAACTGGTTTTTCTGAAAATGGCATGTCCCGGGGATTCCCAATGTGGGCCATTTGGAAGCTGGTGAAGGCTGGTCTTCTGGGGCAAAGCTTTCTCAGCCTCTGCCACCGGTGCCCCGGACATAACCATCCTCTCCAGGTGGGGTGGTGGCTCCAGTCCCAGGAGGGAGTGCATTATTTTCATAAGTGTCCCACCATTAGAGTTCAGGAGTATGCACCTTGTGTTCACCCAAGCTTAAGTGTCCCAGCCTCAAAATGTGTAACAAGACTGAGTAGGAATTGGCTATGACAATTGTGGTTCATCCATTTCTGGAGCCAGGCAGGATGGAGAGAGTCCTGCACCATCCTCGTCTTGGGCACGGTGCTAATGTTGCTTTCTCTTGGGATAGCTGAGCAGTTGGGCCCATGACGGCATTAGGGACATGTTAATTTTTGAGTCAAAAGCACCGTTACAGACGAGGCATTACAATAGTTCCAAATGGCAGGATGGAAACGGACATAGCACTTTCAGGTCATAGAACACTTTTATATACATTATCTCATTTTGCTTAGGATCCCTGAAATGGCCTGTGGGTGGGTGCGGCAGGTTTTATTCCCGAGAAAATGGATGTTCAGAGAAATGGCTGATCCCAGGGGACGTCCTCAGGGCTCTCTGCCACACGTGGCATTGGTATGCCACGAAGCAGAAATGGTTCACCTTCCTGATTCTGTAGGTGAGGAAATTGGGGCTCAGAAGTCTCAAGAGGGAGGGCTCCAGAGGTCTTCACTGGTAAGTTGCTGCAGTGGAGCTAAAACTTAAAGCCATTAGGATGGACGTCTCTGCAGTATATTGCACAGGGGCACAGAGATGAGGGTACATGCACTTTTCTGTCCAAGCATTTGGATTGGTTAAATGAGTGCTGAAGAAGGCAGATGCAGGCATATTTGTGTGCATTCCAGCCCAGCGTTTGGAAAGGCATCCAGCAGTTTTGTCACTTCTCTGTGGGTGGCACCAGGAGGCAGTGGGAAACAGAGGTGCCTTAGAGCCCGACCTTCTGGGTTCAGAGCCTCACTCTTGCGCTTTCTCGTCCACATGGGCACCGAGACCGTGGGCCTGTGCTTAGCCTCTCTGAGCACGAATCTCCTGATCTGGGAAGAGAAAATAATACCACGTGTTTCCTGGGATTGTTGTGGGAATTGAACAAGGTCAATCAAATTCTCAGAAATGGGCTGGGCATGCAGTAAGTGCTCGACAGATGAACTTGCTTCCCTTGAGTGTCTGGCGTAGAGCATATCAGACATCTGTGTTCCATCGGGTTCCGCAGGGTATCCTGGGAGAACATGGCAGGAGCAGCACTGGGACCCTTTCTTTACTCAGAGGTTGTCATGGAAAAGGGAGTTAGGCTTACAAAGACGAGTTCTGTGCCATCACATAATTATTCACTTCAGGGTGCAGAAAATGGCATGATGATTTTTCTTTTTTTTTTCTTTTTTTTTTTTTTTAATTTTTTTTTCAACGTTTATTTATTTTTGGGATAGAGAGAGACAGAGCATGAACGGGGGAGGGGCAGAGAGAGAGGGAGACACAGAATCGGAAACAGGCTCCAGGCTCTGAGCCATCAGCCCAGAGCCTGACGCGGGGCTCGAACTCCCGGACCGCGAGATCGTGACCTGGCTGAAGTCGGACGCTTAACCGACTGCGCCACCCAGGCGCCCCATGCATGATGATTTTTAAAAAGTTATATTTTCTTCGAATTTCAAATCTCCCTGGAGGCAGAAGGCCTGGGAGAGACATTTTGTTAGAATTCAGATTAATAAATGGAGCATGCCAAATAATCTTGCCAAATAATGTCTGAGAGGGGAGATCCTGGCTGACCATGTCCTCGGCCACTGAAGCCTGGGGTGTTATCCCCAAGCGCCTGGCCGAGGAGAGGAACGAGGGCTGTTGATGCCCCGGGAGGGGCTGGTCTGTCCCTCCAGCAGTGACCAGCCCCTTTACTGGGAGTCTGGGGCCTGTGGGACTGGGCATCCCAGTGATGCCTGCTGATGCCTCACATCTTCCCCCCCTCCCCCCACGCCTCTCCATCTTCTGGGGCGAGTGACTGTCTCTAGTAGGGTGGCTGTGACAGATGCTGTGGGAATTCGGAGTTTGGGATAATGAGCTGTCATATGTCATTTCACTTAAACACAATAATACAAATATTTTGATCAAACATTTTCTCCAGCTGTTGAGCGAAAGCAATAAACGCAGCAGGGAGTGCCAGTGAATTCTCTGTTTCCGAAACGCTTTACCCTCTAAAAGCTGTTGCCTATTAACTCTTTCTGCCTCTGTGTCTTCCCGCTCCTTTCCCAGCTCCTCTGATCTCCCACAGCGTGTCCGGGACCGTAAATAAAAAGACCGAACTCAGGGCCATGAAAGGGATGAAATTGACCACAGCTTTTATTAAACGTCCCTTCTGCTGGGCTCAGAGAAGCCCCTGCTGCTGCCCCTTGGTAAAACCCACTGGGCCTCTGGCCCCTGCAGCCAGCACCCAGCGCCCCCACCTGCCTCTCTCTGCCCCACTCCCGGGTGCAGTCCCCTGTCTCTGGGCTCACGTCCGGCTTTTAGACAGCTGTCTCTGGGGGGCACCTGGTGCTTGGCTAGAATCTGGTTTGACGGTGGATTTCTACTGTAGATTTCTGTTTCATTCTGTTTGCTCTCCCTGGCTCTGATCTGGCTCCTCAAATCCCTGCCTCCTTTCTCTGCAGGCTGAGAGCATCTCAGGGGGGAAAGGAGGTACAGTTGTGGGTCAGGGGTCCAGAGGGACCCAGGAGCACAGGCTCCTGGCTGATTTCAGCAATTCCTTTTGCCAGTGGGAAGGAAGCAAGGAGCGTCACTATTCTGAAGGCATCCTTCAAGCCAAAACTCCTGAAAGCAAGGGCCTAGTCCCTACCTTAAAAACAAACAAACAAACTATGTACTCAATTTCATTTTATTTTTAAGTTTATTTTACTTATTTTGAGAGAGTGAGCGTGGGAGGGGCAGAGAAAGAATTCCAAACCCCTGGTACGGGGCTCGAACTCACCAACCGTGAGATCATGACCTGAGCTGAAAGATCGCTTAACTGACTGAGCCACCCAGGCACCCCATATGGCCTCAATTTTAAAAGAGGCACCTCTGACTCAGCCATGCTGCCGGGTCTGACATTTCTCAAGTGAGCCAGGGATGGGAACAGATCAGGTCCTTGACCCAACAGCTCAAAGTCAGCCCCTTCCCTCCCTTTCTGGGGAATGAATGGGGCTAACCTGCTTCCTGTTCTGGCCTGGTGACCGGTGCCATCCCCTCCACTTAGCACTCAGTCAGGTGCCTCCCATCTGTAAACAAAGTGAAAACACCCACAGGCAGCTCTTCCCTGGATGTCCTTTAGCCACTGTCTGGTCTCTTACCCTCTCTTCTCTCTCAGGGGCCACGTTTCTGAGGGTGTGGGAGGGCGTCTCTATCTCTTCTGCTCTCTCAACCTCCCTCACTTCTATGGTGTGGTGCACAACCCCCCTGCGCCCCAGGCAGCCTGGCCTCTGTGCATTTTGCTTGAATCTGCTTCCTCCCTTGGGCTCTTCCAAACCACTCACTGCTGGTTTTCCTGGGTCTCTGATATTTCCTCCTCACACAGCCCTGCTTTGTCCTCCTCTGTTCGTCTCTAACGATTGGCCTTCCCCCAGGTGTCCTCCTGTCCTTCTATACCCTCTCCTGGCCAGTTTCACTCCCTCTGATGGTATCGGCTGCCCCGTGGGTGCACCTCCGGTCTCCAGGCTGGACTTGGCTCTGGAATTCCAGACGTGGACCCACCTCAATCCAGGCATCTAGCTGGAGCCTGGATGCCTTGGTTTCCTCAAACCCCACCCGTCCCAGATGGAACCGTTCTCCACCTGCCTCTCTTTGGGGCCCCTACCTGCCTTTCCTCTTGGCCCCCCCTCACCCCCAGTGCCATGGAAGAGAGACCTTAGGAATCTGCCATCCGTCCACCCTTGTCCCTCACGCCTGTGCTCCGTCATCCTTCTTATCTATCCATCCTCTGCCCACTCATCCCCACCCCCAATGAGCCTGTCAATCTCTTACTCCTCACCGAATTCATCCCGCTGCAACCCAGTCTCCCTTACCACCTAGCCAGTACTTCCCAAGTGCCCGTCGGTCAGTTCCGTCTCTCCAGGGACACAGGCATGGTCTCATTTTCTTCCATGCGGCTCTGGGGCAGTGGTTCTCAAAGTGGGTCCCCTGACCAGCAGCATCAGCACCACCTGGGAACTTGTTAGAACTGCAAGCCCGCCCTGCCCCCCGCCCCCCTACTGAATCTGCAGCTCTGAGGGTGGGCCCAGTCAGTAACTGGCATTTTAAGAAAACAACCACATGTTTGGAGCCACACTGAAGTTGGAAGGCCCTGCTGTGAAACAACCCCCAAGATCCTTATAGGTCCCCAAGCTCAGCCTGCTGCTCTGTGTCCCCTGTTCTGCAGGTCCCCTCCCCAGGCTCCCACTCACCTTTTTTTTTTTTTTTTTTACTTTTTATTTATTTTTGAAAGAGAGAGAGAGAGAGAGAGAGAGAGAAAGAACACAAGGTGGGGGGGGGGGCAGAGAGAGGGAGAGAGAATCCCAAGCAGGTTCCACATTGCCAGTGCAGAGCCCAATGTGGGACTCGAAACCTACGAAATCCTGACTGAGCCGAAACCAAGAGTTGATGCTTAACTGACTGAGCTACCCAGGGGCCCCGACCCACTCACCTCTGTAACAAGGCTTTTCTTGAAGGAGAAAAGGCTTCTCTGACCCTTTTCCTTCCTCTCCACCCTGCTACCCACTGCTCACCTAAGTGCCATCTTTTCTCCAGGACTTTGAGCTGGGATCCTTGTGACACGTGGGACCCTGTGCTCCTCTTGGGCGGAAGGCCTGTCAGGCTCTTCCTGTCCACAGGGCCCACACAGCCCCTGGGAAACAGCGGTGCCGGGAATCGATTTTTACTGGTTTGCCTTCTACCAGCCGGTTCTGGAGTCCTGAGGCGGTGTGTGACCGAAGCAGTCCAGAACACTTCCTGGTTCTCATTATCCTATCTAAAATTTGGGGATTCAGAGTAGTTGAAGAAGTGAGAAAAAAATTGTGCCTCGGCCACAAAGCAGTTATGTGAAGGGTGTATACGTGAAATGGGAACATCGTGAAAAACTATTGTGACTTGCTCCTAAAACTTCCTTTCAAACCCAGATGCCTCTTGGGCTGTCTGTTCTTGTTTTCCGCTTTACTTCTTCATTCCTTTCCGTTTTCCTCAATAGGATGAGATGGAAGTAAAGTTTTGGAGGTGTTTTCCTGTAGAAAAGAAGGGCATTATGTTTGGCTCTTGGTCCTGAGTTTATTCAAGAATGTGGCCCTTCCATGATTTTTTTTCTTTCTTTCTTTTTCTTTTTCTTTTTCTTTTTTTTTTTTAACTCCATTGAGGACCTCTGGCTTTGGATAGGAAAACACGCAGGCTTTTTTTAGGGGGCACAGAGATTTGTCGCAAAGCTCTAATCCATGAGCAATCCCTTACTCTTAAGATTCTGTGTTATTGTGTTTCTTTTTTCTCTTGTAGATTTATTACATTAGCGCTTAATTACTCTTCATGACAGTATTAAATTTCATGAGTGATTTATAGTTTTAATAGAGACTTGTATGATTTATTGCAGTTGGCATTTGAGGTTTACCAACTTCTTAAAAGCCATGAGTACCAGAATTGCTTAATCTGACCCTGTCCAGCACAACCACAACATGGGCGAAACCCCAGATTCAAGTGTAATAAGATGATGCCTGCACCGTCCAGACCATTTTCGTTTGATGTTACAGTTTTCTGTTGTGATATGTGTATACGTGTGGGGCGGTCGTGGCGTGGGGGCCGGGGGTATATATGTGTGTTCTTGAAGAAGAAAGAGAGCGGAGTCCTTCTGTTTTTTAAATATGCGCCCCAAATGACTTCCTGTGCTCTTGCTCTGGGTGGGTGGGAGGGTGTGACGTGAGGCCCTGAGGTACACTGGCGTGGGGGAAGCTGGTGACGGGCGTGGGGCTCTGTCTCCATCTGCAAAGGGGTTCTGAGGCCAGGCTGAGGCATCTGGCTGGAGCAGTGGGGGCGCGCCTGCTGTCCCACAGGTGGCTTCAGGTTTCAAGGGGCCACTGACCCTCTCCGCTGTGGGGTCCCTCACAGCTGCCAGAGAAGCAGTGGCTCTAATCTGCTCATGATCCTTCCCGCAGGCCTTACAGTGTGCCCCAGGTGTGTACTGGGAGGGCCCAGAGCTGGGATCTTGGAACACACTCCTGTCCTGGTCACTGTCCCGAACTTTCTGTCTGTCCGTGCACCCACTTGTTGCCCGGGAACGCGTGTCTTTCCCAGGCACAGCCCTGCAGCTGTTGGTAAAATGAATATTGTTTCAATGGGATGTTACTTCATTGTTTTAAACCTGGGGTAGCTGCTCACTTTGGTGTTTTCCCAGATGATTTTATTGACTTGAACTTCTAGAAAAAGGGTGTGCCCTCCCCCGCTCTGCCTTCTCCCGAGCAGCCCTGTGGATAATCCTCTAGGGCCCTCAGCCTCGGGGCAGATAATCTCTTTGGGGTTATCTGTTAATTACCAGTGAATGTGTGAAGTATTTGTGAAAGGGCTTTTGAAGTGAGTTCCACGCGCTGCTGCCCGGGCTTGAGCGCCAGGCCCCCCGTTTCCTGGGCGGAGGGTTTCCCGGCCCAGCTCGGTCCCCCTCAAGTGCTGGTATTCTCTCGCTAAATTGTTTGCCTTTCTAATGAAGTGAACTGTTTGTTTGACTCTGCCGTGGAAGGTATTTAACCGGGACTAAAGTAAACGTTGGAGACATTCAAATAAGCCATGCATATCTGCTTTGTGAAGGGAAGGAAAACAGTCTGGCCTCGCTCCCCTCCGGGAAGAGTCGTTAAGGAACTGTTGAAATGATAAACGGAGCCCAGCGAGCGGATATTGCGGGGCCGGGCTGGGGCTTTGTGCTTGCCCTGGCGGGCCTGGGAATTCCTCTGCCGAGGCCACAGGGGAGGAGAAAGCCGTTCAAGTCTTGCAGTTAGTAATTGTGATTTATTTATGTGGAGAGGGACTTCTGCTTCTTTCAGTCTTGATTAAAACCAGCCAATTAGCCCTCAGGATGGCTGGCGGATGGTGGGGCGACAATGTTAGCAGTAGGGGAGGCTGGCTAGCCAGAGAGGGTCTCAGTGGGGACAGCCTGCATCCTCCAGGGCCAGACATGTTGTGGACCTGCAGCCTGCTGAGCTGGGTCCCTGAGGTCTGGGAGAAGCGTCTGAGGCGCTGGGGCGACCGGACCAGAGGTTGTGTGGCCGAAATAAGGGCCCCCCAGGAGGAAGGCCCGCGCCATTCCCGCCTCAGGCCTGGGTGGAAGTGGGCTCCTAGGGATAACTGCGTGGATGGATGAGGAGGCCTTTGAGCTGCTGAAGCGGCAGGATACCTGTGAGGGGAATTATTGCTGTACTCAAGGTGAGCTAGGTGATTTGTGGGGCCTACTGCCAAAAGAAAAATGGTGGGCCCTTGCTCAAAAATTGTTAAGAATTTCAAAATGGCAGTGGCAGAACATTAAAGCAAGCGTGGGCCCCCTGAGTGGGGGCCTGGCTCACGCTTGTAGCTCAAGGAAGGGTTCCGAGGCCAAGCTTTTGCCAGTTCCTACCTGAATGCCCTTAACCTCCTGTCTTCTCTCACCCCTGTTCTCTCATTTGTGAAATTCACAGCGCAAACACCTACTTCACCGAGTAGTTGTGTAATGCAATTTTGCAACTGTGTGAAAAGTGGGGCACGTGGGTGGCTCAGTGGGTTAGGCGTTTCACTCTTGTTTTCGACGTAGGTCATGATCTCAGGGTTTGTGAGTTCAAGCCCTGCATTGGGCTCTGCGCCGACAGTGGGGAACCTGCTTGGGATTCTCTCTCTCTCTCTCTCTCTCTCTCTCTCTCTCCCTCTGTCTCTGCCCCTCCCCTGTTCCTTCTCTTCCCCTTTCCCCCCCACCGCCCCTCAAAATAAATAAACTTAAAAAAGACTTTAAAACTATGTGAAAAGTGTTTAGGGTAATCCTTAGCACACAGTAAGTACTCAGTGAATGATAGCTATTTGAATGTTCTGTGGTTGTTGTTTTTTTTTCTTTATTTTTCTTTTCTTTTCTCTCCCCTAATGGTTGAGCTGACAACCTTGTGTGGCTAATCTGGAATTCAGGGGACAGAGTTGGGTCTTTGCTACAGAGCTCACTGAGAAAGGCATGGAGAACCCTTCATGTGGCTTGTGACCAGTGAAGGCTTGAGTGTAGGGGGAAACTTGGGCTGAACAATCAGATGAGGTCTGAAGTTGAAAGTATCTGTGTAAAGGTGTTGACTCTCCATGTTTATTTGGATGTTGGTATTGAAGAAGAAGCACTTAGGATCAACACTAATGCCTTAAATGTGAGTATTTTAGGAGTTATGAACCACCTTCCCCTGTGTCACTTGGCCCTTGGACAACATTGTGGAGCAAATAGGGCTGGGTCTTACTGGCTTTTTTATGTGGGTAAAAAAAAAATATGATTATAGTCATTATTGTCATTTGTTTCTATGTAAATCTATAAAATATGGTTTAAAGTGGGAAGCATTTTTAGCTGTGTGGACAGAGGGAGAGCAGCCATGTATTGTGGGGAGGGTGTACCTTGTAGGTACTGCCCTATAAAGGCTGCCACATGCATTCATTATTCAGTGTGCTAAATGTTTGGCCTTCTGATTTTGGACAAGGGGAAACTGAGTGGGAAGCATGGCTTTTCTAAAATCTCCTACGGGATGGGTGATAAATTTTGTGCAACTACACATTAGCTCCAAGATGACCAGTAGGTTACCATCAACTTGGTCTATTTCGTGGAATCAGTTTTTAAACCCATGCTTTGGGGGCTTTGGGTGGCTCAGTCAGTTAAGCACTTGACTTCAGCCCGGGTCATGATCTCACGGTTCATGGAAAAAAAAAAATTTTTTTTTTAAATAAACCCATGGTTTGTTTTAAACACATCGAGATTCTCAAATTATCGTTCTTGGGGTCTTTATTAATACTTACAAACAGCAAAGGGTGAGAAGCAGCCTTGCTGTCTGGAAATGTGTCTAGACTCTTCTCTGGCAAGTGGAAACTCACTGAGAAAAGTGTAGGATACAGTCATCTTTGGAAGGGTGTGTCCACCATTACCAGGGGTGATGCATGTCTATGTATTGAGGCCATAGTCCCTGGGGTTTTGGGGTACGCAGGTATACCAGGTGTTGATAGTGACTCCAGAAGTAGATCATGTTCTCTGCCCTCAGAGGGGAAGAAGAAATGGACATCATTGAATTTAGACACCTACTAAGTGTAGTTTGTAAAGGCTGGGTCCCATGCAATTGGTCTAGAAGCCAGGGTTACTTTGGAGAGAGGGAAGAGAGGACCCAGGGGGAGATCACATTGACAGCCTGGGCCTTTTTAGACAAGGGGACAGCTGCCGCATCCTGATGGAGGGCCCTGGGAAGAACCGGCCAGTTAGATCACCTCCTGAGGCAGTGCATCTCTCCAGGATCAATGCAGAGGTTTGAGGTAGGATGCAGGCCGGTGGGCCATAGGCAGCCTTGGCAGCAGTTGGAGAAGTGACCAGGCGAGCTTGGGCCTCAGGGAGAGAGATGCAGGCAGCAATCTCAAAGCCACTGCTCAGTGAAAGTAGTCTTACAACCATTGGCCTCTCTGGAAAGAGGTGTCCCTGGGGTGCTTGAGTGGCTCCGTGGGTTAAGCATCCGACTGTTGGTTTCGGCCCAGATCATGATCTCACAGTTTCATGAGTTCGAGCCCTGTGTCGGGCTCTGTGCTGACAGTGCGGAACCTGCTTGGGATTTTCTCTCTCTCCCTCCCTGTCTGCCCCTCCCTGTCTTGTGCCGTCTCTGTCTCTCTCAAGATAAACTTAAAAAAATTTTTAAATCAAGGGTCCCAGACAGTGCCCAGCTGAATAGACTAGAAGGTTTGTTGACACCCCCATTTATCTACCATTACCTCAGTCCTAATGCAGAATGGTGGCAATTCGAATTCCTGGTGGACGTTTTTGGGCAGTTTCACTTGTCCGGACAGTAGGAAACATGGAGAAGACGAGGGAAGCGAGTGGCCTCTGTTTTCTATAGGCATGATGAGGAGTTGTACCAGAAGTTTGGGGTGCGAGGTGCCTCTTGCCTGCAGTACAGTTTAGACATCCAAGGGCATCACTGTGAGAGCAGGTACTCCTAGAGACAACAAACCAGAGATAATCTGAAATTTATTTAGCAGCCCCAAAGGAAGTAGGCTAATAATCAATAAATAGGAAGTCAGATGAGATGGTGGCCAAGGAAGGGCAGCCGACAAGAGAGGAAGTCCCACTGTGAATTTTGGCGAGTGGACCTCGGAGTTGTTCTGAATCCACATGTGGGCAGCTCTGGGGGGTTTTATCTGCACACCCAGAATGGACAGCAACGGTATACACGATGGACCTTCGAGGGCATTCCCTTCTGTCACGCCCTCAGCGTGGGGGCCGTGCACGGACAGTGGACGAGGCAGGTGAGAGGTAAGGTGAGTGACCCTGCTCGTCAGGGGCTGACAGGACACACTGCCAGATGGCTACTGTTCCAGGAGGGGTGGAGAGAGAGTTCAGGCATGAGGTTATGATGACCTTAAATAGATTTTGATTTTTTTTCCTTTGAATTTCATCCTTCCTGGGTCCCTACTATCTGTGTGATGGGTTGATAAGCTCAGCTTTATTCATGGACCAGGGAAAGTCTCAGGCATTGAGCGTTTCCACACTTTGGTCACCTCCATCATTAATGATGGGGATGCCATGGCGGTCAATGCCATGTTAATAGAGCACTGTTCTTAAGCAGAAAGATGTTTCCCTCAAGTGATGCCATTTGATATATGGTAACGTGGCCAATGTCTTTGCACGCATGTGCAAAATATGTGCCTAATAGCTCATCTAGGATTGTGGAGGAAGGAGTAATATAAGAAAAATGAGGAACGTTTCAGTTCTTGCATTCCTAGGAGCCAAAAAATGTGAAGGAGATTTTTTTTTTTTTTTTACCCTATCGGCAGTGGATTCTCCCCCTTCTTTCTAATTTCCTTGCTCATCCCTGCAAGGGGATCACTTTGTGTGCTTTATTATTTTACAATCATGGCGAAAGAAGCACTTAAAATAAACTCTTTGCCTAAAAGCTTTGTGTGCTCCTGCTTCACGAGGCTTCATAGACAGTGAGGATTCAGAGTTTAAGGAAAGTAGAGCCTTTCAGTGTTCCCGGTGTGCAATAAATGTGCTGGAATTTCAATGGATTCCAAAGGCGTAACAATAATAGCATTAAGAGCTGGCCAGCGCCTTTGATGTTATTGACAAAAAGAGGGAGAGTGTGGGCAAAGGGGCCCCTGTCATTTTCTGTCCTGAGCTTTTAAACTTTTGACCTCCAACCTTTTGTGTCAAAGAGCTTTTTCCATATGGGTGTTAGCCCTCTCAAGTATCCTGAATTCACTGAGGCATCAACATTTTCTTGGCGGGAAAAGGACATTCGGCATCTTGGAAAAGGCCCAACGTGGGGAGGGTATTGATTTCTGAGCATCCGCCATTGTCCGCTCAGCCTGCAGCGGGGTGGGTTTAGATGGGGGCTTTGCGTGCCCACATGAAGTGACTGGCTATGTGGCAGGCAGCCCTGCAGGGCCACGATGACGTTGCCCAGAGCATGCAGGCATCCCTCAGGAGGTGGCCCTGTGCATGTTCTGAATGTGGGCAGCACCTGGAATCCTGCACAGGGAAGATTGCAAAGAGATGGCAGGTGCGTCTCTGGGTTCCCCTGCTTTTGTGGGAAGGCCTGTGCAGTGATGGAGCAATCTGCAGCCCCCACGTGGGAGACTGGCCTGGTCCACCGCTGCCATTGCGTGGCCTCAGTTTCCTTCCTTGTCTTCCCTGCCTCCTTTACCTTTCTTATAATAAATATTTATGGGGTTCCGACACCCCACCTGGCCCCGTGCCCCAGATAGCCTGGGACGGAAAGCGGACAATCCTGATCTGACAGTGTGCCTGCCAGTACAGGGACTCATTTCCTTGTCTCCTGGCATGGTAGTGGGACAGAGTAAGCGCTTGTCTTTTTTGGGAGCGGTTATCCCCCACAGCCATGCCTACAGCTCAGTCTTGAGTGGTCCCGTACTTGTGCGAAGGAGACTGCTTGCGTAGGAGCGCAAGGGCCGTCTGAGAGCTTAGAGTCTGGTGGGAGAGGCAATGACTGAGCACGAGCAGGTGCAGACAGAACTGCACAGGTGGTTCCACCCAACCTGCATGCCGGAGAAGGGAAGAAGGAGCAAATATTCCGTATGAGGGTCCCTAGGGAAGCTTCACTAAGCAGGTGGCATTTGCATGAGTCTTGAAGACAGAGTAGGAATTGAGCAAGAGGGCGTTTGTTCTCGAAATAGGGGACAGCATCAGAAACAATGGACGGCTGCTCACAGGAGCACTAGCATGGGGGAGTCTCTGGATGCAGCCAGGTTACTGGGGGCCTTGACTGCCCCTGGGAGGTTGTATTGGATCGGGAAGGTTCTCCTGGGCCACTGCAGACTTTGGGGGCAGGGAGGGACATGGCCACTGTAGGTTTTAAGGATATAAGTCTGGAGACGTTAGGTTAGATAAGAAATGATAAAAAGCCTGAACTCTTGACAGTGTCAGTAGAGTCTCAGGGCACTGGCTTTGGAGCGAAAAAGACACTGGCTATGTCATGCTCTCCTGCGTTTGCCTGGACAAGACCCGTAACCATCTTCCTTGTCCGGAAGAATGGGCATATATTCTTCATACCTGCTCTCCAGGGTCTTAGGAAGGCAGAAACGAGGTCGTGAGTCTGACTTAGTACAGCACCTGACACATTCAGGTATTCAGTGA
The DNA here is from genome assembly GCF_014898765.1 of Herpailurus yagouaroundi. Classification (NCBI taxonomy): domain Eukaryota; kingdom Metazoa; phylum Chordata; class Mammalia; order Carnivora; family Felidae; genus Herpailurus; species Herpailurus yagouaroundi. The sequence goes on along the minus strand of NW_024412391.1, from coordinate 89,061,466 downwards.
ATTGTACTTACACTTGCGATTGTTTTCATTATTAGTAATCACCGTTCATGGGGGAAAACTTTGGAAGACCCTTGGGGATTGGTTGATGGGAACCAGAAATGGGGTGGATAGTGGACTTTAAAGTGGGGGGGAGGGGAGAATCAATAATCTACTCTTCAACAATTTCTTGTCTGATACTGAGCTGAATATGTGCTGCATTTATTTCTTATTGGCCGCAAAGACGCCATCCAGCCCACCCTTGAGGTCACTCCTGGTTTTCCATTGCCATCAAAATATTTCTCAAGTGGACTCGGATGGGTGGCTCTCTTGGATTAGTGGCATCGTCCTGTGCTGTGGGACACGGAAGACACAGGTAAACTCCATGATGCTCTGAACGTCGGCCCCTCTTCTCCTCCCAGGAGGGACTGGGTTTGTGTGCCAGAGATCTCCTCAAGTTTCCTACTCTAGAAGCAGGATTGACACTCTAGTTGGGGCTTCATAGTGCCTGGAATTCTGCCACCTCTAGTGTGCTCTGCCAGGGAAATTGAAAGAGCACCAACGGGGTGCCTGGGTGGTTCAGTTGGTTAAGCATCTGACTCTTGATTTCAGCTCAGGTCATGATAATCACGGGTTCGTGAGTTCGAGCTCCGTATCTTCCTCTACACTGACAGCGTGGAGCCTGCTTGGGATTCTCTCTCTCCCTCTCTCTCTCTCTCTCTCTCTCTCTGACCCTCCCCCCTCCTGAGAATAAATAAATGAATCTAAAAAAAAAAAAAGAGCATGAACTTGGATCACAAGGCCTTAGTTTTATGCAGCGTTGGGTAGGTCTTCTAATTTTCTGGGCAGGTAACGGAAGTTTTCCTTCTTAATTCTCGGGATTATCATGATAATAAGGAATAAAGCGAAACAAGACTGAGGGGAATAATAATAAAGCTTTGGAAATGATTCTTAGGGTTGCCAAGAGCATCCCATGAGGAAATGTGTATGAGTTTTATAAAATATAAAGCAATGTATTCCTTTGCTATCACATTTCACTACCTGCTTCTGCTAATTTTGCAACAGTCAAAAAGTGGAGTTTTTGAGTAGATTGTTTTTGGATAGGATACAACTTCTAGACCTTACCTTTGTTGATTAATTGTTGGCTTACTAACTAAACCAGGCAACTTTTTGAGTCCATTGTGTCTCCAAGGCCTCTGTAGTTAGACCTGAGATACCAAACATTTTTCCTGCAAACATTTCATCCTCTGCTTTCATTTTATCGGCATTAAATCCCACTGTATATTTTTAGAGCTATGAATTTGGCTTTTGAATTGTGCTGCACAAATAAATGGTCATTGATAGAAGACTTTGTTATTAGTAATCAATTCCCACCTTTTAATTTCCAGGCTTACTGATTGTCACTGGAAATACACTGTTAGCGTATTTCAAAGTAAATGGATTTGTCACTTTTAATGTCCCTTTTAATGATTCCTTGTATGTTGTCACATGATTTCCCTCAGAGAATTCCGTTTAGGCATGATGGCTGTGAACCATCTCTCATTTCTCTGTGCTGCTTTTTCTTCTGTTTATTTTTTCTCTCCTATCCTGGCAGGAAAGCGAGAAACAACAACAATGTCATGGATGCACATATGTGGGATCATAGATAGGCAAGACACATTCCAGATGGTGGATGGAAGGATTCCATTGGTTGGCCAGTAGGTAGATGTGGTCTGTTTCCGCCATTGGGAATCTAGTGGATAAGATTTGTGGCTGAGAAATGTGCAAAGGCTTGCTGATGAAGGAAGTCAGAAGGAACCAAAAAAGGAGAGAAATCAGCCATTTTATTTGTTCATTACCCAGGACACGTTTGAGGTGGTAAAGGCAGAGGGCTATTTGTCATTTTCTCGTGGAAATACATGATTACGTTTGTTTGGAAGCATGGTGTGGATGGATTATGGTATGACCGGAGTGTAGTGCTGGGTAGCATCGAGGTCTAAAATATTAAGTAATATGCCTATGTGCTTGCATGGAAGAAATGATAGAAAGATTGCTATTTGAGTAGTGGGGAATGCCCGTAGAAATTGATACAAGAGGGTTCAGGAATGTTGGATAGTTGCCAAAAATAAAATTGATTGGGTTTTAGAAATAGTATAGTGTTTGTTGTTTATTAGCTTGCTATGAAACTTTGTGTATATGTTACTTAGTTTATAAGGAAACAAGTTTGCAAGTGTAAATGATTATTGCTGCTACTTGCTAGATTTATAGTCAATTTCATCCATCATCGTGCTTATCTTAGAATTTATTTAGCATAGGTTTTGCTAAAATCACTGGATAAGTATCCCTTTTCAGAATAATTATTAGCATGGAAACTCCTACTATAAAGATGTTTTTAAGTGACACAAAGTGACATATAAGTACTTCACATATATAGTGTTGTCACTCCAAAACTACATGGATAGGAGAGAAAAATTGGCGGGCGGTTTTTCCGAAAAGTAAGAATCTCTGAAAATTACTTTATTGTGGTATTCTAGGACAGGGTCCGTCAAACAATTTTTTGTAAAAGGCCACATAGGTAACGTGTGTTCTCTGTCATAACTAGTGAACTCTGCCATTGTAGTGTGAAAGCAGAAATAAGCAATTTGTAAGCAAAAGAGCATACGTGTATTCTAATAAAAACTCTATTTGCAAAAGCTGGCCCACACACAGTAGTTAGCAGATCCCTCCCATAGCATATTCTTTCCAAGTTAAGGCTCTTGCCATGGTATAAAGTGACAAAATAATCTTTTAAAAATTTTTTTAAGTGCAAGACATCTCTTTGGATTTCTAGATTGTATTAGAACCAACTTCTTAGAACTTGCACCACGCTCCAGAAGGCCTTATAAACAAGATGATATACACTAATGACACTGGAGATGTTTCTGGTTCCATTTCACATTCATGTAAGACCAGAAAGAAGATTCCTCTTGCTCCATGGGGTGAGTCCACTGGGCGAGGTTTCAGCAGGTTCACAGCTGATCCCTGTGGGATGCCACTCTTAAGATTCCACTCATTGCAGACTAGGAGGGCCATAGACTGCCTTGTTGTTCTACACATTCCTGGTCAGGCATCCCTGGGGTGTCCTCAGGGGCTAGATCATCTCCTTTCTGGTGCCATGTTGTTCATAAGCATGTTCCTGCCCATGGGTGGGAATACAGGGATTTTTGTGTGAAGGAGCCTGGGTGTTAAAGTCCGTTCACTGGGTGATGCTTCCTTCAGGCCACTGAGCCCAGGCAAAGGTCTTGCAGGCATCTATGTGATGGTTGGAGATACCCAAAGCAGAAGAGGGGGAGACAAGGCCCTGGTAACTCTTCACCATCTCACTGGAGGAGGAAGGGTCTCTCTCTCTCTCTCTCTCTCTCTCTCTTTCTCTCTCTCTCTGTCCTCCTTGAGAGCTCTCATTTGGTAGTCACTGGGTGATTATTGTGGTTCTGGTATAGTGGATGTTGACCACGTGGGATTTTAATGATATTTTTGCTGATGATAGGCAATTGAGTGAATCTGGGGGGACTGGACATTCCTACGGGCAGGGTTTACCCTAATGACAGGAAAAATAATCTCTAGTTCCGTTCTCGAATAACTTCTGAAGTCAATGTGCAAACGCTTTCAGTATTTAAATAAGCCAGGAGAACTTGGGCACTTTGCTCTTGTGGGCCCTGTGCTATTTCCTGGGTACTTTCGGCCACTCAAGTGCCATCTGGTGAATCATCCTCCTTTAGGGCACGAAGTGAGCCTACTTTGATCTCTCTTTTTTAATCTGTGATTTTTATATGGAAATTTCAAGCCTTAAAAGGCAGTTTTCCAGAATGGCATCTAAGAGATCTTCCAGCCTGAGGATACTAAAACTATTTTCTGGGGAGAAAGATGCAACTGAAGATAAATCTCCAAGTGTCTTTCTCTGGCTACAGGTTTTATGATCAACCCAGGCTGTTGTGCAGAGACCTAAAAATCAATGCCTCTCATTCCTAATGAGATCCTTAATGCGCAGTATGATGACAGGCAGCACGAAACCGAATACCGACGACGATACCCAGCACAAATATTTTTACTATGCATTTCCATTTAAACACATGTCAAGCCAATTACATATTTATGGGGTTTAAAGACTATTGCACTGGAGCCTCGGATAACACACACTCTTCAAGTCTCGGTTTAGTAGAAGAGGAATTTTAGTCTAATAGTCAAGCCTCTTGCAAGCATGCAATAAATCATCTTTGCAACCATACGCATGTACAGTTGACTGCTTACCGCGGCTCCGCAGACTCACCCCCACCTGGTAGAATTTTAATTCCCTCAGTAAAATTGATTCCCCCAGTTCTGCACATTACTCTCCCTGTCTTCCATTTAGCCCGTTAGTTTGCTGACAGTAGAGTACACAGCACTTAGCAGCGGGTTTGTGGAACCATCAGTCAGGAAATTGTATGATAAATAGGAGGCAGCCAGGTTTAGTGGCACTTCCTTCTGCTCCAGCAGTTTTCCCCTGACTTTGGAAAAGTCATCATGTGGTGTTTTGTCAAGGGCCAGAACAGGAGATGGCCGCGGTGCGGTGACTTATTGCACATACACTTGAGTTATGATGTGCACAGCTGCTCTGCTCATGTGTAAATAATAACCCGTGAGGGGGATAATTATGGTGGCTGCCGGCGACACGGGCCTGTGCTTGTCGCGTGGGTTTTCTTGGACAGCTTCTTGGGCCTGTGATGGAATACGCTGCCGATCGTCCGCGCAGAGGCGACGAGCCAAGAGGCAAGGAGAGCACCCAGCGTTGGAGGATTCGGGAACTTTTTTATTTTTGAGAAATGTGTTAGGGTCGATGTCACGTGATGCCACGGGTGTTACAGCACAGGAGCGAACTCTTTTTTTTCCCTTCGTCGGTACCGTGCAGCTGTGCTCAAGCATGTCTCGAGCTGGAAGAGGGATGTTCCATCGCAGTTTCCCAGAAAGTAGCTTCCGAGGTGTGGTCTCCACAGATAAGCGACCCACAAAGTGTAATTGTTTGCACAGATGTTCGTTAGTCCAGGAGAAGTTATTTTAGACTAAATCAAAAGGGAAACAAAGAGAAACTGTAAAATACTTAAACTGAGGCCAGATGTCTTTGCTCAAGTCCTATGAGATCCATTAATTTTTGTTCTTTATTTACCCTAATTCCAGAATGCACAGTTCGCAGATTTCCTTAGGACATAAACAACCCCATACTTCCAGTCAGAATTAAATTTTTAAGCTCACCAAACACCAAACTCAACAGTGAGAAACGACTATAAAATGCCCCAATAATCGTGTCTTCTGTTTTCCTCTCAAGAGAGTTTTGCGGCGCTGGGCCGTTTGCTCTTTGGTTCTGAAAGAAGGAGGGAGGGAGAGAATAAGAGTGAATTAAAATCTTGTTAGACACACTAACTTCTTGAAAGTGAAAAAGTGGCAGTGCCTTTCAGATGTCCACAATAGCCCTTCCAGGTTTTCCTGGGGAGGAGATTTTTATGCTGCTTGGGTACACCCTTGATTTTATAGGATTAACAGGTTGGTCTTTGCCTGTGTGCACATAATCACTGCACTTCATTATCAATACTCAAACGATAAGGAGTGTTACTTCCTGGATGTCTGAGGCAGATACCGAATGTGGAATAAATCCACACATTTCGAGCCCCGCGTGTATGAAAAATGTGGATTTGCGCCCTGTCGTAATTCATCGCTGAACCCACATAGAGAAAATCAGATACGGTCGACACCCACTTATCTGCTGGAGAGAACTGAATCACGCAGTCCACGGCCAAGAGCCAACAAGGAGAGAAGTGAAAAGATCCTCCAGCTCTGACGTGTTTGTCACAATGTCCCTCACCACGGCCATGGAAAATGTGGAGGAGAAAGTCTTAGGAGGAGGGTCAGACTCTGTGAATGCTTGACTTAAACACAGTGCTAGGGGGTTTGTTTCTCTGATTGCTAAGAGCTGATGAAGGTGTGCCAGTTCGAAGTCTGCTGGAGGCCAGCACGTTTGCAGGAGCAGCGACCCCTAAGAGGAGAAGAGAAAGAAGAGCCGCCCCCATGTCTGGTGGCCAACCGCCTTATCTGACTTGAATCTGACTCATTTAGGCCTGTTTCAGAATTTAAAACCAGGAAATATTTCACTGAATGTGCGTCAGACCTTGAGGCTAGTGAGAAAGATTGCTGCAGTCGATTGTATGTTGTTTGCAGAAGGATGGATTAATTTTCATGGAAAATGGTTATGTGAGGTCGGACATTTTGGCTCTGCAGGATGACTGACTTACGTGGCACACTGAATGTGACAACAGTGTGGGGTAAACTTTCCCACTTAGCATTCCAGCTACCAAGATTTGCATTACAAAAGAGCAACGCCCACATCCTTTAGATTTAAGTCCTAAGTGGTGCACTTAAAATATAATTGAGTTTTTCAGGGTGCCTGGGTGGCTCAGCGGATTGAGTGTCCGACTCTTGATTTCGGCTCAGGTCATGAGGTGGTGGGTTCAAGTCCTGAGTTGGGCTCCATGCCAAGCATGGAGCCTGCTTATCATTTTCTTTCTCTCCCTCTGCTCCTCCCCCCCGCCCCCCAGCTCGCTCGTGCTCTCTTTCTCAATTTAAAAAATGTATATATTATTGATTTTTCATGTGGAATTTATACAGTGGCTTACACTTTGTGGTATCGCAGTGGCAGTGCCCTGACCATACCAGGATGATGCTTCCTCTCCCTATTTGCCACTCCTCCCACCTTCATCTATCTTACAACGAGCACAGGATGCAGTCAGTAATTGACCTTTTCGTTACAATATTCCTCTTCCAATCCCACAAGTTTTCTAAGAAAGGCTCCAAATCTGGTGGAGCCATAGCTTTGCGCACCTCCTTGGTTCGGTCAACACTGCGTCAATGGTTTTTCACTCTTATTGTATTTTTTCCTCATAACCATACTTGTAGATTCTCAAAGGAAGGCAGCCAGGGCAAAGTTCAACACAAGGGAAGTAAAATTTCATAATTTTTTTTGAAACTTTATTATAGGGCGCCTGGGTGGCTCAGTCCGTTAAGCATCTTGGCTCAGGTCATGATCTCACGGGTTTGTAGGTTCGGGCTCTGTGCTAACACCTCAGAGCCTGGAGCCTGCTTTGGATTTTGTGTCTCCCTTTCTCTCCACCCCTCCCCTGCTCACACTGTGTCTCTCTCAAAAATAAATAAACATAAAACTTAAAAGAGTTTATTATTGTTTACATTCTAAGAGATGGCTTGTTGAAGAAAATCTAGAAAAAAGAGAAATGCATAGGGAGGAAAATGAAAAAACACCTAAAGTCACCCCATGCACACCTAATACTCGGATATGGGGGCTTATGCAAATCCACGGTGTGGGTGCCGGTCTGTGTTTGGCACAGCCCCCCATTCTGTGTCACTTAGAGGTTCTGTGTCACTTCTTCCAGCCACCACTCAGAACCTGTTCGCAGTGCCTCCCTTGGGATCCTCTGCGCCACCTGCTACCTCAGGCTTAGGCAAAACCTTCAGACATTTAGAAAATGCTTGAAGCCCTCCTGAGGCACCTCTGGTGTGCACATCAATTCCCGGGGAAGATTTGGGGTAGTAGCAGCAGGATGGTTCTGTGCAGGCTGCCAGGACAGACACGTGTGGGAGATAATACTTGAAGAGAGGCTTTGGCGTATTTGCCGTAACGCCAGGCTCATCACGGTGGAGACGCATCTTCGCTCCGTCACTTTGCTTCTTGAAACTCAGGGAAAACTCGAGTATCAGCCGTGCTTCTAAGAATAAAATGCGGCAAAATTCTCTTCAGCTTTTGCAGTGAATCACTATTTAGGAAAAAAAAAAAAAAAAGCCCTTGATGAGATTTGTAGGAGACCGTGTGCTTACGTTACTGTAGTGAAGTAGAGGAGCGGCCAGAAGTAAGTGCACACACAGGAACCCAGGAAACTCTAAACACCAGCCTAAGCAGGAGGGAGGCTGGTCGGGGTCCAAGGTGAATGTCAGGGCTGTGGGGGAAGCATTCCTCTGTTTGCTCCCAGCCTCTCTTTGTCAGTCCGAGAGGGGTCAGCTCACCTCTTCCGGCCAGGCCCTGTAGCATTTCTCTGGCTAGTCTATAGATTGGCTGCCCTTGCCCTTGTGTGGGACTGTGGAGGTCTGGCCCAGGACGGGAAGGAGGAGATTGTGCATTTAAACTTTAAAATAGTGTGTGTATCATACACTTATATGTAAGTGTAGACATAACGTGTAAGTAGACCCATGCATTCAAGCAGGGACTTTAGAAAATACGGCTTCCTTTAAAAAGCATCAGGGATATGGGAGAAGGGAAGCTAGTATGTGTATTACATCGTTGTCTACATTTCACTTGACGGTACAATTTAAAAGAAAGTAAGAGTCTTGTCGTCCGTTCCTTTTGGTTTTGTGGCTCCCTCCAGCCCTTGTGCTCCTCCGGGCTTTCTCCCAGGGTGACACACAGTAGTCCCTGTTCTTACTTTCCTGTCTGGGTTTACTGCGTTCCTAGCCTCCACCTTCTCAGGTGCCGTGTGCTCGGTCATACTTCCGTAGTACCCGTAGCCTCATAATGCACTTTAAAGAGTTCTTCCACAAATTCTTCAAGTGGACTCCACCCAAGTTGTCAAGACAGTATAACGGTGTTGTGTCGTGGGCCGGGATTCTGTTTCAGGGTGTTCCTCTTACCCATGTTGGATTTTCGTTCTTTTTCAGACCCTTCTCATCTCTTTCCTGCATTCCACCCTCCTGTGCCGATTGATGCGAGACATCATGAGGGGCGTTACCATTATGACCCGTCTCCGATTCCTCCATTGCATGTGTAAGTAATAAAACTTCACCCTTTAATGAAGCAGCACGGGATACTAGCTTTTTCTGTCTCACGACTTTTTGTCAACAGTGCGGCTGCTGGGCTTTGAAGGTGTAATAGAAGTATAAGATTTACTTTTGAAATACGGCAAGCCTATTTGTTCCTGGACGCACTGAAGCAAATCCCCGTTGCTTCCTGAAGAATGCCTATCACACTAGGTGGCTGGCAAGTATTCACTATATATTTTGCTGACGTGTGTTCTGTGGGCTGTAAATACTAAATTAAAAAAGTGGGGGCCTAATGGGAAGTTACTACTCAGAATATGGATCTGGGAGAGATTGGGTTTGAAGTTTTTCCTGCTAAAACTCAGATTACCTGGAAGTCCTGTCCCAGGGCTCGCCAATGAATTGTAATGAAAATGCTGTGGTAAATTTTCATAACCCCCCACGGTGTGTCCACCAACAGTGACTTGACGGATGGGAATGTCTCCCCAACAAAATGGCGCTTGCGATCGCTCACGCGATTTACACAAAGATAAGAGGAAAGCATGACTTTGATAACATACATTAGAAAAGAAAGCAGAACATTTTGTGGAAATAAATATTACCTTACTCAGGTTGGGGGTAAAAAGAGTATTCGGCTTGCAAACTGCAATGCTATTTTTTTGGTAGTCATGTCCAGAAACATTGTCAGATACTGTGATTACTGGAGCTGCGGTCAGGAGGGGCTCTCCCTTACTAATGGCCTTGATGTATACATCTAGTTAGATCTGGTAATCACCCTTCATTCTGAGACAGTAAAGTTAGAAAAGCACAAATAATACTTTGAAGAATAATGCTGGTTATTTAGATGGTAGATTGCATCTCCGTGGCTATTAGTTAAGCTGTGTAATTACGTATATGCCAAAGAAAAATGAAGTTGTTTTAAAACAAGTCCTCCTCTGTGAACAGAATTAATTGATATTAACAGCCGTAACTACATGCCCAAGTACACATATAATATTTTACCAACAGTTTTTTGGATCCATCCCCCATTATTGAATTGTAATTTCAGAGCAGATTTGCCTGGAGGTAAGTAATAAATCTGTGGTGCAGACTTCCATAAGCATTAACGGAGAAGTGGGTATTTATAGAGAGAGAATACGGAGACTCGTGACTTATTCTTTGACTTTTCACTGGAACACGAGTGAGTATTTACAGGGTTCTGAAGCCTGCTAAAAATATACTGAAATAAAACCATGAGGCCAATTAAAAGCTCCTATAGAAAGGGAAGGAAATTCCAAATTCAGGCTGAAACCCGCCGTGCCATTCACCCCGTCGTAGGGAGGTTTTGTGGGGCAGATGGGACCACAAAGGTCTCCGACGAGGCCCTGCCCCGTGGTGCGGAGCCAGCGAGGGCCAGATCAGCCTTGGTGATGCAGGTGGCAGATTCCTCCCAGACTCCAGTCTCTGTAATGTGGTGACTTAAATCAGATTTTTGTGGGATTTCAGAATTGTTCACTCTTTCAAAAACCCTGTTATGGAGCAACCCCCCTCCCCCCAAACCCCCACCAAAATGAGTTTATATGACAGAATGAACTAATTCCTATGGGTTCATTATAGTTTGCCTTGTTATTAAATTCAAATATGAGTTTACCAATAAAAATCCCAAGCCTTGGTTCTTTGGCAGAATGCAGTAGCAAGCCCTCATGTCGCCCACACCTTGTGTTCTAGACCCTGATTGCTGTACCTTCAGTTTTAGCTCACCTGGGATAAAAACACCACAAGATGAGGCAGGTCAAGTTTGGAAAGTCCTGGGGTTGGGGGTTGCATCTCAGGTATGACTGCTGAGCTGGGATTTTTATAGATTTCAGGACTTCCTGGTGTTCCAGCCAAGCCTTAGGATGCTTTCACAGCAATGGACTAAATTGTTTGCTAGCTGCCTAAACAGATAGTTATCAAAATTCATAATATAGGGCCAGTAGATAATCCTGAGGCCCACAGAGGAGCCCCAGAGAGCTCTGAGAGGAGTGCCATTGCTGTGTGCAGAGCATAGTGAGAAGGTGGGTCTGTGGGACTTCCTGGGACTGCTAGTCCTTAGCAGGGATCTGGGTGGGGACAATGAGCTTACACAGTTGACTCCAGAAGGCTAGGGGACATCTCAGATCCCGTGTGCCTTTGTAACAGAATCTTCCTTATGCATTATGCATTGCCCTCAGTGGCCTTCCCTCGCTGGTGGGGTGGCAGACTCCTGCTTAAAACTCCTCATCCTCAAGTTCTAATTCAGGTATCACCCCTACTGGCTATCCCCCGAGGCTGTTCCTCATTTTGCCCGGTACCTTGCGAAAAAGGTGCTCAGTAACACTCAGGTGGCCCATCCGGGAGTCGTGATGAGCTCCAATCCCCCACTCTTTCTTTATTCACACTCACCTGTGCTGGGAACTCTGGTAACCTACTCTCAAGTGGATTGGTTTCATCCCCTGGAAATGAGGTTTTCTGCCTTACCCCACTCTCCCAGACTGCAGGAAGAGTTCAATGAAGTCATGTTCATGTGAACGCTTTTAAGAGCATAGAGCTCTAAACAAATGTTGGGGGTTAGCATTCCAGGAAGTGGGGGCCTCAGAAACACTCGCCTCGTTCAGTCATGAACCCCTTCTTGCCTTTGCACCTTCTGAGGTGCTATAAGTAGACGGCTTCGGTCCTCTGTCTCCCTCTCTCTGCCCCTCTCCCACTTGTGCACGTGCTCTATCTCTCTCAAAAAGAAATAAACATTAAAAAATTTTAAAAAGAAAAAAAAAGCACATCTATGCTTAGGGGTAAAGCAGTATCCTGGAAAAGTAAAATGCTTTCATCTAGAACGTGAGTTCCAACATGGCTTGCTATATAATTTTCTCATAGAAAATGAGGCCAAGTGAGCTTACAGAGTTTTTAGAATAAACATGTTTAATTATAAGAAGACAGAATTTGAGGATATTCTCATTATTTTGTACACATAATTGTCCTTCTGGTGCCAGCTTTAAAAATTAAATTATAAGTCTCTTGAAAACAGGATTTGTGTTGATGATGGAAATACTGACTGACAGATCTCTGTTTAGAAGGATGGCAGGCACTGTGATAATTATGCTATCATATCCTATCATTAAAGATTCTATTGAAAGAGGTTTATAAATTGCTTCTCTTTTTAGATAAACCACCCTATATTAAGGCATCAACGATATGGTGCAGAATTAAATTAAAATCTCATAAAATGAAATATGTTCTGTATTAGCTGTTTGACACTTAATTTGCCTCTGAATGAGTAGAGGAAATCACAAATTAACCTGCCTTTGTTTTTCCAACCATGGCTTATTAGGTGTTAGAACAACTACAATTACAGCCTAATAATAACCACCAAGCCTTATAAATATGTACTGAAATGCGTCCCTTAGAACCCAGCTTGTTAAATGCAATGCCTTTAGCTTACCCTACTTAACTCTCAGGGCATTGTCCACAGTGTACGGTTAGGCAGTGTAGACCAGAGTCTAGAAACTCACATTGTTTTGAGTGTCCTGGAAATAATCGTAGAATTTGCTAGTATTTCCTTTCTTAACTCAGAATCATGATTTTAAATTCATGGACTTACAAGTGGGACATGGAATGTAGACATCATCTTTCTTTGAGTTGTCGCAGAAAGGTTGTCATATAAAATATATGATTCCTGCTTTGTGTTTACTTAATTGAAGTAGTTTGGAAATTAAGAAACATTGGAGGTGGGGGATTTCCCCTTTTCTTCTGAAAGTTACTCTCCACTGACTTCACCAGGACTTGTGCCCAGTAGATAAATCTAGAAAAGTGTAATGTTCTGGAAAAATACCAGTGAATGCATCTTATTATATTACTGAGATTTTTTGGAGCATTAACGACAGAACCTGAATGTATATCCAGAGTCAAGCAGATTTTTCCTTCCTGGTCTTCTGTGTATTCCATGCCTTGCGTAGTTATCAGGGTGCAGCCTTGCATAACTCCAGGAGGCCTTATTGTAATCTGTGGGGGTGGGTGATGCTCTCTTGGCCAAACATTATTGTATTTTCAGATTTCACTTGGAAATTTAGACAATCGCAATATTAATGCTCCTCTCCCCCAGAATACAGTTGGATGTTTAAGTGACTTACCTTGTTTCAATGAAGAAAGTACTCTTTCTCTTGCATTTTGAGTGCATGTTTTTTTTTTGTTTTTTTTGTTTGTTTGTTTGTTTTTTTTAATTAGAGTTAGAATTCATTTAAGCACGCACCCTTTTAAAAACTAGAGGCGCCTGAATGGTTCAGTAGGTTGAGCATCCGAGTCTTGATTTTGGTTCAGGTCATGATCCCAGGGTCGGGCTCCAGGCTGAGCATGGAGCCTACTTAAGATTTTCTCTCCCTCTCCCTCTCCCTCCCTTCATCCGCCCCTCCCCCCTACTTGCAGGTGCAGGTGCTCTCTCTCTTTCTCTAAAAAAATAAAGATAAAAATAAACTAAACATAGTGTATTAATAGAAACGCAAATTATAAAGTTTTAAATTCCACGTTTATTCTGGATTTTTACTTGGGAGAAATGTCTGTCTTTTACATAAAATTTTTTTTGACCCAGAGTTGTCTCATTTATGGACCAATATGAATTGAATTTCAGACAGTCCATTTGTTTCATACTGAACTCTGCAATTCATTTTCCTAAGCGGGGTCCTTAGTGACTAACCCATTACAATAATCGAAGCCCCACAGAGCTTGCCAGTTGAGCCTAGAGCTGCCCTTGTCTGGAGCTGTGGGTGTGTGCCACACTGTGCCCAAGCCTGCAGCCACATAGGCTGCCCCATATCACCATCCACGTCACTCATTCATTTCAGCAAGCCAGTTTCATCTTCCCTCTTCTTTGGAGAAATGAGCACTCATGTTCCATTTTATTCGGCGGCTCTTTATTCTCTCGCTTGAGTCAATGTGGCTCTTCCCGGGGCTGCCCAACTCACTGGAATTATTCCACCTAAGCAAGAAGAGGTGTCCCTCCTACTGAAAGAGGTCCGCAGCCTGGCGCCTGGGGAGAGGACTCCGTGCACAGCCGATCATTAATATTAGCTGTGACATCGAGTGCTCTGGAAATAAGTAAGGCTTTGCCCCATGATTGTGACTGCCTTTTAGGGAGGAGAGCAGGAAGATGAGTAGCGAGTTTGGAGCATGAATAAATACATTTCTTTCCAGGGAGAGAAAGGTCAAAGAAAAGATGCATCATTATGGTAAAAGCTTAGACAAAGGAAGAGTAAGGAGGTGGCCGGTGCTGCTACTCAGTTCCCTTCCCTCTTTTCTTCCTGCCCTCCCTGAAATCAGCACCTGGCTTGTCTTCCTAGGTCCTGTCCCTATCACGAGCACATGTAAGTTGTTCAAAGCAGCCTTCAGTCTGGCCACTTACTTAAAATTTTGTGATGGGCCCATACACATGATAGTGGTTTCTTTGTTTCTGTTCCCTCCAGTAAAGTACAGAGATTGAGCAGAACCTTGTATTTGTATTTGGGGGCATAACCAGTTTGGACGGTTTGAATAGTACAATTTAAAATTAACAAAGTAGGGGTGCCTGGGTGGCCCAGTCAGTTGAGTGTCTGACTCTTGGTTTCGGCTCAGGTCATGATCTCACAGTTCATGGGATGGAGCCTTGTGTTGGGCTTCAGCTGACAGCCTTGGAGCCTGCTTGGGATTTTTTCCTCTTGCTCTCTCTCTGCCCCTCCCCCACTCAAGTACACTCTCTCTCAAAATAAATAAACTTAAAAAAAAAAAGAATTAAAATGAACAAAGTAGGGGTGCCTGGGTGGCTCAGTGAGTTAAGCGTCTGACTCTTGATTTGGCTCAGGTCATGATCTCATGGTCAGTCGTGAGATTGAGCCCCCTGTCAGGCTCTGCACTGAGCGCAGACCTGCTTGAGATTCCCTCCCCCACCTCTCCCTCTTTCCCCCTCTGACCCTCCCCTGCTTGTGGACACTCTCTCTCTCTAAAAAAATAATAAATAATATAAACAAAGGAAAGTCCTTTTTTTCCATTCAGTGCTCTACCGTAAACATTATTAGGACTGGCAAAGTACAATGACAGATTCCATCAAATAGCTATAGCAAATATTGTGTAACACCCACTCACCCTGCCAAAAAAAAAAAAAAAAAAAAGAAGAAATGAACTTGATTATAATTACATCTCTTGAGTACAAAGACTATCTGTGTGTTTCTTTGCATTTGCTGGGCCAGATCCACTCCTTATGCATAAATATTCTTTTCAGGAATGATGATGGGCTATTTGTCTTAGGCCACTGGAGGATCACTGCCAACGTCTTTCTCCTGTTTTTGTTTGTTTACTATTGTTAGAGTGTATCACCTTTTTTTTTTTTTTTAAATGTTTATTTATTTTTGGGACAGAGAGACACAGAACAAGAACGGGGGAGGGGCAGAGAGAGGGAGACACAGAATCATAAACAGGCTCCAGGCTCTGAGCCATCAGCCCAGAGCCTGACGAGAATGTATCACCTTTATGCCAACAAGGCTAGCACACTTAGAACTCAAAATCAAAAGCTTAATTAATATTAAGATTATATTAGGAGCGCCTATAGCGATGTGATGCTCCTTAGTGCAATGCATTCCCTGGTACTAAATCATTTACTGGTGGTAAAAGTCCATAGGCACCTAATGTGACTGGGTACCATTTAATATACATTTATTGCTGCTTCCCCGGCCCTTCATATGGAAATAAAGTTAATGAAATTAACAATCTTAAATGGAAAACCTAAAAAGGATAGCACACTTCCAAAAAGAAGGGGGGGGAAGAAATGAATAGATAATACAACGTGATAAAATATATAATGGCCATAGCTGTTATATGACATTTTTTTTGCCTAATTAACTATGGGCGAGGTGCAATTTTAGACACTTGACATAACTATCTCCTATAATTCTTAGAGCAATGCTATGATGGGGTGGATACTACCAACTTTATTGTAAAGATACAGAGGCCTTGACCCAGAGAGATTACAAGGCTTGGGAGTAAGAAGTGCATCAGATGTTACGACCCCCTTTATACTTGACTATTTTCCTCTGCTTGTGAAAATCAACACTGCAGATTTTGCTGGTCTAGTCTATGCTTCCTCGATGAGCACAAATAGTTGTAACAGTACCCGATAGGAAGTTTTCAGTGTCACTGGCTGTCAGTGTCTTATGCGGATTTCTAAGGTAGGAAATACGGCAGCGTGAAGAGCCTTAAAAAGCCTTTTGACCCGATAAGCCTATCAATGGCTGGAAAAATCAGATACACATCAATGTTTGCGGCTGTAGAATTTGGGACACCAAACAACTGGCAAGTTTACATATCCAGCCATAGGGGGTGGGCTGGTAAATTGTGATTCGTCAATTGGTAGCCTATTGGGCAAAGCCTAACAGTTTTACACTTGAGAAGACTGTATTAAAACATGGGTAAATAATGGTCAGCGATTATAACGGTGTACTGTATAGAACGTCAGCCATGTTGGACTAGGTCACCACATGTGTCTTCCTGGGACCGTCTTCCCTCAGATAGCCATGGCTTGCTCCCTCATGTCGTACATTTGTCTGCAGTGATGTCTCCTTATCTGAGAGGTCTTCTTTGAAGACCATCGACTGAGCAGTTTGTCAAACTGCCCTGTAAGCCCAGTACAGGCCCATGGCCTGGTTTTGTGAATAAAGTTTTATGGGAACACAGCGACTGCCACTTGTTTACTGTTGTCTGTGGTGGCTTTAGCAATCAAGGGCCTAGTTGAGTACCTGAGACAGAGAGAATATGGCCTGCAAAGCCTAAAAGATACTTTGCCAACCCCAATCGAAAATACCACCCCCTTTCCAGCGCTACCCTTTGTCCCCTTTTTCTACTTTATCTTTTTTTTTTTAAGTTTATTTATTTTGAGAGAGGGAGGGAGAGAGAGAGACAGAGAGAGAGACAGAGGGAAAATGAACAAGTGAGGGAGGGATGGGGTGGTGGTGGTGGGGGAGAGAGAATCCCAAGCAGACTCTAGCAGAACCCCGATGCCGGGCTCGATCCCATGAACCGTAAGATCATGACCTGAGACGAAATCGGGAGTCGGATGCTCAAGTAACTGAGCCACCCAGGTGCCCTGTATTTTTCTTTCTTTTTAATCTGTGAACACGTGCACAGTATTTTCTTATTTTAGACTTTCATACTGCTAATCCCAACCCTTTTTCATTGCCTGTCATGTCACTTTAAAAAAGCAAATAGCTCTTGGGGGAGCCTGGGTGGCTCAGTCGGTTAAGCGTCCGACTTCGGCTCAGGTCATGATCTCGCAGTTCGTGAGTTCAAGCCCCGCGTCAGGCTCTGTGCTGACAGCTCAGAGCCTGGAGCCTGTTTCAGATTCTGTGTCTCCCTCTCTCTCTCTGACCCTCCCCTGTTCATGGTCTGTCTCTCTCTGTCTCAAAAATAAATAAACGTTAAAAAAAAAATTAAAAAAAAAAAAGCAAATAGCTCTTATTGTTTGGTTATCATTTCTCATGATTAACGGAAAAAATGGAAAGCCTGCCTAATTTTTAAGAACGACTTTAGACCACCTTCATGCAAAGTTCCCTGTGTAAGTATGAAAAGGTGGGCGAGTTTCAATCCTGAAACTTTAGACATTTGAGTGAGCCCGGCGGCCTAAGTTTAGACCAACCAGTACACATTTCTTATTCTGCATCAAGAAATGAACACGAAACAAATAAACGTGTACTCCAAGGGCATAGCACTTCTTTCTGTTTTGCAGTATTTCTAATGACTGAAATATTGAATTCGGTCATCGGTTGCAGAGAAAGCAGGCCCTAATTATAGCGCACATTCACAGAGTCTGAGCGGCAGCTTCTTGGATAAAATTCCTGTGTTCTTTGTGCTGCGCTCAGCGGTCAGGTCTGGGAGCAGATATTGACTGGAGGTATTCACGGTCACTGAACCGGAAGCCGCCGGCTCTATAGAGCCTGCTGTCAAACCTGTTGCAGGGGGCCTGGGGGCTACTGGACTGTAACAGACTTTTTTCTTTGAGTACAATGCTTCCACTCATGTTAAGCCTGGCTTCAAAGAAAACAGAAATTTACTGCCATGGTTGTATTTATTTTTCAAAATATGCGTTTGAGAAAATGGAACTTGAACGGGGTTTGTCCCAAAGGGAAGATACTTTCAGGTGAGTTCCCTGTGATGAATACCACCCGGACCAAAGCCGCCCTGCCCGCTGTGGCCCTCTCTCCTTCACTTAGGTAACAGAACCCGATTTTTCCACCTAAACAAAGACATGCCATTTCCTATAGCGGCACAGCAGGCTGAGTTCATTTCAGACCTTTCCCCAGGAGAACAAAGGCCTATGACACA
Source organism: Herpailurus yagouaroundi (assembly GCF_014898765.1). Classification (NCBI taxonomy): domain Eukaryota; kingdom Metazoa; phylum Chordata; class Mammalia; order Carnivora; family Felidae; genus Herpailurus; species Herpailurus yagouaroundi. The sequence continues at coordinate 89,043,352 of NW_024412391.1, read as the reverse complement.
GGACTGCCTGTCACTCATTTCTTTTTTGTTACTCTCGCATCCCTATCCCTGCCCCCAACCATATTCATATGTCAGAAAATAAAATGGTCGCAGATTTGTTTCTAGAAACCTGCCCTTGCTAACTTTCTGAATCTCAAGTAACACATGAGCAAGATCTTTGCATCTTTGGTGATGCCACGGACCTGGGCATACGGAAAGGAAGCATCGGGGAAAAGGTCAGTTTTGAAACACATTCTCTGAGTCCTAAAGCTAGGGGGGTGTTTTGGCAGAACATTCATTAGATAACTGTATTGAAAAGAACATTGAAAAAAAAAATCTTGACCATTTGTAGTTTTGGTGTAATCTTTGTTAAAGACATATCAGAATAATAATGGGTATCATTACATTGCAGTTGGGTAAAAATCCACACCTTGGTCCCATGGTTTATTGGTCCCATGTTTGCTTCCTGAGCTAACCCAGCTCGCATGGTTTTTGAAACTCTGGTATGGAAATACATCAAGTGCAATGCTAGATCTCTACCCTTTGCTGCTGCCTCTCCCCTCCTTTCTGTCTCTGTCTCCCTCCACACACACACACACACACACACGCACACACACACGCACACGCACGAAGAAAAGAATGTGCAGGAATAGCTAAGAAGTGGCAGAAACTGCCTTTAGGGCATGAGAGTGCATTTCCAGTAAAGAAAAAAAAAATAAATAAAGGTCTGTAATCTAACACCACAGATATTCTAAAATCCAGTCACTTAATATTCTGGTTTATGCAGCATTTCACATGTTTATAAGTTATAGATATTTAAAACTTAATTATACAGCCTCAGAGAGATCACAAATTCATTAAAAAGTTCTCCATTGGGACTGCTCTAAGGGAATTGGAAGTTTAGCCTCAATCTGAAAATCTAAACTAATACCAAAATGCATTATTGTATAGAATCACAGTTAAAGGGGGTTTTATAGATTCACCTCTGAGAGCCCTGTGGCACTGGGCAGTAGTTATACCTGTGAATAGTTCCTAAAGAGCCCCATCCTCCCCAGGCCCCGTCACCCCCTGGTAGTCAGAGCTCTGCCTGAAGGAGTTACCTTAAGTCCTTGCAGGTTAAGTGATCCCCAGGGCCTTACACGGCTAATGTGCATCTCCCGCTGCCTGGGAATGAGTTAGGGTCTAGCCAGGGAACCACCAATACTCTTCTTCTCAGGACATTCAAGTAGTACCCAAATATCGCCAAGTTCATCAGAAATCAACAGCATCTCTATTACATGGGGCCAGGGTGGGCGGGGGGGTGGGAGGGAGCAGGAGAGAGAGGCACTAGCAGTTAAATGATCTGCCTCATTTGCAAAACAAATCACCAAACCATGTTGCTTGAATATGATTTACATTTTAAGACAGAGTCCAAAGAAAGCATTCCTGGCTTACTAAAATGCTTCTTGCCTCTATTCAAAGTACTCTCTGGCTCCCCCTTAGAACAAAATTCCCATATTCCTAGCCTACACGTTTGCCACATAAGTGGTGCACACCAGTAAAAGTTTTCAGAAACAAATTCAAAATTGTCAATCAGTTACAAAGACTATCAGAGCTCTGAGAGGGAGTCTGATTTTAAAAGGTTTCTTACATCATATTTGCCTGGGATATAACAGATTAATGTTAGAACTACGGTTGACCTTTGAACAATGTGGGGATTAGGGGCACCAACCCCCCAATGCAGTTGAAAAGCTGGGTATAACTGTTGACTCCCTGAAAACCCTAATTGCTAACCGGCCTGCTGTCGACCAGAAGCCTTAACAGTAACGGCAACAGTTCTTTAATACATAGTTTTTATGTTGTATGTGTTATATACTGTATTCTTACAATAAAGTAAGCTAGAGAAAAGAAAATGTTAAGAAAATCACAAAAGAAAACACATTGACTGTAATATGCTGTTTTATTGAAAAAAATCTGTAGGTAAGTGAATCTGCACATTTCAAACCTGTATTTTGTTCAAGGTCAGCTGTATATTGGAATATATTATTTATGTACCTAATATGTTTATTGGATTTTTAAAATTTAAAGTAAGTATTCTCTGTATCTTCATTATTTGACTACATATATTATGTATTCTATGCATCCACACAGAGCTCACTTCTATCCATTTTCTGTGTGGTAATTTCAGTTTGTCCTTGGGATTAGTACACATGATCTTCCTTCTTAATGGAAGTAGTCAAGAGGGGACAAGAAGGTCAGTCTAAAGTATTTTAATCTTGTTTTAATGACCAAAATCGGGTCACCTCAGTCTTTGGATTTCAGGGCACAGCGATACATGTAGTTACGTGTATTCAGAGACGGATGATCTAAGTCAACGTTCCACTGGAAATCGGGAATTGTGGGTGTGGGGGCTGAAAAAAGGGGTCCAACTTCCTGTAAAAGACAGTGCTAAGCCCACGGAGGGCTTCTCTCCAAGTCGGGTAGTTACCCTCCCTGTGAATGTCATATGCTATTTGCACGAATGTCATATGCTATTTGCATGAGAGGATTTTCTACATGGAGTCCTTGAGCATTTCGTGGGTCTGGCCCCATTCTCTAGAATGTGGCTTGCAGACTGTGTGGGTCTGACCTGCGCAGTTCGTGCACTTGCCAAGGGCTTCCTGTGATCTGAAGAACAGTCAGAAGATACATTACGCCCTAAGAACAGTCAGAAGATACATTACGCCCTACATAATCTGGGTTAACCTTCCCGCCTTGCCCCATCTTTTGACCCAGGCAGACATAGGACTTTGCAGTCATTTTGGTTATTGTTGTATGCTGTTTCTCTGTTTGTTGGGAGGAGGGAGGTATGTGAACACTGAATTGCAAGGAATGAAAAGTGGAGTCTACCCCTTCCCCCCCAAGTGTATCAGAAAGAAACATCCTTCTTGGTCTGTTTGCTTTGCAAGGGCGTTCTTTGATGAGGCCTTTGTCCCAGGGCCCCACTGAAGGCTCAGTGTACTCAAGCTTTAGAAAAGGCTATTGGCCCTTCTTTGTTTTCTTTGTTGAACTGTTTATTTTGCTTTCTTCCCACGAGGTTCCCTGGCCTTGCTCTGACAACGCTTTTCTGCATGAATTACATTCCTCCGGGCCACAAGTCTCCAGATTCTTCCAGCCCATTTGATTCCAGCCTGTGTGATTAGTCCATCGCTTCGACCTGCCGTGGGTCCCTGCCAAGCAGGGTGCTTACTAAGTGCCTCTAACATGGAGACCTAAAGACACTTGGTAGCCTCATTAGTGAGAGGGTGGCACTCCATTCCAGTTTCGCAACACAGCTGCTGTTGAAGCATCATGAGCTTTAAAGTCGCTGAAGGGTGATCCTAGTCATTTGGTTTCCTTTCCATGTGAATAAGGCTGTTGGAGGAGGGAAGTTCAGGTAGTTCAGGGTATGACACCCATGCCCAGTTCAGTAACATAAATCATCCTGGGCAGGGAGTGGGGGGAGGGGGTTGGGGAGAGCCCATTAGCTCCATTTAAGTTGAATCTGCATTTTGAAGGAATTTCACATTCATTTGCATAAAATGCATTTCTGTGTGTTTAGAAATAATGAGCAACGGTCATAAAAATTATTCAGATACCTTAATCCTAGCCGTGATATTTTCTTGTGCATATATGTTATTTTCTGAAGTATGGTTAATGACTGAGACAGAGATGAGCAATTACCAGGCTTATGAATTAATGCTTTTTAAACCTCTGTTAATAAAGATTAAATATTTGGGTAATGAGGTCTACCTTCATTACAGGTATTGGTAAAACACTGTGCTACCTCTGAAAAAAATCCAGCTGTCTTAATAACAAAGTTCTGTCAGAGATCTGTTCACCTTCTGGGTGAACATGGGTTCTGGAAGAACCCATCCTTTTATACCTGAGCGTCTAGACTCTAATAAGCAGGTGGGGTATGTGGTACCTTCCTGGGAACCTGCATTTCTTGATTGAGTGCCTGCAAGTAGTTTTGACTTGGAACTTCCCAAATCAAGACCCAGGAATTTGCTCAAAGTGGTTGATCACATAATCTGTGATGAGAATTGTACTCAGTATAAATACCTATTTATACATAGTAGCTCTTCCTTCATGACCTGGGGGAGGCCCCAAACAGTACAGCCAGGGCATGGCCCTGATTCCTTGGGGTCCTCCCCTTTTTTTGCTGGGCCTGGTTTGAACTGGGCTCCTGGTGCCTGATCTTTGTGAGCCCTGGAATGGCCATAAACTGTGGGGCACAGACTTTCTGTGGAGGGGCCCTCGCCAGTCTTGCATTCACTCTGCAGGATCACAGTTCGTCACCCAGGGAGGATTTGTCTGGAAGATGGCAGTTAAACCTCTTTTGGCTAGACAGGCGCTTTCTTGTTGGAATGAGCTCTGAAAACAGATCCCCCAATGAGCTGAAACACAGCTTCCATGACACTTCCTGTACCAGATTACAGTTTTGCTCAGTAATCATCTCTGAGCACACCCCAGTATAAAGTTGGTTATCTTAGCCCATGATAATACTTTTTTCTCGAGTTTCAAAGTGTGATTTCAGAAAATTCAACTATAACTCTGCTGGCATATGGCTTGTGATGATCATCTTCTTAAAACCAGTTTCTACGTTATTTTCCAAAATAAATGTGGCCCTCAGTTAAGTTCCATTCTCTGCTCTGTCACAAATTAACCGGATCCTTGAACACTGTCCCTGACCTCACTGAGCCTCCTTGGTTTTATCTATGAAATAGAGTAGTTGGAGTAAATGATCTGTAAGATCCTTAACATCCCACCGTTATGGGCAAGTTTTGATTTGTTCATTGTTCCCCTTTGTGTGGGGCACTTAGAATAGGAATAGAATATGAAAATATTGTGGCCCTCATGTCATTTTTGTCTCCTGCCCCTCTTTCCTTCTGTGAAGGTCTGTGGGGAGAGTCTTGCCCACACCCAGAGCATGTCTCCCTCATTCTTCCTCATGCTCTCCAAGTGACGCTTTGCACATCCCTCTGTTGCCAGCACAGAGAGCCATTTAAATATCATTCAAACAGGTTGCCTTTGGAGTAAAAAGGTAACTGGAAAGCCATACCATCTGTTCTATTAAGAGCCTTAATAATGTTGGGGCACCTGGGTGGCTCAGTCAGTTGAGCATCCAACTTTGGCTTAGGTCACGATCTCGTGGTCTGTGAGTTCGAGCCCCGCGTCGGGCTTTGTGCTGACAGCTCAGAGCCTGGAGCCTGCTTCCAATTCTGTGTCTCCCTCTCTCTCTGCCCCTCCCCTGCTCCTGCTGTCAGTCTGTCTCTGTCTCTCAAAAATAAAGAAAACATAAAAAAAAAAAAGAGCCTTAATCATGTTAAAATATAGGTGTATGGAAGCATATATGCCCATATTTGTGTTTGGTTTGGGGTAGTTTTCCTTTGTGTTGAAAATCATAGACTGGGTTTGAATCCAGCTTAGGTATTTAGGTATTTGCCCTATGGAAGCCCAATTTCATTATCCAATCCCATTTTCCATCAAGAACTCAGTGAAGGAGCATATAGATAGCACTTAACACCTGCATCTGTCGGGTCACAGGTATTTGACAAATGGCAGAATTACCTAATACGTATCCATCATATTACCGTATTTGAGTCTAGTCTAAGTGGTACGTCCTTTTTCCACCTGTCCCCATCTCTGAAGTTGGGACGTGACTTATAATCTATAGCGTTTCATGATCACTGTTGGTGACGTGGTAGCGGTGAGGAAGTTTCAGGTATCCATAACAAAATTATTTTTCCTTATATTTCCCTTTTTGTGCAAGTACTGGAGTGATCCATGATAAAATCTATGTGTGAATAAGTCTAAAAGACCTCCTTTGGTAAGTATAAAGCAAGAATTGAAAGTGATAAGTATTGTCATTCTGAGTGGTACCTAACATAATGCTGCATCTTTAGCTCAATGGCATCTTGGCTTTGATGGGATACAGTATGTAGCATATGTAACACATATATATTGTGTCTGTAGGTATGTAATCAGCAAAAAAAAAAAAAAAAAAAACAAATTCTTTCATTGTCAAGTTTTTTTACCCCAAGAGCACAGCCAGTTTTTCCCAAGTGTTATAATAATGCGCCTAGTTGCAGGAATGTAAACTAAAGTGTAGACAGTGTTTGGGAAATGCTGTTGCTGCCTAAACCCTCCAGGATGAAAGGGAGGACGGCTTCAGCCTGGAACACTGTAGAGGAGGGAAGCATGTGTTGTGTGCAGGTTGTGTTGGCATATTTGTGCAGATGCATAGCACAGGCTCTCGGAGGGTAAGACTTCATGATTAATGGTGTTTATTCTTGACAGAAGCCTCCTTTATTTATCTGCAATACAGTTTAGCGATTTTATCAGGCACCTGAATGAAAAATATTCAGTCATACCAATATTGCAGTGTAAATTGAGTAGAGTCACTTTTTATTATATCTTTCTGCCTTATCATCTGCACAGTAATTTTCTAGCAGAGGTTTGATATGGAAAGGCTGGATTTAGCTGTACTTGACACAAAGCCTCTTCAATTTCCCCTAAAAGTTCAGGCTGCTCTTAGAAATGTGTGTGTGTCTGTGTGTCTGTGTGTGTGTGTGTCTGTGTGTGTATAATATATAAACCCTCCCTCTTATCCAGGCAATTTCAGGATTTGAAAGAATAAAGATAAAATGCACAAACCTGGATGGGAAAAGTGTTGTTAATATAAAAATATCTAATAGCTGTGAACTCACTGGTAAAAAGCTCCTTTAGTGTTTAAGCCGTGGCTCAGTACTGAGCCTTTGGCGTGGCTACGTGGTCCCACTTTTTTCTAATCAATCACCATCCAAATCCAATCAGCATAAAACCAGACCCTTTCATTTCTCCTGGGAATAATATCAAAGTCGAAGTCCAGAGTGGCCCAGGGGGGACATTAGTCGCTGTGCTGATGGAAAATGCCATTCAAGAGAGAAAGGAAAGGAAATGAGATCCCATTTGTAGGACATTCAAGAAAAGAGTCCCTAAATTTTCAACCAAACTTTGTTTAAGTAACAGACTTCATCACATGAGGTGTCGGAGCTCATCAGTGGCAGACAGGGACAAAAGATTTGAACCATAGAAAAATTATGCGATTTTAGGACCAGAGAGACTTTAAGCCTGGTGGGTCGAATGGAAATCCTCTCTGCCAAAGACTCACATTTTACAAATGAGCCACGTAAAGCCCAAAGAGCCATTTGCAGTAAGTGTGTGGTCCTAGGCACACATTCTCTAAGGGTCATAGGATCAAGCCAGGAATTCCAGCACACCATTTAGACATTTCCATGTGCTTAAATCTGCCCCTGCTGTGGCATCAGAATCCTGGCTTTCGCCGTGGAGAAGGGGATAGTAGTTAGTACACCTGGTGGGCCCTTTTCCCAGTGGCCAGGCTCCTTGTCGCTTTTCCACAGGGATGTTCCTCCCTGTGCCCAGGGCAAAGTTTTCTGAAGCCAGGATAGTCAGGACCCTACGGAAATTCTCATCCCCTTACGTGGAAGCTAATGCTTCCTTTCTGTTGAGTAATATAGACAAATTATTCCCTAGTACATTAGATATACTCTGGTGCCGTATTTAATTTATTTTTGAAAAGTCTGATACCTTCCCAAGGGTGAAAATTCTGGAATGTTGATAGGTATACTGGGGCATAAAGTCTTAGCACATAGTAGAGTCCTAGAGGTCTACAGCCAGTGAAATCTAAATAGCCTGCCAAATCAAACGGGCCCACTCATTTTACCTTTACTAGGCCGGAGTCACCTAGCGAATCTTGGGGATTTTATTCTGGAGGAGAGCCATTTAGGTAATTAATAATAGTTCCTTGATGAACTTCCCTATTATCCCTTAAAGTAAGGATAACTTAAAGAAGGAGAGAAAGCGTGAGTCAGATATATTTTGCCAAGGATCATAAGAGACAGCCCTGAAAACAACCTAGTCAGTAGTTAATAGTAATAATAATTATTATGAGGATTGTCATAGTGATGGAGTATACAGAAAGTCGACACCAGCTGGTGGAAGACAGACCTATGCTCGGCATGCCAGATTGCTGCTGAGAAAGGATACTCTGGCTGGTTCTTGAAATAACCTCTCAAAATAGAAATTAACACAGAAGACTCATACTCATCTGGGCCCAGAATTCCAGATGCACCCTTGTCTTTGGCATGAATATTCCCCATACCACCTGCATAAGGGTTCAACGTGAAGCAAGGATTTACTGTTGGAACCTAACTTCCTGTTTCTAATTAATTATTTGCACCCACTATCTGAAGCCTCCTACTAAGTGATCTGTCAGTGAAATAACAGATCCTGGCGTGGGGGCTCTCAAGATTTTTAAAATATCTCTTTACTTTAAATTGTTGAAATTTCCAGGTAAATTCACACAGACTTGTGTGTTGAGTTGGTTAACTCCAGCAGTTTGGTTTTTTTTTTTTTTTTTTTTTTTAAGTTTATTTATTTTGAGAGAGAGAGTGAGTGAGAGAGAGCATGAGTTGGGAAGGGGCAGAGAGAAGGAGAAAGAATCCCAAGTAGGCTCTGTACTATCAGCACAGAGCCCCACATGAGGCTCAATCCCATGAACCATGAGATCATGACCTGAGCTTAAATCAAGAGTTGAACACTTAACTGACTAGGCACCAGGTGCCTCTAAATCCAGCAGTTCTTTTTTTTTTTTTTTTTTTTTTTTTTTTTTTGAGACAGAGTGTGAGCAGGGGAGGGGCAGAGAGAGAGGAAGCAGGCTCCAGGCTTGGAGCTAGCTGTCAGCACAGAGCCTGATGGGGGCTTGAACTCATGAACTGTGAGATCATGACCTGAGCTAAAGTTTGGATGCTTAACCGACTGAGCCACCCAGGAATCCAGCAGTTCTAATCGAATCTCTTGTATGTACTTCTATGGTCCTTTTTCTTTGCACCTGGTGGGTATCACGGTTCAGATCCAAAAGTTCCCCCGCTGAAGGATGTCATGGTTGATAGAACTCTACATGATCAGAAAGCCTAACACCTGGACGAACAAATGTCACATTGCCCAGGGTTTTTCTAGATACTCTTAGTTAGCTCACGGGGCTTAGGTCTGTGCCAAGTCACCCCACACTATTGGTTTCCCGTATCTTTCTGTTTTGCTGTGCGTTTTCTTTTTGGAAAAGAACACTGCCCTGCCACTTGGAGTGCTGCTTTTGGATAGAATTGGTAATTCATTAAATTCCAAAAAAATAAGGTCTGTTAGAATGAATGGAAAGTTGGCAGGAATGTCAGAGAAATCAGACTTCGAAGTTTTTGTCAAAACTCCCCTCCCCCCCATTTTTTTCTTTTCTCATGGCAATGAATTTTTGAAATAAAACCAAGAATAACCATGCCCTTGAATTTACTTTGGGAGGAAAGAAATGCTGTTCGCTTTACTAAGGTCAAGTCAAGTCGCTCATTTATCTGCTGTGTGAGGTGAGGCCAGGTGGGGTGCTCCTAAGGGTGTCAAATAGCTGACTCATCCTGGCTGCAGAACAGCTCCATCCCTGGGGGGTCCTGGGAAGTCACTGAACAAGGAGCCCATGAAAGCTGGGTGACTTTGGCCTTAACCAACCCAGAGCTCTAGAAAATAGCAGCGGCAAGGAGGGTGTTGGTTGTAGGGGCCAGTGTTTGCTGAGAACTTACCATGGGACAGGTGCCAGGCTGAATGCCTTATGCCTTCTTTCTCGTTAACACTTAAACAGTACAACACTGCTTCATTTCCATCCTGGCCTAAAGAGCTTGCAGCAGAGCAGACTTCTAAAGATCTGGTCACTCAGAGGCCACCTGGGTGGCTCAGTTGGTTGAGCGCCGACTTTGGCTCAGGTCATGATCCCACAATTCGTGGATTCAGGCCCCGCGTTGGGCTCTGTGCTGACAGCCCAGAACCTGGAGCCTGCTTTGGATTCTGGGCCTCCTCTCTCTGCTGCCCCTCTCTCGCTCATGCTCTGTCTCTCTCTGTCTCTCAAATAAACGTTTAAGAAAAAAAAAATTAAAGATCTGGTCACTCAGCACCAAATCTGTCTCAGGGCTTATAACGTTGACCTGTGTGAGAATTACCCTCCACAGGGAGAAACGGAGGGGACTGAGTCCGGAGGCCCCGTGGGCCTCCCCCATGGCCTGCCCAGGGGGAAAGAGAGAGCATTCACAGGCGAAGGTAACTATTCCAAAGGACAGCTTGTTGTCTTAGAGGAGGAAAGGAGAAAAGGACAGGGTTCATTTGCTGTGTTACCACAAACTGGATGGGAAGCTCTCTAGAAAACAGGGCCCCGGTCAGTGTTCCAGAATCTTACCACTGAGAACAGCTCTATGCCTCTCCATCTGCCAGGCATCAGGTTAGCAAAAGAATCACAGCCGGACGTCTGAACTTCTGCACTAGGGAGTCAGAGTGGTTTCCTTGTCAAAGTGGTATCTCTGTGGACTTTGTGACAAGGCAACATATTAGTTCTTCTAATAATTAGTCCTTATATTTACATTTACGATACATTATAAATACGTTAACTATTATTAATACATTATAGTTCTATTTTTTAATCTGTTCATAAATAACACATAAGTTATATATTAAGATATGTATTTATATATTCTATTAATAATTCTAAAAACTGCATACTGTTAAATTTTTTTAATGGTTCTGTTTTTCTCACAAACTATACAGTGATTGGGTAGTGACTGAAGGTAAGGAAGATGATTTCTCATATATTTATTACACATCGGAAAAAGAAGCATACCGTCATATGGAGTATTTGGGGTCCATTAGGATAACAAAAGAGGCTGCTAAAAAATATATATATGCTTTCATGGAACTGAAATATTCAAAACCAATGACAGGTTATTTAGAAACTGTTTGATCAGCTGCCACTTGGGTCGAGGATCCTGCCTTCCCCACTGGTTCTCTGTCTTCTGCCCTCGTTTGTGACGTGTTACAGACACGCATCGATCAGGCTTCTTCTATCCAAGAGTTGGGGCAGAAAGAAGACTTACGGCGTGGGAGGTGGTCATTTAGCTCTGTTTATTTGAACCAATAGTGTTTGTTAAGAACTCTTTTTGATAACAGCACATTGCACATTGTGGTTACCTGAATGGACTTTGTTATTTATTTTACTATTATTATTATTTGAGTATAGCCGACACACAATATTACATTCGTTTCGGGTGCGCATGGTCGTGTGTGGACAACTCTGTACACGTTGCTGTGCTCACCACAAGCGTGGCCACCCTCTGGCACCTACAGTGCCATTATAGTACCATTACCTACATTCCCCCGTATTGTACCTTCTGAATGGCCTTTCTTTTAAAAATTCTTTGACTGTTTTCCTGACCTTGAAATCTGAATCTGTTAACACAGAATTATATTTACAGTACAGAAGGGAGGTAAATTTTGTCAAGTTATTCTTTGCAGCCTTCTCAGGAAGGAATCAAGTCAAATTCAGCCATAAACAATTGCATTATCCGTGTGATAGCTATATAGCGTTGGTTCAGTTGACAGAGGAGGTGACTGACAAGGGTTGGGGATATTCACGTGGCCTCTCCCTTTGATTGGCTTATTAGCAGGACCTTTCCTTCCCCAGAATTAACATACAGAAGCCTGTCCTCCATGGTTTACTTTAAATTTACACTCATGTGCAACTACATTGTCTGTTTAACAGCAGTAAATGTTATTATTTATGGTATTTTTTATGCATCAATAATTCGTAAATTTCAAGACCTATACATATATATCTATTTGACTGTCTGAATTTAATGGAAATGGTTGAAACCACTGTGGCACATAGAGATGTGTGTCTCCTTTTTAAAAAAACATAAAACATAAAACATACACATATAGCTCAATGAACTGTAATGAGTTATCACAAAGTAAGAACCTCTGACCACTAGCCAAATCTAGAAATAGAACACCAGCACCCTGGAAGCCCACACACCCAAAGGTAAACATTAGCCTGACTGTCCTAATGCTAGCGTTCAGATCTGTCTGTTATTGAACTTTATATAAATGGGCTCATACAGTATATTATACCCTTTTTGTAACCGGGCTTCTGCCATTCAACATTGTGAGGTTTTCCACATTGTGGTTGGTCATTTTTCATAGCCGTTCCCTGTTTCATTGTATGAATTATTTACCCATTGTACTGTTTTTTTTTTTCTAAAGATTTTATTTGTTTAAGTAATCTGTACAACCGGTGTGGGGCTCAAACTCAAAACCCCAAGAGCGAGAGTCTCACGCTCCACTGACCGAGCCAGCCAGGCACCCCACCATTCTGGTCTTGATGGATATTTGGATGTTTCCGATTTTAACATGAATAACGCTGCTCTGAATGGTCTAGGACATTGTGGCACACGTGCACACATTACTGTTGTGGATGTATCAAGGAAAGGAATGGCTGGACCATAGGGTGTGCATTTATTCGAGTACGTAATACCCAGCTGTTTTCCAAAGATGTCGTGCCAGCTTATATATGCACATTGTTTGAGAGTTCCTGTTGCCCCAGATTCTCATCAACACTTGCCACTGTCCCTCTTTTTAGCCAACTCTGTGGATGCGTACTGATGATTCATGATGGCTTTACTCTGCACTGCACTTATTGATGATGTTGATGTGCAGTCTGGTAAAAGATATTACAGGAACCTTTTAATATTGAGGGAGAAAGTATAATTTAAAATTTGAGTATTTAAAAAGTACATAATACCTGAAAAAAGTGCTGGTACTAAATAAGTTAAAATACTGATTTTGGTTAGATCTGGATAGCTTGGACATAGGGAGTAACTTAAAAAAAATTTTTTTTTAATGTTTATTTATATTTGAAAGAGAGAGAGAGAGGGAACGAGTGCTCGTGGGGGAGTCAAGGAGGGGCAGAGAGACACGGAGACAGAGAATCTGAAGCAGGCTCCAGGCTCCGAGCCCTTAGCACAGAGCCCAATGCGGGGCTCAAACCCATGAACCAAAAAGTCATGACCTGAGCCGAAGTTGGTTGTCTAACCGACTGAGCCACCCAGGCACCCCAGGGAGTAACTTTTTTAATGCTGATTTGAAATAATTTCAACTTTTCCATTTATGGATATAAACTGCTTTTATACTCAGACGTAAATAGGAAACACAAATAAAATCATTTGGGAAAATCCTTTGAAATAATGTTTTACCATTAAAACAAGTATTTCTGTTTTATTTGTTAAAGAATTTAACCATAGGGGCGCCTGGGTGGCGCAGTTGGTTAAGCGTCCGACTTCAGCCAGGTCACGATCTCGCGGTCCGTGAGTTCGAGCCCCGCGTCGGGCTCTGGGCTGATGGCTCAGAGCCTGGAGCCTGTTTCCGATTCTGTGTTTCCCTCTCTCTCTGCCCCTCCCCCATTTATGCTCTGTCTCTCTCTGTCCCAAAAATAAATAAAAATAAAAAACGTTGAAAAAAAAATTAAAAAAAAAAAAAGAACTTAACGATAGCCCTTGAATTTTATATAAGATAATATTCAGCACCCTAGCACTAATGTGTACAACAAGCAATATACTCACCTTCATCTTCAAAGGCCACTTCTATTCAAATCATATCTTCATTTTGTAGTGTAGTTCACGTTCCATATATTTTGTAACCAACATGCATCCTGGAAGCTTCCTGTTGGTGCTTTCTGACTCAACAGCGCTCAGCACTTGCTGGTTAGACATTCACGTGTATATGCTGTTCATCCTATGTGGCTATAAAGTCTTTGAAAGCAGGGACCAAATGATCATGTATTTTGTTTCCTGAAATTCCTCCAAGTGGTGAAATCATAATGGATTCTTAGTAAGTGGCTTTTCCATAAAATGTATATCAAATGAACATATCATTGAAAATATTCATCTATGTAGTTATGCACGTAGTTTTTAAAAACTGAAATCCAACACGGTAAGTTTGTAAAAGCCTGAAGTCAGTTACACACTCCTGGGAAATACTCTTTAGCTCTAAAGGTGATGGCATTGGGATCTGAAATGGATCCATGCTATCAGCTAGGGCTGTGGCAGCTGTTTTTTTAATGTTTATTTATTTATTTTTGAGAGAGAGAGAGAGGCAGAGAAGGGGGAGAGAGAACCCCAATCAGGCTCCACATTGTCAGTGCAGAGCCTGACGCAGGGCTTGAACCCATGAACTGTGAGATCACGACCTGAGCTGAAACCAAGAGTCAGATGCTTAACCAGTTGAGCCACCCAGACACCCCAAGGCTGTGGTAGTTTAACGGAGCAGGTATTTACACAGGAGTGGACAAGTTTAAAGGCCCCCAAAGTGATAGGAAAGCCTCCAGGACTAGCAGAAGTTGGAAGCAGTTGCCAACCCTAATCTGAAGGTGCAGATTGGAGGGAAAAGTGATTCAGTGGGGGCTAGAGGCTCGGATGGGATTACACTTCTGGAGTTGTGGCCTGGGATTGGAACGCCACCAGTGAAACTCCAGCCAGCAAGAGCAAGTGAGGGGAGTAAATACCTTGACTCTTTCCTCTAGCACCAGCTCTTGCCAGTGCATCTCGTTAGTAGAATCCAGAGGGAAAGTCAGCCCATCAAGGGCTGTACAGACCAGCCTTCCTGGGCATGCAGTGGCTCCAGGGGTAAGGCTGGCAAATAGAGAGTAATCGACACAGCCGTCTGTACACTTCAGGGTCACACGATGTTCCTGGGACAGAGGGAGGTTATCTGGAAGCTCACCCTGAATGGAGGAAAAGGTGAAGTCCAGGATTGTGCAAATTTCTGACGGGCATCTAGCGTATTAGCCACAGACGTTTGTGTTATTTGTTTCCTTCACTGAATGGAAAGCTAATTTTTATTATAAAGTTTGATTTATTAAAATCATGCTTATTGAATAATTAATTAGTTGGTTAAAAATACATTATAAGGGATAACTCCCCTTTGTTCTCTGGTAGGCCACTTCTTGAATATGAAGAGTATCTACTGGTTATACAAAGAACAAAATTAAACAAAAGGTAAACTTGTTAGGTAAAAAACCCCAACACTTCATTCTTCTGGTAGTTGGAGCCTTCATGCAAAGGTGCAAGAAGTATGTGTACGTTTCCAGTGTCCCAAGCGATGTAAAAGCCATTGTAATAATCCAGCATATAAACCTGGTTTAATGCTCTCATAATGGGTAATGCAGGTGATTAAATACTGTGATTTTAATCTTGGCATTTCAGTAACCCAATAAGATAGATGAAAAGGCAGTAACAAATTAGATTATATAATGCTATTTCATTCTAACTAAGAAGTCCAGTTATCCTCTGCAATACGTGTTTTTGTTTTTAGGTTTATCATAGTATTGCCGTTAAAAAATGCTCTAATAAGAATCCACTATTCTTTTCATCGTAGTCTATTTTCATGACCTTGTGAAGAACCTAATCCGAGGTCAAGTTGTCTCCACAAACACAACTTTATATTGCTTTATTGTCTTTTTGGGAGAACACCAAAATGATCCCCCACCTTCTTTCTTATCTGAAACTGTACTTCGTCTACCTGTTGGGCAATGTGGAAACCACACGACAGCCCTTCACTGGGTTTTTGTGGCCTTGGAAGAACTGGAAGCGGAATATGGGGTGTCATCCCTGGGTGGGCACACCAGGCCTCGTTCACGTGAGCCAATGTGGAGGGGTAACGGGACATCAGCTGCGCCCTGACAACCCTCTGTGGTTTGGGCCTCTGCTTCCCAGACACCAGTTTGTATGATTTAGTTTGGAGGGTCCCAGGCATACTTCTGTACTCTTTGGCGACAACGTAAATAGCAGAATCTCTGTCCTTGGAGCAGGTTCTAAGTGTCCGTGTTCTTCCTAGAATGTTTGTTGTTTGGGTTTTTCTCTCCGTGGTTTTTGCCGCCTTCGGTGAGCGAGCCGCGTACAGCCCCAGAACAGGGAGAGAACAGAAAGCTATAAAGGCAGAGAAAGACAACGATAATCTTCAATTCCGTTTCTGTGTATCTACTAAAAATATAAACCAAGAAGGAGACGGCTGTAGTTTCTTTTCCTGGTGGTATTGTAATCCCCAGTGCAGACTTTTAGTAAGCTTGGCAGATATTTCCCAGGTCAAGTTTATGATAATTTGTGAAAGAATATATGTCATTTATAGGAAAGATTTTTGTGGGTGCCTCCTCCACACCTCCCACCTTCTCCTCCTTCAAGAATCCATCCGTCTGGTTGTAATCTTGAATGGTGCTTCTATACAAGCATTGAACACATCCACCTGTTACATTTAAAGACCTCAACCTGCCCTCTCAGATTTGCTTTACAGTTTAAAACAAAATAACTGACAGATGATCTCACTGCCAAGAATTTGGAACAGCAGGGAAATTGGAAAGGAGTGTCCAAAAGTCTTGCTATTTGGACACTTGTTTGCTGAGTTCAGAGTCACACACACCAGTTTTGTTGGGTGGTTCTTAGGACCACCAAGAACATCAGTGACCACCACCATTTACTGAGTGCCCAGGGCTTTTTTAGCATTTACGGAGCCCCTCCCAGGAGGGAGCAGTTGTTCCATGTTGTGTAAAAGGGAACTTAACCTTCAGTGACAGAGTCAGTGACAGACTGCATTCAAGTCCAGTGTTTTCAAAGCTCTTGCATTTAATTACTGAGTTCAGGGGCACTTGGGTGGCTCAGTCAGTTAAGCGTCCGACTTCGACTCAGGTCATGATCTCATAGTCTGTGAGTTTGAACCCCCTGTTGGGCTCTGTGCTGACAGCTCAGAGCTGGGAGCCTGCTTCAGATTCTCTTCACCCTCGTTCTCTGCCCCTCTCGCACTCGTGCTCTGTCTCTCTCACTCTCAAAAATAAATAAACATAAAAAAATTACTGAGTTCATGCTTTAACCACCTTGTGTGGTTTTACGATTTTACTTGGAAATCCAAGGAGGCGCTTCTAGGGCTCTGTCGGGTTGGAGAACGAAGCAGACAGGTATTGCTTTGAAAAGAGGGTTCCAATATTTCAGTGTTTGACAATCTCATAGTATGCTATATTTGCCATCCCTAGTATGTATGCATGTTTGTTCATACGTATGTATATTAAGAGTAGAACAAATTAGTATAATATGTATGTATGTATGTATGCACACATTGAACATTTATTAGATACCAGACTCAGTGCATAAGGTTTTCCTTAGATGAAGTTGCCAAGACCCCCCCAGGGGGTAAGAATCCTTCCCATTTTGCCCATAAGGACTAAGAGACGGTGGTCATTGCATACGAAGTCACACATGGGTTCCCCTCAGCCCCCGAGCCTTTCCATGGTACCACTGGTCTGGTGGTCTGGCTCACCTGTGTCCAGAATTCCTGATGGCCCCCTCACTGGGTAACCCTTATTGAGCATTTTCCTATTTGTATCCTGGGGATGGCTGGCCTGTGAAATCTAGAAGGTTTGTTGCTTTAGGGCAATTAAATAACTTGACAACTTTCTTATTTGCATTCCTGTCTGAAGGCATGTCCTACCACCTTTATCAGACCTCATATCTCCTCAGCATCATGTCTCTGG
Source organism: Herpailurus yagouaroundi (assembly GCF_014898765.1). Lineage (NCBI taxonomy): Eukaryota > Metazoa > Chordata > Mammalia > Carnivora > Felidae > Herpailurus > Herpailurus yagouaroundi. Next base: position 89,025,933 of record NW_024412391.1, on the reverse strand, counting down.
AAGGGACATGCGTGAACGTGGCATTTACCACAGTGGGGGAAGGTTCCCGACTTCGCCTCCACGAGGAACCGGCCCTCTTCTCTGCTATTGCTCCTTCCTGGTGTGCAGAGGGAGGGCGGGGCCCTGGCATCTTGTGGGGAGGCCGTGACCAGTCCTCGTTCCTGGCTGCTCCTTGCAGTTCTCTTCAGTCTTCTTGTGGGTATGGGTCAAATGCAGGTGCGGGTGGGTGCAGATGTCAGATTTCCATGGACTTGCACGAGGAGGACTTGCATGGGCCTCGCCTGTCTCCTGCTTTCCTTGCTTCCTTGGGACTGGTGACTGTCCCGGCCCCGCCTCTGGAATTTTCACGTTGTTCTGGATGCTGATTATTTATTTATTTATTTATTTATTTATTTATCTATTTATTTATTTCCTGTGTATGATTCTTCAAAATGAAATCTAGGCCTCTAGGAATATTCTCATGACCCTGGTCAATTCTGGAATTCCAGAAAAATTACAGGTTGCAATTTTTGTCTAAAAGGAAAAAGAAATGCCACCGCCCCCACCGAGTTTTAGTCTAAACTGTTGAGACCGAGTATGTTGGGGATCACAGGCTGTTACCCAGTGGATTTCTTGAAATGTCTGCGTTTCCACCTCTCTGCTGTGTTGGTCTCCCATCATAAATCTACAGATAGATTTGTATTTTGTAGGAATTACTTTTGAATCAAACTGGAAAGATTGATTTTCCTTTCCAGTAGAAAGGGAATTAGTGAACTGGAGGCTCCCCATGCTCTAAAGTAGCAACATGTCTGGGGGGAACTTCGGATTTAACCAAGGACACAGAGCCAACTTGTTTTGTCATAAAAAGCTAAAATAGGAGAGCCTCCTAGGTTGTGCTGATTTCTATGTAAGTGTAAGTAATTTTACTAGTTTCTGAGTGGGTGCAGAAAGCCTCAAGTTGTTTTGAAAAGAAATTGCTGTTGTCAGGTGGTGAATTCTCCCTCTGCCCACGTGTAAATTTAGAAAACTCTGGATTTTTATTTTCACCAAAAGTAGCATCTGAATAACAAATAAAAAGCCTCCTTTTTTTTTTTTAAGTTCAAAGTGAAAAAGAGTAAGAAAGAGCAAATGAGAATATCCCCCCCACCGACCATATTTCACCCTCTTTTCTTTTCCGCTGAGACAAAATGCATTATCTGATCTTCAGTTTCATTTATTTCGTGCCTCGCTGTGCACTTGGTGGAGCTGGCTTCTCCCAAGATTATGTTCTGACAGGGTGATGGGGCCCAGCACCCGGCCGGCAGGGCGCCTTTGCTTCGGGAGGCGTGATGAAAAAAATGTTTCTCCCCTCCCTTTCATCTTACGCCTAAAGCCACAGTGGCGCAAGAGGAATTTGCCCTTTCCGGTAGATCTGTCTGTATCGTGGCCTCTTGCTGTTATGGCCATCCCCTCTGTGAATGAGGAAGCGGAGAGCACAAGCATTCAGCCTATCGTAGCCAGTTCACTGGATTACCCACACAAAACATTTCCTATTGGAGACAAAACCAGGCGGTGAGGGGGGGTGGATGCCCAAACTGGCCATTCTAGAAACTTCTATCCCCTGGGGAAGGACTCCCCAGGAGTGACTCAGGCCATGGTGGCAGCAAAGTGTGTTTTAGAATCTATTTTCATCAGCTCATTATAACCAAGGCATGCACTTGATCAAAACCCCGTTCTTTTCCAACTTCGTAGCCCCAGGTACTCCTTCATTACTTCATTGCTGGACACGGCTGACCAGGGCGCCACTCGAAACATGAGTGTCAGAGGAAAGGCTCTCTCAGTGCTGGCTCACACAGACAGGAGGAGTGGTCTCCCAAACAGTGAAGCCCAGATCTGTAAAACTGGTTTTTCTCACAGCTGCATGACCCCTGCAGTAAGCATTCAAACACGGATATAGAGTGTCTCCTGTCCCATTTCTTGCAGACGTTTGCAATTAGCGTTCTTTATTTGTGGACAACTCTGCTGTGTGTGTGACCGGATGAATTTGCAATTCCTTTTCTCGGTCTTTCTTTTTTAGTGCAACGCCATGATGGTGAGAGGTAAGTCCGCAGTGGTAAAACTAATGTTCTGGTCAAATGGAACATAGAATCACAGAACTGTGCTCAACTCAGGTGCCTGGTGTGTAGAATTTTTTGTCATAAGGGAAGCCAGAGGCCAACCTTTATTTTTCTGTACTCAGAGTGCCACGAAATGTCTCAGGTTAATTTTCTTGGCCCAAACAATCGCGGGGTAGCATTCTGCCTGCATTTGTCACCACGGTTTTAAGGTAATGGTACTGGAAACGTATATGGCTGATAAATTTTCCCCCAAGACATTTAAAAATCTTTCTTCTTTTCCTTCACAGACAGCCTGTGCCTATGGAGATATTTGTCTCACCCGCACCTCTTGTGTCTGGTTTTCTTTCTGTCTAGGCCTTCTGCCTTATCTAGTAGCCCCACGTATTCAGACCTGCCCTTCATCAGGATCTCCCCTCACCGGAACCCTGCTGCAGCTTCTGAGCCCCCCTTCAGCCCTCCGCACCCCTACATCAATCCCTACATGGACTACATCCGGTCTCTTCATAGCCCGTCCCTCTCCATGATCTCGGCCGCCCGGGGGCTCAGCCCCACAGATGGTAAGTCAGTCCCCGACCAGCCCTTTCCCCCTGTTCCACCCATCGTGCCTCACCCAGAGCGTGGTATAGAGCAGCTCTGATGTTTACTGAATGTTTCCCATGTGCCAGGTGCTGTGCTAAGTGCTTTAAGAACATGCTTTCGCTTTAGCCTTGGGACACCTCCGTGAGGGTGGGGGTACCGTCTCCATTTTCAGGCGAGGAGAGCAATGGGCAGAGGGGCCATGTAACAGGCAACATGGCCCGGTGGCTACTAAGTGGTACGTGGAACTCACAGCCAGCACTCAGGGACTCCAAAGACCTTGCTCCCATCCACTGTTCTGTTCTGCCACTCCACGTGCACACAGCACGCACGTGTAACCGGCCATTGTGCTTACCTTCCGATGGAGACTTTTCTGTTCTGCACGTGCAGAACACCTCCAATTGCACTGTGCACGCGTACCACCCAGGGAGGATGATAAAATGTGATTCTGTGCGGGGGGTGGGTCTGGGGGGCTGCCGAGGTTCTGCACACTGTAAAGCTCCCAGGTGGCACGTCAGCGCTGTTGGTCTGTGGACCGTGCTCTGAGCAGCAAGGCTTAGAGAACATGATGGTCTAGATCTGTTGCACGTGCCCTCCATCCTTGGCCATGCCCAGTGAGAAGTGGAAGAGGGATGTTACAGGAAAAGAACCAGACTTTGACTTTAATTTTATTATACTTGATGCTCATTTTAAACTCTCAAGGGTCAAATTCCTGTTGGTTCTATTAGCTTCCCAATTAATTACTTCTCACAAGACTCTTTAATTGGAGCTGTGTATTCCATAACTGTCAAATTATGAAACGTTCCTTTGATTCAGGAAGAGCTTTTCCCATCACGTGCATACATATGCAAACTCACTTGTCCACCATTGCTGGAATCTGAATTAAGGTCCAGAACGGTGTGAGCCATATTAATTAGAAATAATGGGTTGTGAGTTTTCTACGGCAGCCCGCAGCGGCTGGTGCTTGTGTAGGAGCTCACAGGAACGCCACGCAGGCCATCTCACCGAGTAGTGGTGTGAACCTGCACCGCCCACGTCCTCCCTGCAGACCCCTCCCGGGCCGGCTGTGCATGGTAGGAAGTGGGGGGGGTGGGGGGAGGGCGGGGCACAGATCGCGGGAGGTTTCTCAGTGAGTATCTCTGCAGTCACAGTCCAGGAGCAGCTGTGGTCCAGCAATGGCTGTCGGCTCGTTTCTTTCCTTTGGATTCAGTGCAGTGGGTAGAGTTGTAAGGTACCTAAGGAATAAGTTGTGCCATTTGGACAAGATTCATATTAAAAAAAAAAAAAAAAGTTAATGTAAGAGAATCAGACCCAAGTTAAGTTCTCCTGTTTTGGATTTGGTTTCACAGTGGGAAAAAAATGGAGAGCCATCTCCATGAGTACTTGGGAGTTCATGGGAATGACAGTGCAGGAGAAGAGAGGGAGAGATGGATAAGGGCGACCAGCTCACAACAGACTTGGAATTATGCCTGCCTTGCAGAAATTTCATTGGGCCAGTGGAAAGTGGCACCTCTAGTTAAAGCGCCTTCTCATCTGTTTTCCATAATATTTGATGATGAGTATGAATGAAACATTCTTTAACTTTTTTTTAATGTTTATTTTTGAGAGAGAGACACACACAGAGACAGAGCATGAGCAGGGGAGGGGCAGAGAGAGAGGGAGACCACAGAATCTGAAGCAGATTCCAGGCTCCGAGCCGTCAGCACAGAGCCCTACGCGGGGCCTGAACCCACACACAAACCTGAGACCTGAGCCGAAGTTGGTCTCTCAACCGACTGAACCACCCACGTGCTCCTGAATAAAGCTTTCTTTGATTGGTCGTTCTTCCTTCCTCTTCCTGCCTCTCAAGAGGCTGACTAATACTCCATCACGTAAAGTCAAGTCACAGATGTTTCTCACGTGTAGTCTGAGATGTTTGTAGATATCTACATATATTTTTATCACGAAAAAAGTATGTGCACGCAGATGGAAAACATACACAGACCTATTGCTAGAATCCCCATGCTTCTACCTAGTAATTGTAAAACAAACTTTTCCTGATGGAATGCTATGTGCTAAGTAAACACTTCCCAAGGGCTGTTGCAATCATTGTTGCCAACAGCCCCTTGCAGCAGCGGTAAGAGGAGTCGGGATTTGCATCCAGCTCTTGGAAAATCTGGAGACCACCCTCGGAACTGCTACAGTGTCTTGCCGCTTTTGCACATAAATTGGCAGTGGAAACACATGATTATCCCACGCTTACTGAGCTGACTCTTGCCAGTAAATTGCCCCAGATTGATAGGTATATTTCCTTTTTGATTTTGTAATGAAAAAAAGGAAAAAAAAAAGAGCTCTAAAATTATGGAACACAAAATTGCAGCTTATCAGCCCATCATGTGTTATTAAAGCTGTGCTGTCTTTTCCACTTATAAGCCCTGGGCCCTCCAGGTAGCGAGAGCTGACTCGGTCACCCCTGCCAGAAGCTTCGGGAAGTATTTTGAGTGTGTCCGGAAAGATATAACGGTGGTCTGAGTTGTCTACCACTGTAAGAAATGTGAACCTACGGTGATTTCATATAAGAAACAATTTAACTTGGGGACGGGGGGAACGTGGGGAGGAGAATAGATATACATTCTAATCATTTGGAATTCTTGGTTATTTCTTTAAACTAGCCTTACAGATTTTTAGGATGTATTTTATTTTTTCTATTTTTCAGTTTTATTTTCATTTTTTTCTATCCTTTTTAAAAAAATTTTATTTAAATCCAAGTTCGTTAACATATAGTGTAATAATGGTTTCAGGAGTAGAATTTAGTGATTCATCACTTACATAGAACACTCGGTGCTCCTCCCAACAAGCGCCCCCCCCTTAATGCCCATCACCCATTTAGCCCATCCCCCCACCCAACGCCCCACCAGCAACCCTCAGTTTGTTCTCTGTATTTGAGTCTCTTATGGTTTGCCTCCCTCCCGGTTTCTGTCTTATTTTTCAAATAGAAGCTCTCTAGAGCAGACTTCAGTGAAAACACAGTTTGAGCTCTGGCCGTTTTATTAGAATAAGCCATAAAAGGGAGTACTGACGTGGATGGCTCAGCAGACGGACGTTGCCTCCAGAAGCGTTTCTTGTTGACCTTCTTCCAGCTAGTCACCACGCTTTCCTTGTCTCCTCTCCTAGCCCCCCACGCCGGGGTCAGCCCAGCAGAATACTATCACCAGATGGCTCTGCTAGCTGGCCAGCGCAGCCCCTATGCAGACATCATTCCCTCCGCGGCCACTGCCGGCGCTGGGGCCATCCACATGGAATATCTTCACGCCATGGACAGTAAGTGATGGGGCTGTTTTTTGTAGTCCTGGTGGTGGCAGATGCTAACGCGTGAATTACAGAGGAAGATGCAAAGACGAGGTGATTGTCTAACTTCTAAAACCAGAGAAGGGGAAAGAATATTTGGTGCACTCCTTTCCTTGGTCTGCTAAGAAGCTTCCACAGATCTGGCCATCCCGAGACTCCTTGCAGAGCTCAGGGATACCGATGAGCTGGAACATGCCGGCGATTGTAATTTGGCAGCTGTTCAAAAAGCTCTCCTGCCCTGATTGTCGTGATAACAAAATCAGGGAACGTGTTTGATTCCATGGATGGGCTTCACCCAGTTCACTCCTTGGTTTTCTGGATTTTATGCTTTGGGAGTTGATTTTGTTTTTAAATCTGTACTTGGTTTTTAAATTTTTCCATGGATTTATTTTGCTTCCTGTTTTCTTTACATGAAAGATTATATTTCACGAAGACCTTTTATCTAGGAAAAATAAAAAGCATTTCCAAACCAGAGCTATTTTTAGGACATAACAGTAGAAGATAAGGGCGTCATTTGATGCTTTTTTTTTTTTTAATTTTTTTTAATGTTTATTTTTGAGAGAGAGAAAGAGACAGAGCATGAGTGGGAAGGGGGCGGAGAGAGAGGGAGAGAAAGAATCAAAAGCAGGCTCTAGGCTCTGCTGTCAGCACAGAGCCCGACGTGGGGCTTGAGCTCACGAACCACGAGATCATGACCTGAGCTGAAGTCGGACACCTAACCACTGAGCCACTCAGGTGCCCCAATGCTTTTTATATCCCTTATTTTTGGATCCCTCAAGGCTTCTGATGATTCCTTTGGGTCACTTATCTAGACATGTAGACAAATGAGCCTATAAATACCATGGTTCAGAACATCCCAAGAGTTCTTATTTATTCAGATTCCTTAAGTTCCATTTGCCAGGTGCCAGAAAGAGGACATGAAGCATCATCGGAGGTGTCAGCGAAAGCCACGACCCTTATGAATATGACAACTGTATGGCTTTGAGTTGGGCATTTGCTCTGGGTTTTGTTTGTTTTTCCCGGTAGCAGTGCTTTCTCATCTACAGTCTCTCTGGACTCTTATGTGACAAAGGTATACATTGGTCCACTCACTAGCAGTGGTGAGTAATTCAGCCTTCGGGTTTGGAGTAAAGAGAGGGTGATTGGCTTACACAGAGTAAGATCTACGGCCTTAGTCTCCTGACGGCCATGAAATAACGCAGTGTGTCACATAGGATCCTAACTTGCGATGGTTTCCATTGGGGAGTTCGTTACCACACACAACGTAGAAGAAACGTGTTACATCTTCTGCAGGGGTTTCGTTGTTTGCCTTTGTAGAGTCAAGAGCTTATATTTCAGATTCATCATAATCACATTTCAATTAGGGATTGTTGAAAAAAACAAGTTCAGCGTTATTATGCAAATTAGTTATTTAAAAATCTGCAAATAAAGAATTAAAATAGGGGAGACTCCTTGGAAGGTCAGCCCATATTACCTTCCATATTTGATGAGAATGTGTTTAGTCAGGCAATGGCGGTTTTTATCTAAATAAAGGATGAAGCTACCCTTTTACTTTGTAAAAACTAATTAAAGGAATTTTAATTTGCCTGAGTATATGGTAAATTGATTGTCATTAAGTAGGAATTTAGATGTCCTATCATTCATCACATAAAAAGAAACCTCCTTTTTCTTTGTCAGAATTTTTTATTAGAGCAGAGAAACAAAACAATTAACAGAAAGCCAGATCAGAGATATCTGTGTTGGAATGCTAAGAATGCTCAGGCTTATATTTCAGAAGGAATCCATATAATCAGTGAAGAACTGGGCCACATCTCTTTCTCTTTCAGCTTTTTTTTTTTTAAGTTTATTTATTTATTTTGAGAGAGAGAGATAGGGTGGGGCAGAGAGAGGGAGAGAGAATCCCAAGCAGGTTCTTCGTGGAGCCTAATGCGGGGCTTGAACTCTTGAATTCTGAGATCGTGACCTGAGCCAAAAATCAAGAGTTGGACACTTAACTAAGCCACCCAGGTGCCCCTCTTTCAGCTGTTTTTAAAATGTTCACCTTGTGTTTTAGCTGTTCCCCTTGACAGAGGATTCCAAATCACTGTTCCAAAATGCTGACTTTCTCTGTTTGCTTGATTATTAGGGGGTTAGGTAGAGTATATTCAAGGGTTAGAAAGTGCTTAAAATATTATCTTCCTGCTAAGAAAATGGAAATGACATTTAGCTAAACACAACATAAGAAGAGTACCCACCATTTCAGTCATAGGAGACTTTTCCAGTGGAGAAGCAAAACGATTGTAAATTAAATGCCTAAGTGGGATGTGTACCTGCAGAGGCAGAGCCTGGCCGGGATCTAGCCAGTCACTGTGATCCACTGTTAACCAGATCTTCAGGACTCTTCAGGTGGCAGAAACCACAAGAAACTGGTTTTAATGAGCACTTGACTTTTTAATGTGCCAGCAATGGGCATATCTGGGTTTCAGCCACTTACAGGGTAGAGTACCCTACGTTGCATGTTTGAAGAAGCCAGTCTGTTTTATGGCTCTAATTCCTAATTTTTTGGGATTAATGACCTTAACAGATAGGAGAGCAAGTAATCCCTATAAAGGACATTCTAGAGTTGAGGGCTCCTGAAAACTGTATTATTGGTATTGGTGGAAACTGACATATATAAGAGCCCATCTTGGAGGGAAAAACAGACGGGCTGGACTAGCCAGGCCATGGACAATGTGAAGGTTTCCATGGCAGGGATGAAGGAAGGCCTCTGGGCTCTCTCTTTGGATGATATAAGGGGGTATGAGGCCTTTGTCGCTTTATAGCATCAGATAGCCACCTCATCTAGTGATTTAAAAAATTAGAGGTGTTCCAGGGATGATCTCTGTCTAGAATGTCCTGTCACTCTTAACTCTGCCAGTGGCAACTGAGGCCCATTGAGAAGGGTTATTGCTGAGGATTATATGGAGGTGGACAGTAAGTCTGGTGTGTCCTCGGAGTCATTTGGAAGTGGAAAGTGTTTCTTCATCGAAAACTAGGATGAAATTAGCCTCTCCTGGTGAGTAAATGTGAAACATTTGTGTGTAAGGCAGATGCCTTAGTAAAAGTAAGATGCTGATTTAAACACTAAAAGCTGTGTACATAGTTGGGAAGGCTATATTTCTACTAGCATGGCCTAAATCAGGCTGGTAATGAAATTAATCTAAATGAAGAACCCAAATTTGAATCTCTGAAAGAAAAATTTGAATAGGTACCATACTCGTCTTTCACACTGGTTCTCCAGGTTTATACATGGATGATGCTAACTTAACCTCCTAAGCTCCGGTTTGCCATTTATTTTTTCTAACTATAAAGTATATCTCTTTACTCTGTAGTATTATCTATAGAATCTTTCATATTCTTCTGTTTCATTTCATTAAATATCTTGAAGCATGTTGGATTGTTACCTTGTGTCAATGTCCATGATGAAGAAAATATTCCCATTGAATTTTCCAGAGACCCAAGTGCCTTGACTTTTTTCTATCAAGAAGGCTTACCTTCTACTTCAGGGTTTTGGCTGTTACTAAATTGCCGTGCCTACATATGCAGGTATACCCATACTCTGAAATAGAAACCCTCCATTGTTACTCAGAGCTAATCATGTTTGATGTGCCTCTTATGGAGTGGGATGATGTTCTCATTCTTTCATTAAACTTTAGTTTGATGACTCTGTAATGTAAATGTGACCTTAGAAAAAGCAGGAGTGTGGGCCTCTGGGACACATTGATACTAGTTCCTGAAATTCAGACCTCTAGTATCTACCAAATAGAAGGCATTCAGTTTTTAACTCTTTAGATAAAAAGCATTGTATTACGTTGGCACTCATTTAAGTAGGAGTTACTGACCTTCAGATTAGAGCTTCATCGGGGGAATCTTAATAAAAACTGAGATTCCTATTAATAAGTGCTTTATTCCCTATTAGTTCTGACTGGAGAAGCAAGGTCCAGAGAATTAAACTAGATTCATCAGCTCTCATTATAATGTTTGCATGGTTTCCCCTCCCCCCTAAAAAAACTGTTTTTTCTAGATTTGGAAAATCTGCAAACAAACCGCATCCTGAGATTTGTAATGTTTATTGGGACTCATGCCTTTAGTGTAGGGGACTGAGGCAGGGTTCCTCGGTGTAGGCACTAGTGGGGAGAGATGATTTCTCGTCGTGGGGGGCTGCCCTGTGTATCTCAGGCTGTTCAGCAGCATTCTTGGCCTCTACTCACTAGATACGAGTAGCACCCCATGAATTGTGATAACCAAAACGTCTCCAGATGTTGTCACGTGTCCCCTGGGGGCATAGTTGCCCCCAATTGAGAGCCATTAATTTAGGATAATGTATTTATCAGTAGTTCTGGTAAAGCTCTAAGTATACATGGATCAGATAACTATAGAAATCATGGGGAAATGAGAACCTAACTAAGCTGAATTTTTAATCTGAGGATGCTTTAATTCATTTTCTCCTTCGGCTCATTGCCTTAAAGTGGTGTGTGTTGGGATGGGGAGGGGGGGTGTGTTGTGTGACTGTGGGAACCACTGTCTTCGTCGCTTGTGGTGAATTAATGATGGGAATATCTAAGCAGCCGTCAGATTCATAAATCACTAGAAATGAGAGGGATAACACATAAAAGTCTTTCCCTTTTGTTTAGCAATTTATCATTTTGCCTGCACATTAATAAACAGAGCTCCCCTGAGGTAAGCCCTGGAAGATAAATATTTCTCCCTAATTTCCTCAATTGTAGCCAGTAGATCACAAGTGGGTGGAGAGGTCCTTGTCACCGCAAGTTGCTGGCTTCTTCCACCCAGGCGAGTAGCGATAAATAGGTACTGAGTACAACCGCAGGTAATCGGGCTCCGTTTTGTTTATATAACAGGCACCAGATTCCCCAGCCCCAGGCTGTCAGCCAGGCCGAGCCGAAAACGTACACTGTCCATATCACCGCTGTCCGATCACAGCTTTGACCTTCAGACTATGATAAGGACATCTCCCAACTCCTTGGTCACGATTCTCAATAATTCCCGCAGCAGCTCTTCAGCAAGTGGTTCCTATGGTCACTTGTCTGCAAGTGCAATCAGGTATGTATTTCCCCCGAATCCAATATGTGTTTCTTCGATAAAGGGTCAGCGCTTGGCGGGCCCTGCATTTGCAAGACCCACTGCCTCTGAGGACGAACACAATCACGTGACACTGGGCCTGACCCGGGATGCCGGTCAGGTATCACTACAGTGGATTTTAGAGCCAGTTACTGGGCCAGTAATATTGTTTCGCAGACGTTAGTTAGTAGCCTGTACGGAGATACGGACTTACTCACTTATGATGGAATCCACTGTCTAGGGGCAGTGCTTATGGCCAGTCTTTCATCCAAGCCCCTCTTACTAATTCGAGTTCTCTAGAGAGAAAACCAGCTTCATACCTGGTTGTGTGTAACACATGGAGGAACAGCAGCGGAAATCAGAAGGCCAGGCGTGGTTGTAATTCATGGCTGTTCACTACGCAGAAAAGGTCTACAAAGGAAAGGTGTCAGCAGGGTTTTTAATCTAATGGAAAATAAATGTGATGACATTGGAAGACCTACCTGTCCGCGGCAATGGGGCAAACGAGGACTTCCCCATTTTCCTGTTAAGTATTTTTAGCTTAATTTGAAAGATCTCTTCTTGTCATCCTCCTTTGGAGTACACCGGGAACATTTCGACACTTCCTTTGGTGCTACATTGTGTCTGTACTTGTACATGAAGGACAAACACAGGCTTCTGTAAACATGCTTGCTATAAAATACTTCTCACTGCTAATGATCAAACTTGGGCCGATGTCAATAAGTAGGGAATAAAAGTAAGCCGGGCGATGAATTGTAGGTATCTTTACACTTGGTTTGAACTCTATGCATTAGCAAAGAGTTATTTCAGGCCTAGAATTAGATCATGTTCTGGTTAATTCATTATGCCCCCGTGATTATCAGCTTTCGTGATCCTTTCCCCTCAGTTTTTTCCCCATAGTTGAAGGATTCAATGACTAGCAATCTTTTTGAATGGGAGTTTTGCAAACCACGAATGATTCCTTGCTTTGAAAAGTACCTATCAAAAAGGCTCTTTCCACTTGCTTTGAGTAAGTGAGGATTTGTTTATAGATGTGTTTCCACAAATGGACAGTAGCTTTAGTTCTTAATTGACGGGTGTTTCGTGATAGATATACATACTAGGGAAGCCCCAACAGTCTGGAAAAAAAAAAGGGTTAGCAGTTAGTAACATATCATATTAGCAAATGATGAATACCACTCTTTTTTCAACAGTGTTCTCAATTACAGCTTTAATTCTTTGCTTGTTCAATATCAGTAATGCTCCTTGGCACACAAGTTAGTGTTTAAATATTGTAAATCCCCATGTTGACATGATGTCATTTTCTTCTGCTTTTCTTTGTTCTTTTAATATGCTCATTGAAGTGTGGAAACATGGAGGAAAAAGCAAGTAACTCTGCTTGTATGATAGCAGTCAGTGCTCAGAGAGAGGTCCTGGGGTGTCTTCAGGATTAGCCACAACAGTCACAGATGTAGGTTTAGAGTTGGGCGCGTCTGTAGTCAGAGTTCAGGTTTGCCCCCGGCTCTGCAACTTTCCTTGCCTGTCAGCTCTTTGAAGTTCAGTGTTCACATGTGTAAGCTACAGACCAGACACCGCTGTGTAGGAAGGGACACATTTTACGGACGCTGGCAGGCATCTGCAGTGCCAGGATGAAGACCTTTAGCCACTGGCAAAGTCTCAGGACGACTGATCCTGGATGGTCCGTGCAGGAGATGAGCTATCACGGTCTGGCCGTGCGACCCCCATGACCCTCCCAGTCAGGCTCTGAGGAAGGGTGCCCATTTCAGAACCATAGCCTGGCTGTTTCTGCACTCCTGGCAAATACTCACAGCGTCTTCGACTGCCAGTGGCTGTATGTCAATTTGCTGAAATTATGTAACCGTTATGTGGCTTGACTAGAGGTCATATCATCAAAGTATGAGAAATATGGCATGCGAGGATATTCCCAAATGATACTCACCCAGAATCACTTATACGCATTTATTTTTCTTGCTTCTTTTTAATTTTTCCTCCTCCTGGCTCTCTGCCCAGCTAGTTTGACTTTTTTCCAGCATCTAAGAGCCTCAGATTTGAATACGGTCCATTGACGGTCACAACGTTGTCTTTCTTTATTCTCACCCCTGCCCCCATCTTCTCTGTCTTCTTGATCTGCTCACCTTTGCCCAGGTAATCTGGTACCAAATTCTGACTTGGCTTGATCGTTTTCCCCTGCCTCCAAAGAGCTGCCACACAGACCCTGTCATTCTCATTAGAGCTGGAAGAGGAAGTTCACATTTGGCCCAGCCACCATGCGCTCATGTTCTTCCTCACCTTTGGATCCTTTCCATTCTGTCTTCTCTCTGGCAGCCTGACCTCTCATTCTTCAGTAGACAACCAGTGTGTGTTAGGGTCAGATGTAGCTTTTAATGCATGGAAGGCAATGCAGGTAACCCAGGACGTGATCGGCGTGCCATATAATACAGTAATTAGAATCATTATCATCAGCATTGTTTGTCCGTCCTGTAGCGGGAGTGATGTTAGTGCTTTGCTTGCCCTATTCTCAGTTTGAACGTGTGCACTAAAAACTCACTTGGGAAATAATCAGTACATAGTAGGACCAGTGGATGGCAGGGAAAGAGAAGAAGCATGAGCACAGAAAGCTAGAAAGGGTAGCTAACTTTGTCCAGAGGGCAAGATACAGGAGCAAGTGTGGACTTAGGATGCGTGTAATCTCTGCCGTGCTTGGTGTGAGGCACTCTCATTGTTTTCATGTCACGGTGATTTTGGAAAGCATACTCTTCCCCTTGTTTTACGCATCAACGTGGTGGGCCTTTGCAAGAGAAAGTCGGAGAAGGTCACATGCCAATTCTCCAATTCCCTGCTTTTTTTTTTTTTTAATGTTTACTTATTTTTGAGAGACAGAGAGAGACAGAGACAGAGTGTGAGCAGGAGAGGGGCAGAGAGAGAGGGAGACACAGAATCCAAAGCAGGCTCCAGGCTCTGGGCTGTCAGCACAGAGCCCCATGCGGGGCTTGAACTCATGAACCTTGAGATTGACCTAAGCTGAAGTCGGACGCTTAACCCACTGAGCTACCCAGGTGCCCCATCCAATTCCCTGTTTTTTAACTGACCCCAAATGCATTTGGCTTTTTCACTCTTTTCGTTACCTAACCTGCTTCTGACATCAGGAGTGCACAGAATAATGTTGTTGGTTAAGTTGTAAAGAGGACGTTCAGTTTTCTAACAAACGCCGTAGGGATCTTCTTCACCTAGCGGTCCAGTCCAGGTGCTATTCTCCAAGAGGCTGCTAACAGGCTTGCCACTATTTGAAACGCCATGTTTGCTGGCTCATCCAGAACTTTGCTGTCTGCATCCCCTCTGCTAGAATGCACGTGCCAGAGGGCTGTGTTTTCATGGCTGCACACTGCCCCCCACAACGTCTGTGCCTTGTCACCTTGACCCCACTCAGTGGATATTTCTTGAGTGAATAAATGAAGGAGCTCTTTAGTGAGTAATTAGAATTCTCATCACCACCTTTATTAAAGGAACTTCCTACGTGGTAGATGAATAATTCTGACTTTCAGAATATTCCAGTCTTTATGAATAGTGTATGTCCATAGGTTGATAGCTATAGAGAGATAGAGGGATGGATACAAAATAAAGGGACAAAAAAAGCAATGTCTCTCTTTGTGTATGGTTCTTACTTAATATTTCAGAGTGCTATAAAAATACCATGGAAAGCATGTATTGGGGTGCCTGGGTGGCTCAGTTGGTTAAGCGTCCGACTCTTGACTTTGGCTCAGGTCACCATCTCACAGTTCATGGGATGGAGCCCCGCATTGAGCTCTGCACTGACAGGGGAGAGCCTGCTTGGGATTCTCTGTTTCCCTCTGTCTCTGCCCCTCCCCGACTCATGCTTGCTCATTCTCTCTCTCTGTCTCTCTCTCTCAAAATAAATAAACATTTGGAAAAAGAAAAGCAGCAAGTATTTATTCACAAAAGCCCCTTGGCATGTTTAAACACGATACTTGATTTTAATGTCTCACTTTTCAAACATCTTGTCCCAATGTCCACCATAAGCCTTTTTCTTATATATATCATGACTAAAATGACCATTCAGAAAAACCCCACGCACTTAGAAAGGTTGTGAAATATTCGACTGTCTCAAGAAGTTTTACCTTGTCTGTCTCCCTGAAGACTCCCGTATGGCCTAGATGATTCTCATTTATCAAAGACAACCAGCAACCTCTGCTCTATGTGGTTAAGGCGGATGTTATAAATACCCCTTAAGGGCAGTACCGTAGCAGTACCCCTGCTTCTGCTGCTGCCTTCCCCTCGAGATTGAACTACTGTCGGAAGAGAGGGCTTTCCAGTGACCCTCCTCTCCCCGTTTTCTTCTGGTGAACATAAACAGAATGATGAGGAACCCACTCATTTCCAATCCAATTGTTCCAGTGTTCCAGCTTTGACTTTAATGGCCAACACAAAGATGGGTGTGTGTCCTTAGTGGTTTGGGGTCTGGCGTGGCCAGGACCGACATCTCCCTGGAAGCGGGAGTCAGGTGCCCACCACCGCAGCGCCACCAGTGGGAACAGGCTGTCCGCTGCCAGCACTGCGGGCTCCAGCTGGAGACGGGACAGCCTGTGTGTCCCTGTCCAGCGGCAGCTGCCGGAGGAAGTGAGCGTCTGGCCGGTCCGCTGTCGCTTCCTGAGGCCGGACAGGAACAAGCTCGGCCTCCGCAGCTGCTCAGCTCCGAGCTTATGTGTGCTGGTCACAAGTTGGGAGGGGCGACATTGAGGGATAGGTGAACACCGTGCCAATGACCCCAGGGTCCTGAAACACTGATTGCATCTTCTGAAAGTGGCAACAAACTCCTGCCCCCAGTGGCAGCGAAAGCGATGAATACTAATGGAGAAAGATCGTTCTTATTTACTGCCATAGGTGGCCATTGGCTTTATATAGCCCTTCAGTTAATCAGTTAGTCATTCGCTCCGCAGAGATTTAGCTCCATATTCAGCTCTGTGCTGGTCACTGTGCTGGGCATGGGGGCTACCAAAATGGGTGAGAGGCATGACCCCTGCCCTCACAGAACTCATGAAGGAGACAAGCCTCCGATCAGGTACGAAAGAATGAGTGGGGCAGATGAGACCCTGGGACGGGAAGAGCTTGGCTATTGAGGACCGTCAGCAGCCCAGGGCGCCAGATGGCAGTGAACAGGGAGGGTGTCCCAAAGCCTGAGGTTGGAGGCAAGCAGGGGCCAGGTTGTGCACAGCCCGGGCCACTGATCCAGGAACAGCAGGAAGCCTTCAAAGCTCCCAAGGAGGCTGCATTGTGTCAGGGTCCAGGGAGCTGAGGCTCAGAGAGGCTAGTGGGCTAGATCAGAGGTGCTCAGCTACTTACGGGGCAGAGCCTAGTGTATCCCAACCCTGAACTTCTTTCTGTCCGCGAGGCCTTCCTTCACTTAGAAATCTCCAGTGGGAGGCACGGTTAAAAGGCCTGGGAGGAAGTGCTCTTCATAACAGGGGACCAGTATTAATACCTGAGGGTGTTTTTGAAAAACTGATGTTTTTTTCTACCGACGTCTGCATGGCCGAGCAGTTACATGGAGAATGTGTCACTGGTATTCATGTTGCTGGAGGTCCTGTCTGTTGTTTGTTTAATGGAAAGTGGCTTTTTAGAGCTTTTTAAAACACTTCTGTCATATAAAGCCGAATGGATTTTTGCCCAAGGCAGTATTCACAGAGCATGTATGCGTCAGTGCAAATGTGGGGGTGATATTTACTTGCTTTGTGAGTGTGCGGGTCTTACTCGTGTGCTCCTTACTTCCGAGGATGCTGGGTTTTCCAGTAAACTTGTCCTGGGAGCTTTTACGGATGGAAGTGGAAGCTTTATTTTTCTGTTTTCAAATAAAAGCACGTGCAGGCATGTGTGTCCTGGGGCCTGTACATACACAAGTTCTAATAGCTGTCAGCCTGTTCTCAGCAAAACTGCAAAGAATTGTTCTTGCTTTGAATGGCAGCTGTGGTGCAGGAAATTCCACAGCTGTACCCAGAACGTGGACAACCCCATTAGCGCAATAGCCACAGAGTGGCCACAAAGTCCGTTTTGATTAGAATGCCTCCTCCCCCACCCCCCGCCCCCACTTTTCTTTCTTCTCTCTTCTTGAAGCCAGTGTGTCCAACTGTGGGGTCCTTTTGTTACCAGGCATTGACTGTTGCCTAACTTGACCTCTAATACCAGTTTCATGAGCCAAAGAGCTTGGAGAAATCGGCTCCGGAAAGGCAAATATCCCCATTGGATTCTTTACACAGAAATTACAGTATGAAGTTTCTTTTTGTTTGTTTGTTTTAGGTTTATTTCTTTATTCTGAGAGTGAGTTGGGGAGGGGCAGGGAGAGAGAATCCCAAGCAGGCTCTCTGCACTGCCAGCACGGAGCCTGATGCAGGGCTTGAACTCATGAGCCATGAGATCATGACCTGAGCCGAAACCTAAGAGTCTGACGCTTAACTGACTGAGCCACCCAGGCGCCTCAACAGCATGAAGTTTCTTGATCCCAGTGCCACGGCCTAAAGTAATACATCATAAAAGTATCACGCGCATTTCTGTTAAGGGCGTTTCAGAAATTCACGTCTGAGCAAAATGCAACCACCAGAACAATTGAAAAACACATTTATAAAAGTTAGCACTGATTTTATACTGAAAACAAGACATTTCCCAAGAATCCAGAGGCACCACATGTGCTTTACCCTTCACGCTGGCTGGAGATGGTGAGGGTTCCAGAAATGACCCTGGGATCTGATTGGCCTCCCTGCTGAAGCAAATTTAAGTGAGATGTGTGGAGCGCTGCTCAGTGCCCCACGGTCTCCTCCTCCTTTCCCCGTCTAGGTTGTACGTTAACACAGAGGGACCATAGCCAATTCAGTGCAAGTGGACGTCCCTTGGCAGCTCTCAGGAAAATCGCCATCTTACGTGTGGATGGAAGTCATTAAATGATAAAACGGAAACTTTTACCTTTAAGTGTGCAGTGGCTGGGTGATCCAGCCTCTAGCTATCTTTCTTAAAATTTATTTATTTATTTGAGAGAGAGAGAGAGAGAGAGAGAGAGAGAGAGAGCACTTGTATGCCCGCACGAGTGGCAGAGGGGCAGAGAGGGAGGGAGGGAGAGAATCCCAAGCAGGCTGTGCACTGCCAGCACAGAGCCCCAACACGGGGCTCAAGCCCACAAACTGTGAGATCATGACCTGAGCCAAAACCAGTAGTTGGACGCTGAACTGAGCCACTCAGGCGCCCCTGGCCCCTTGCCATTGTTCTTATGATTCCTCGGTTTATTTTCCTGGTTTTTATTTAGTGACAGACAGAGCTCTTTCAATATTGTAATCCGCTCTGTTTACCCTCCCAACATATAGGACTGCAGCAGGCCAAATTAGGCGACTGTGTTGTTCCAATATTTCACTGCCAGGCACCCCACCCACCCTCTTACTCCTACCGTGTGTAGAATTCCTGCACTGTTTCTAAAACACACGGGCTTATCTTACAGCCATTTAAATTGGGTTTCATCCATCTGACTTGAATAGTAATGACTGTGAAATACATTTACGTATAGTAAGGTTGAATAAATGTTTAAGGAATGATTGTCTGCAATACCAACTCTAGCGTCCCCACTTACGTTATCATTCTAGGAGTTAAATATAAATTTGATTCACAGATTGATCACAAGGTTTCTGTACAAATGTTGACTCACATTACTTCCTTGGTGTGAAAAAAACAATGTTGTGAAAGTGAAAAATGATTATGAATTTCAGAGTTCTCTATATTGATTGTAATAATATGTAACTTTTCCAATTTTAAAAATGATTTTATGCTTTGGGACTATAAATGAGATCTATAGAAGTACTTAGTTAAAACGTAACCGAGTTGAAGAATGACCTAGTGTGTGCGTTTTAGGACATTTCATTTAACATCTTTTCTTCCTACTTAACACTCCAAATTTAGACTGGGGATACTTGCTGAGATTCTCAGACAGGAGACTTCCGGAGGAGTGAGGTGAGACTATGTATTTACTGCAAATTAAGAAATGAGGCCCAGTTTGCAAAATTTAACCACGCTTCGCAAAAGAAGATTGACACAACTTTACCTCTATTTTTGGTAGAGAATAAATACATCAAAACTCTCTCAAAGATTCAGACTTTGGGAGTTTTCATTTTAAACCTTTGGAAAATAGAAGAGCTTTTTCCCACTCAGTTGACAGTTTGTTGATCATTGTTAGCTTAGCTCAGAGCTGAACATAATGGGGGAACTGACCGTGAGTAGTTTTTGTTTTTTGTATTGTTTTTTTAAAATGTTTATTTATTTGTTTTGAGAGAGAGAGAGAGAGAGAGAGAGAGAGCAAGTGAGTGCTCATGCACATGGGGGACAGGCAGAGAGAGAGAAGGGGAGAGAGAATCCCAAGCAGGCTCCGTGCTGTCAGTGCAGAGCCCAACTCGGGGCTAGATCTCATGATCTCACAAACTGAAATCATGACCTGATCTGAAATCAAGGGTCGGACGCTTAACCAACTGAGCCACCCATGCGCCCAAGTGACCGTGTGTGTGTAATTTTATTTACATGTGCTCAGAGTTCTATCCCTGAGTCACCAAACATAGAGGAATGCCCCTTTAAGGTATTGTATAAAACAAAAAATTTAATAACTGTGTATCTGTCCTAATGGATAGAAATTATATTTGATGGAAGAGAATACCACCTATATTATAGTCAACGACCTAAAATCCCTCTTTTACTCTTTTTCTGCTCTTGAGAAAAGGGAAGGTCAAATTAGTATTGAAATTAATTTATTCTGACTTTATAACTGTTGTCCTAAGAGAGTGTTGCTCAAAGTGTTTTGCCAGGATCACTAGTTTCTAGAAGATCCTCTGCTGTATCTGGGCTGGGACGCTTGGAATACACATTCCGTAGTCACAGCACCACAGGATCCCGGGCTTGTGGAACCCATATTCCTCAGACTTCTGTGACTTTAGCACTTCTTTTTCTTCTCCTCCATAAGACTTATTTTGGGATCATTGTCTCGGCAGGCCTGTGACCTTGTTAGCACGTTGCTTGGGAAGATGGGGGCCATCTGATGCTTCTCTCCTAGTCTCATTGACTAAATATAGATAATTAGAGGTCACATTGTTATGAATGTTTGTGTGTTTTAAGTTACCCCACCTTTCATGTAGTCATTGGGAAAAGAAGTGAAAGCTCTAAAAAGTTTTCTTTAATTATATTTAATATAGCTAAATATTGAGTGATGAGGATCCAGAAGTCCGATTGTAAAATTAATCTTTCTTCAAGTGATCCACAGGAAAGAATAGGGTGCACAGAAATGTAAAAGACTTTGAAGTAATAAAGTTCAGGTAGACCAAGTTTTAAATAGACTGTGTCTTCCTTTAGAGGACACAGAAGAGATTTATAAAAATTCCCAACAATAGCAATACTTGATATCTCTAGGAAATTATGAAATGAATACATGAACTATTTAGCAAGTTATTTTTTTTTAGGGTTTCTAAAGGTAGGATTTATTTTTTGTTCTTTTTAATTCTGACCTCCGTGTTCAGCAAAAGACTATCCTCAGCCACTGACGTCCTATAGAACAATCGGAACCTAGACACTAATTTAGTTTCTACTGTGTTTTACAGACACGTTGTCAAATTGTAGCTTTCAGAGGAAAACACGCTTTCCTTTGAATGGACTGCTCTGACTGTGATCGGCCCCCAAAGATTCCACGTCTTAATCCCAGGAACGCATGAGCACGTTACCTTATACGGTAGAAGGAATTTTGTAGCTGTGGTTAAGGATGTTGGGACTAGGAGATGAGTTTGGATTATTCAGGTGGCCCTGATGTAATGAAAAGCATCCTTCCAAGAGGAAGGCAGGGGTGTGTCAGAGTTCGAGTTGGAGAAGAGGGTCGGAGTGATATGGGGCCATGAGCAGAGGATGCGGGCAGCTTCTAAAGTGCCTGTGGACTCCAGAGGAACACACGCTGGTTTCGTGAGCCACCAAGATAGTGTGTGTGACTTAAGTGATAGTAACTAAGCCACTGAGTTGGTGGTAATTCGCTGCGGCAGCAATTGGGAACTGAGGAAGAGATTTGGTGACTCGCTGACTCACCGTCGAGTGCCCGCTGTGTGCTGGGCAGTGTTCCAGGCACCAAAGGGTCAGCTCTTCGGGACCCTTCAGTCTAGAGGGAGGGAGGGTGTGACTTCGGAGTACGCCGGTGTGACTGGGGAACAGAGATGTCCAACAGGCGAGAGTGATTGGACCAGTCATGCCGAGGGGCTCATTGAGACAGACCGTGAGTCTCAGAAGGCCTTGCTGTCTGAGCAGGTGACGTGTAAAAGCTGAGACCCAGCCATACTGAGCTCGGGAGGGACACCGCAGTGCCGGTGTGTGGGCACTCTCCTGCTGATCCCCGACCCCCCTCCCGTGGGAATTCCTCAGCGGTTCTCCCCGTGCATCCATTCCGTTGTTGCCGACATCCCTATGCAGTGCCCAAACATCACCCCTCTTCTGCTCCTTCCTCACCAACTCTGTCTCCCCCTCCACACTCTCCGGAGAGCGAGCAGAGCCTTGGCTCCAGATCCTGGCTGATGCTGTGACAGAGCCAAGAACCACGTCTGTCTTCGAGTTCTGCAGAGGCTCTGCGATCTAGAGGAGCAGCCAGCTCCCCGCAGCGCCTCGAGGAGCCAGCGGCGGCCCCGGCTCTGCAGGCTGGGACAAGGCCACCGCGGGTGCCCGCCCCCGCCTGCCCTTTGCGTGTGGAGGAGAGAGCGCTCCCGTGGCTGGCTCCTCAGGAATGAGTAGTGAGGTTGAACATGCTCATCCGTTGTGCCTGTTCTCGTGGTATCCCTAAGAGTTGACATGGATTTTGGAGGTTTATTCCTGTCACCTGCAAAAAAGCAGGCCCACAAGGGGACGGGACGTTGGTTCCCCAAATGTGTCAAAAGCTGTTCCTGCCCTTCCTTCTGTCCGCTGAGGTCAAACTGATTGTACCTTGAGGACAGGGCCCGCCCCGCAGCAGGAGGCTGGGCCTTGCTTTCCTGCTCTCCCACGTCTTCTTAAAAGGAAAAATAGACCCATCCTGCGTGGCTATGAACATCTGTACGTTGCTCATATATACAACTGAGGGTGTTTCCTGCCCTGTGAAATGGTTTCTCTACTGGCCTCGATTCCTAATCAGGTCCTGACTTTTTTGAGCCCCCAGATGTCGTGCCTCTGAGAATTAGAAGTGTAACTGACCGTCCGTGCTCCCTCCCACACCTGCCTGATCGTGTGGGCTCAGGAAACTCTGGCAAGATGTCTGGAGGCTCCTGCAAAGTCTGTGTCTCACTGTAAATACGTGTGTAGTGGGCTCTTTTGGTTTTTGCTTTTTTAATGAGCAGAATAAGGTAGTTACACTCCGTAATACCCATTCACCAAAAGGAGAAGGGTGGGGGTGTTAAATCATTGTGTTTTTTGATGAATGGCTTGTACACTGAAAAATAAATTGGACAAACGGGCATAGAGCTCAGTGAACATGAAATCAGCTATTAGAAGAAAGCTTGTGGACAAATTCTGAGGCAGATATGCATCTTTTGATTAATGCCCTATCAATCATCCACACGGCTACCTTAGCTGAGTCTTGCCGTAATCATTCATGGTTGCTTTCGGAAACACGCGCAGAAACTGTAGCACCGCAGAAACGGAATATTATTACTGATTTCTCCCTAACTTACTGTGAACAATGACTGTTTTCACCATGTTTCTGCTTTCCTTTATTAAAGAACTACAATACAGAATGAAAGGAGAGTTCCTCCAAGCCTGGCGAAATTCTCATAGGGTATTCTTAATGATATTCAGTCTTAAATGGGCAAGCTATTGTAATGCAAGGTTCTCTGTAGGAATAATAGTAATGTAATCCCATTGAAGCCGCCTTTCATGGATTGTAGTCAAATAGGCAAAATGTGGAGTCACATTAATGAACAGAGTATATCTTCGGAATTATTACTTAAAGTTGTTGAAATGGTTTGCATTTTGTTATTGTAATTATTATATTCTCAGTTAATGCGCTTAACAGCAATAGTAATTAACCCACCAGATTGGAAATTTGCATGAATTCTACCTTTGACACTACAAGAAACCCTGATTCTTTCTGGGTATTATGCAGCAGGATGGGGGAAATACATATATATGTTTTTTTTCACCGATTATTTTTAAGAAAGAAATGTTCATGAATGCAATTAGAGTTTCTCATGCATTTTTTTAAAACCATTGGAAAATTCCTCAAGAACACTTCATTCTTTTAAGAGGACTTGATTCCTAAACTGTGCTGGCACAAAGAATGGTTTGGCACTGTCTACTTGTCGAGAAATCTTTAGGTAATAGTGTGGCTTCCTCGGAATTTACTGTAGTGGCTTGGGCGACGCTGTGGCATAATGAAGCGGTGACAGGCATTAGCATGTATAATGGGCTTTCATAGACATTTAATGCCATTTAGCTGGGAGAGGGGGCTGTGCTCTCCCATTGGAATATTCCTCCACCGAAGCCCATTGATCACCGATTTCAGCCAGGAGAGGTTAATCCATCAGCTTCTGTAACCAGACGGCACTGATGGAAATTCTTTAGGTGGCATTCTGGATGAACCAAGCTTTCCATCTTTACAAACAAATGAGTGATATGACAAGCATGGTGTTCAAAACACATTTAACCAATTGATTTTCCTTCCTCTTGTAATAAGATCTGGAGACATATGAAAGCACGCAGCGTGAGCCGAGATTAAAGGAATTGCCCCATGCGAAGGAACATACAGCACTGAGAGCCAATAAAAGTACTATAAAGCATGTCGTCACCCATTCTCATTTTTATATGAAGTTTGTTATTGCAATAAATAGCCGTTATTGAGCAGACGCCTTTTGTTTCCGTTTTGCTGAAGCTTCTTTCAGGTGTGTGTGTGTGTGTATGTGTGTGTGTGTGTGTGCACGCACGCGCCTGTATGGGTGCACGCACGCGCGTGTCCTGCCTCAGTACCCATGTTTCTCTTGGAAGCTTCCAAGGTGTTCATCAATAACTGTTTTTAGCTTCTAATTTAAACAGACAGACCTCACGTAATTTGGGATGTAACAGCAGGCATAAAGATGCGCGCATAGTGCGCTTGCAGTAACCTCAGCGTTCTGCGTAAATGATGGTCTTCTCTTTATTTCCCCCGCGCAGCCCTGCCTTGAGCTTCACCTACCCTTCTGCACCCGTGTCTCTCCATATGCATCAGCAAATCTTAAGCCGACAACAGAGCTTAGGCTCGGCCTTTGGACACAGCCCTCCACTCATCCACCCTGCCCCAACTTTTCCAACGCAGAGGCCTATTCCTGGGATCCCTACGGTTCTGAACCCCGTCCAGGTCAGCTCTGGCCCTTCCGAGTCCTCACAGGTAAGAGAGACAGCTCGATGAGCTGATCCGTCTTGTGATCCTAGAGGAGAGCCACGTCACCTTGTGAGCTCCGAGCATGGTCATGGCTTCCTTACTGTAACCTGTCTTCCTAACCCAGGGCCGCAGGCTTCAGGTTTGACGAATGCACCCCGTATGTGTTCCTCACCAAACAGTAGCTTCTTCTACCAGAGTCATCTCATCTTTGGTGGAAAAGCGGGCTGCCTGATGAGGCTTCCCTCTGACCTGGTTTTGTCTCTAACCCTGCCCAGTAGACTACATTGCATGAAGGGTTTGCTCTCATTCGGTTACTGTCCCCTGGCGCCTAGAATCATGGGATACTTCACGGGCAGCATAGAACCATGCTGTGCCCTCTGTTCTGTGTCCTCTTATCGCCTCACTAATACTGCCCCGAGAAGAATCTGCATCCCTGAATTAGAGAACTTTGCAGATGGTTTCTTTTGGTTCCCTACCCAACTCACCACTTTGTTCTTCTAAACACGCTGTGGGAGCTCATTAAAGCCCAGGCCCCCTGCTCTATTCTCTTAGCTTTTAAAAGCCACAGGGAGTTTTTAGTCCTGAGTGTAAACGAGGAGCTGCCTCGTGGATGTATTTTCTCGCTTCAAACACACTTTCTGAGCTCTGCGATTGTGGGATGGGAGCATTATCAGTGTTATTGTTCTAATGCCAAATAAGTCTGCTTGTCTAGAGTTGCATGTTTTAGCGATGGTCCCGCTCATTGATGAAAACCTAATTTTTGTCTCTGTCCCTGCAAATGTGACCGGCAGAACAAGCCCACGAGTGAGTCCGCGGTGAGTAGCACCGGTGACCTGATGCACAACAAACGGTCCAAGATCAAACCCGACGAAGACCTGCCCAGCCCAGGGCCACGGGGTCAGCAGGTGAGGCACCACAGCTCCCCCGGCCAGCTCGTTGCTTCCCTTGGGCTGGCGTCTCTCACAGCATTTCCTCATTCACTGTGGCCTTGGCCTTGACCTTGGCCGTACCCATGCATTTGACAAAAGTCCAGTTGTGGAGTGACTCCGTTTGTTTTTCTCGCTCAGAAGCAAACACAAAGAAAATGCAAGAAGCTGTGTGGGCTATAACCTGAAGTGTGTGGTGTCAGTGGTTGGATTAATTTGTTACTGACCGCTGATAGCTTTGGTCCTTAGCCCTGGTCTGAGGCCTGAAATAATGAACTCCTGGCCCTAAGCCTGAGCTGGGCAGAGCTAGTGATATTCCCTACACCCATCATGTTCTTCTTTGTTCTTATTTTGCCTTCTCCACTTGCCAGGAATGCTTGGAGAACAGGAGGACATGGATCAAGGCACAGCTAACCTACCTGAAGGCCAATAAGATTCTGGTCCTTTCTCCAAAGTCCTGAAAGGACAAGTTTAGAAATTCTAATCTGGTCTCTGCTTTTAGGCATTTAGATCCTCTGAGCTTCAGTTGTAAAATATGTTTATTGTGCCTAGAGGCATAATAATACCATCTCCTAGGGTCCCTGTGCCCAACACAGGAAGGAGGTCAATGAATTTTAATTCCTGGAAATAGGGGCTGGACAGGAGTCTGGACGTCCACAGAATCTGGATTCTACATCCAAGGCTGCTTCAGCCCCAAGCTCAGACCACCTCCACCCAAATTGCCTTTTGCATGAGCATTTTGAGGATGGAATAAATGGGTGTAGTAGGTTCTGAGATCCACCTTTCCTCTGGAATCCTGCTGGCCAACAACTTTGGCGGTTACACCGAAGTGCCTGTTTACGGTTTTTGTCACCCTGTCCCAGATTAGATCCCAAGTCTATGCACCTAATACTCTCCCAGCATTCTGGAAATTGTTTGTATTTTCATTGCCGCGAAGTTGCCTTGAAGAGGAGAAAAGACCATGCCGCCAACCTTTAGATGCTGTGGTTCTTGGGCAGCGAGCCACATCTTTGGAGATCAGAAGTTGAACCAGGAAGACACGATCCCTATAAAACCCACAAAGTGCCGGTCACAGCCTCCAATGGCAGGGAAAGCAGAATCAGAATTACTAGCAAACCACGTCCCTGATTCCAAAGTAGGAGAATAAACAAATTCATACACTGGAAAGAATCTGACCAAAAGAGACCAGTCTTTTGAGTAAAGACAACATGAACTAGTTTAATTGCTTCTCTTAGGGGATTACATTTTAATTTCTTTTTCCTCTTGTATTCAGGGGCAAGGTTTGGCCTCCACTTCTTATCATCATCATAGCTTAGACTGCTGTTTTTTTTTTTTTTTTTAAATGTTTATTTTTGAGAAAGAGAGCATGAGCCGGGAAGGGACAGAGAGAGACACACACACACACACACACATACACACAGAATCCAAAGCAGGCTCCAGGCTCTGAGCTGTCCGCACAGCCCGACGCCGGGGCTCAAACCCATGAGCCATGAGATCATGACCTGAGCCAAAGTTGGACACTTAACCAACTGAGCCACCCAGGCGCCCCTGGACTATTGTTTTTAATCCCAAATTAACAATCTCTGAAGATACATTCCACAAATCAGAAAACATGCACACAGATGACTCCATATGTTTGACTTCTTCGAGTCACAAAATCCAGCTAATAGACCCGGGCTGTATTTTATTTTCACTGAAAAATTGCGTCAGGAGGGAGACCAACTGAAATCACGTGGTTGGGTTTTGGTTTTTTTTTTTTTTTTTTGGTTTTTTTTTTTTTTTTTCCCCCTTTCTCTTGCCTTCTTTCCATTGTGTCTGAATCCTTTCCCTCTCTCCTCCCTGCCCCCCCCAGGAACAGCCGGAAGGGACAACCCTAGTGAAGGAGGAAGGGGACAAAGACGAAAGCAAACAGGAGCCTGAAGTCATCTATGAAACAAACTGCCACTGGGAAGGTTGCACGCGGGAGTTCGACACCCAGGAGCAGCTGGTGCACGTAAGTGGGGGGCCGCGGGGACTGGGCTTTACAGCTCTGCGACCTTGTCGGTGGGGTCAGCGTCCCTGACCCTGCGCCGAGTCAAGTTTCTTAGCTAGCAGCGTTGCAAACTGGAGAGGGCTTTATGACTTTTCTGAGAATAAAGAAAACTCTGAGCCACGGTGCTTGACCTGTTCAGTCAGCTAAAGCTTAGTGTAAAATTCAATAAAGTCTTCAATAGAGAGTGTAATGACTCTGATCCTGTAAGCCAGAAAACACTATTTTGAGTTAGCGTCTTTGATGGTTATTGAGTAATAGTAAGCTGGACATGAATTATTATTAACCTTTTAACCAAGTTTGATTCTCCTCTCTAAGACCCGGCAACAACAGAAAAAAATTTAGAAGTGGGGAATTCCTTTTTTCCGTTCTGCCTTCTTCTTCCAAACGCTCACCATCTGAGGAGCCTCCCACTATTTTATGAGGCAATTAGTACTCTGTGTGAGATAGGTAGATGCTTGGAGAAGCCATTAGCACCATTTCTTGACTTCCGGCCAAGCCTTGCAGGGCGGAGAGTCTCATGGAAAGAGTGATGTGTATTTTAAAATGTGTCCTGTGGCGTGTGCTTTTGAGACCAGCAACATGGTCACATTGAGATCCACGCTCTGTCTTATTCTTCCAGGTTCAGGAGTCTTTGCTGCCCACCCCCCGCCCCACCCCGCCCGAGTATTGTTTCCGATAATGCAGTGCCCTCCCCACTCCCACATACCTGAGTGGGTATACTTCCTTTACCAGTGCTTCATCTTATTTGGGACTTTTCTTTCACACCAGAGGAACCTCCCTAGCAGGGACCAGGAGCAACTGAGACGGAAGGGCCTTCCGATGATAGAGGATAAAAAGCTGTAGGCTCACACTCCTGTGCAGAAGCACAGGGGTCCCATCGAGGCATTAAGGATGGTCTTTTCATCAGCTTCATCAGAGTGTGGCCTTTTCATCAGCTTTTAATGTGACAGAAGATCTGACAGAACAGCTTTCGTGGGGACTCTTTGTCCACCCAGCACACGTGCACACATCACACACACTACCCCCAGTCTCTTTTCTTTTATAGTAACTTTTAATTGTAGATGATCCATACTTCTTGAGAGCCCTTCTCCATTTAAGCACTAAAATTATACATCCCCTGACACAGCCCACGTTTTTCATGGGCCTCGTGAGCTCCCCCAGTGTGTCTTCCGCAACTTGGCTCATCCTCTGTAATATATTCTGCACGCTGCCATCACATTATAGTCTTAGGTTTGCCAGGTTTTGAGATCCGTTATGTACAGGATGGTTTGGGAAGTTAACATGATGACATCAGCAGGGTTCCCCCGCACCCCAAACGTTTCTTTTGTAATCATGTCCCCTTGTAATTGTGCAGGAAGAATTAGAGATTTCTCAGCGCAGCAAGAACCTAGAAAGTCAAATGTTTTTAATTAAGGTGTATTTCCAGATTTTTCCATGAACCTAATTCGACTCTCTCTCTTTAATTTGATGCAAGTGTTATTTCTAAGCCAAGTCTTACTTAATGGCCCTTTTTGCTTGCTGACTTTTAATGGGAACCACAGACATTGTAATACTAAAGGGGGAAAAAAAAGTTTGGAATTTTTCTTTTCGGGTAGGCAAATTTTCCCGAAGAGGAAGGATGTCAGGAATACCCTTTGTGATACAACGAGTGGACAGACATCCGCGAGGGGGAAATTGTTTGCATGCAAACCACCATCACGAACGAGATGCTGTCTGGGCTGCTTGCTTTTGACAATGTCCCCATCTCCTGGTGCCTTCTCTGCGGATAGGTCATTGTAGTTTCCAAGGGGGGCTGTAATTATGGTTCAGCTGTTGTCAAATGCGGGGATGGAATGGGAGCTTCCTCTGAGCCTACATTTAAAAGGAATTGTGCTCCTCAGGAGGCACCAGGTTGGAGGTCGCATTTTGGGGGAATTTTGGTAATAACTCCACCTTTTTGCTGTCTGTTTCATGTGAAAGCTTTTACAAGACTGTGACTCTTGTAGGTGTTTGTACTTAATCTCAGGGGCGAAAGGTTTTGGGTAGTGATGATGTTTTCATAGAGAGATCTGAGTAGTTTGAAGGAATGTCTGCTTAAACTGTCGCCTTGAATGACCACTGTGTTGTCTGTTGTATCGTAAAAATTATAAACAAATCCACGTACAGTGGAAATTTTTTATTCCAAATCAGGTAGGAGTTACTCATGTCAGGATTAGGGGGAAATCCAATGTATTACTTTTGATGTTAATTTTAGTCTGAGATAAATTATGCAAATTAAGTGGATTAAAGTTATGACTTGCGGTGACGTAAATAAAAATACCGGCTTATATCACGTATTTTCCACCTTTTTACTTGTTATCTGAAGTGTGGAAAGTCCAAATTCGTGCGTTTAAGTTGATTTCACTTTGCAGGATGCATGAGCACCTTCCCACTCACGGCTGTCTCGTTAGCACCAGCAATGGCCTGCTGTAGCATGGACACTTTATTTTTTTGTTGATTGAAGGAAAAGCTACTTCACGTCCACCTCATTATTTTGGTGGCAGGTGGAAAAAATGCCAGTTGCGAAACCCACTTTCTTAAAGATGGAGGGCAGTATTAACTGTTTCCATTCCCACAGCTTTCCTCGGAGAGAGGACATTTTGGGAATTAGTTGCATTTTCATGCTACATACAACCAAGAGGCAAGGTGTTAAACCATTCTGATGCTCTGCCTTATTTATAGCCATGACCCATTCTTTTTCCCCCTCTTACAGTTAATAGAAAGATTCATGATTCTTCATGGCTGTCTATCTAGTGTCTGACAGTCCCGACTGCCTGCTAAAGCAAGTCACTATCTATAATTGATATCCTTCCGTGGAATAGGGTGCTGGCTGCGATTGAAGGGCTTTGCTGAAAGCTCTTAAATCCTGACAAGTTCTCCCCTTGTTCTGGTTCAGTCGCTGAGCTGCACGGTTGGAATTCCAGAGTCATTTGAACTTGGTGCAAAAGGGAGACATGTGTTTCCCATTAGCAAATCACAAAGTTGAAGAGGAGAATTAGGGACCCGGCTGGCTTTGCCCGCCAGGTAGTCTCATTTCCAGGGTAATGCACTCCGTGTTCTCTTGAAAAGATGACCTCGTCCCATTACTGTCCCAGCAGATGGGCTAAATATTGCCTTTCCCTTC
Organism: Herpailurus yagouaroundi; assembly: GCF_014898765.1. NCBI lineage: Eukaryota > Metazoa > Chordata > Mammalia > Carnivora > Felidae > Herpailurus > Herpailurus yagouaroundi. The sequence goes on along the minus strand of NW_024412391.1, from coordinate 88,995,371 downwards.
TCCTCTCCTTTATTTCAAGCGCCTGTCCTCCTCCATGGGTGTGTTTCTTCTAGGTTTGCTGTGGGGTCTTTATCACCAGGATGTTTAATTAATTTCTCTTCCCAGCCAGATAATTATAATTGGGCTTAGTTACTCTCAAGCTAGTATTAAATTTGTCATAAATTTATTTCTGTGCCCAGAAGCTAAGAAGATAGATGTGTACTTTTGTGAACCACGTTTTTGTTATACTTTGTCCCTTCCTTGGTGTCAGTTAAAATAGAACGAACGAGAGTGTAGGAAGGAGGTACGGTACAAAAATTAATTCAAAGCACCTTTGATTAAGACGGAATTTATTATTGATTTGTCAAGATGCAAGTGCTTTCTCTTCCCTCGACATCTGAAAGCACGTATTCTAATGACTCAAAATAAGTCGAAAAGTCCCCATTTTCCCTTCAACTCCAAATTAATTAGACTCTCTTTTTGCTGCTGTGTATTGTATGTTACAAAAGATATGAATCTTTATTTATTTTTTTTTTTTTACTTTTTTAAAGCTTATTTTTATTTATTTTGAGAGAACGGGGGTGGGTGGGGAGAGAACAAGTGGGGGAGGGGCAGAGAGAGAGGGAGACAGAATCCTAAGCAGGCTCCACACTGTCAGTGCAGAGCCTGGCGCGGGGCTCGAACTCATGAACTATGAGATCATAACCTGGGCTGAAATCAAGAGTCAGACTTAACCAACTGAGCCACCCAGGTGTCCCTGAATCTTAATTTTAAATGTATCTCTGACAGTTGTAGAATATTGGTTCTTGAAGTGTTTCTGGTTTTGTTGTATTTTTTTTTTTAAGTTTGTTTATTTTTGAGAAAGAGAGTAGGGGAGGGGCAGGGAGAGGGAGACAGAGAACCCGAAGCGGGTGCAGAGCCCAATGTGGGGCTCAAACCCATGAACCATGAGATCATGACCCGAGCCGAGGTGAAGTTGTAATTTTTGTTGGAATGTAAAAAAATCCCACTTTTGTCTTTTCGCCTGGCTTCTCGCATGGATGAGCGAGGCTTCCAAACCTTCCTGAGACCCACTTCCCTCTTGCGTTAATTCTGTCCTAGAAGGTAGAACCCATCTTCTGCTCTAAGAGGGTTGAGGCATCTGAAACGCATACAGCGTGAGCACCCGTCAGTCAGTCCCAGGTTCTCCGAAACCCGCACACTTTGTTTCTGAATGACATTGGACGTCCCCTCAGTGTTTGCGGAGGATGCGCGCCTCCTTTGGGTCGCCACTGCTCAGTGGCCGCGTGTGCTTGCAAACATCACTGCTGGGAGTCTGGGAGCCGAATAAAAGTAGTTTAATCACCATCCCCAATGGGCACCTGTTTGCTCTAGCACTGTCCTTCCTTACATTCTGTTTCAGTGAAGTAACCCCCTTTCTGGCTTAGAAATAACACATACAGTGTTCTTTCCTAAGGTCTGTAAATAGGCACGTTATTTTTTAACAGTTTTTTTTTCACATTCACAGAGTAGTTTGCTTTATTTATTTTTTTTAAATATGAAATTTGTTGTCAAATTGGTTTCCAGACCACACCCAGTGCTCATCCCAACAGGTGCCCTCCTCAATACCCATCACCCACCCTCCCCTCCCTCCCACCCCCATCAACCCTCAGATTGTTCTCAGTTTTCAAGAGTCTCTTATGGTTTCGCTCCCTCCCTCTCTAACTTTTATTTTTCCTTCCCCTCCCCCATGGTCTTCTGTTAAGTTTCTTAGGATCCACATAAGAGTGAAAACATATGGTGTCTGTCTTTCTCTGCATGACTTATTTCACTTAGCATCACACTCTCCAGTTCCATCCACGTTGCTACAAAAGGCCAGATTTCATTCTTTCTCATTGCCAAGTAGTATTCCATTGTGTATATAAACCACAATTTCTTTATCCATTCATCAGTTGATGGACATTTAGGCTCTTTCCATAATTTGGCTATAGTTGAAAGTGCTGCTATAAACATTGGGGTACAAATGCCCCTCTGCCTCAGTACTCCTGTATCCCTTGGGTAAATTCCTAGCAGTGCTATTGCTGGGTCATAGGGTAGATCTATTTTTAATTTTTTGAGGAACCTCCACACTGTTTTCCAGAGCGGCTGCACCAGTTTGCATTCCCACCGACAGTGCAAGAGGGTTCCCGTTTCTCCACATCCTCGCCAGCATCTGTAGTCTCCTGATTTGTTCATTTTAGCCACTCTGACGGGCGTGAGGTGATATCTGAGTGTGGTTTTGATTTGTATTTCCCTGATGAGGAGTGATGTTGAGCATCTTTTCATGTGCCTGTTGGCCATCTGGATGTCTTCTTTGGAGAAGTGTCTATTCACGTCTTCTGCCCATTTCTTCACTGGATTATTTGTTTTTCGGGTGTGGAGTTTGGTGAGCTCTTTATAGAGTTTGGATACTAGCCCTTTGTTTATTCCCCACCCATCCCTAGCAGAATGAGCCCACAGAGAGGGCCTCAGGCAATTCCACGAGGAGGGTGTTTTCTCCTGCCAGTGGGGCCCAAGGGCAGAGAACGTGAGTTGTGTCTATATTAGTCCCAGCCTCAACTGGGTGGCATTTAAGTCCCTGTGCTCCATTTGTATCTTTTAAGCATGGTGTCAGAAATTCACCTTTTTGTAGAGTGATTAACCACCTACTTGGATTTTAAATGCTTTCCTATGCTGCAAATTTTGATCTCTAAAGCATGCTGTAGTTCCCTTTATCAGAAGAATACAGTTATAATCACCTTTGCTGCCATTTGAAAACAAATTCTGTACATAGGCAGCATGAAAATGAAGGGCTTTCTTTTTAATATCCTAGAGATTTAGATGTAAAGAAGGCACATCTAATCTGTGAAGAATTGGTGCATCCGTAGAAATGCGGGGAAGTGAGGATGTGTTGAAGACATTATTTTCATATTAATACCATGATCCTAAATTTGCATTTTAAATATTTTCCATCTAATTTTGATCCCTTTGCTAAAGTTGCATTGTGTATCTTTACCTAAGAGAAAAGTGTAAGATGTGATCGCGGTCTCAGATACGAGGCAGAAATTAGTCTTGTGTGCACATAAAACGTAAAACGAATGAGTGGAGATTTTGATCTCATTTTTCCCTACATGGAGTTGCTAGTTAATTTAGTTACTCTAATTATTTGGAAAGACTGCGTGTAAAATGCAGACTAAGAACCACAAACTTCAAAGCTATCCTCTGACAATTGCGCCTCAAGGGTCACGTTCTTTTTAAAGTTACTGACTGGGCTGCACCTGCAGAAATCGTTCCCATAGAGACACTCAGGAGATTAGCCTGAGTGGGGGGCACGAAGGGCTGTGTGGTCCACCAGGGAAGGCCTCCCAGGGCCAGCGACATTCTGAGTGGCAGCCCCATCTCTGCCCTGACCCTGGGGATGACCTCCCTGGAACCACATGACCCTTCAGAACGTTATTTTCTCACTTATCACACCGTGAAACAGCCATGGAAATAAATGCAGTCCCCAGCATCCAAGGCCAAGCAGAGATCACATGCAGTAGGCCTAATGAGAAACAGACAGAGGTGGAAAAGAGTGCCTCCCCTCTCTTTGTTTTATGTATTTGTTTTTTCAGGGTTGAGTGGGGGAGGGGAGGGGAGGGGAGCCATGCTGTTGGGTCTGTGGCTTCTGGGAGTCTGCTCCAAGGCTTATTTTATATTCCTCGTTGCTGAACGTGCACTTGACTGAGGCCAGGAACCATTCTTCCCAGTGTAGTTCTAACAGATGTGACTTGGCCCAGCCATTTAACCTCCTTGGACCTCAGTTTAGTAAAAGCGAGTGAAAGATTTGCATTAGATAGTCCTTAGGATAGGGACAGCAAACAGGCTTCCTCTCAGGTGCCCACTTACTGCCTGGCAACCCACCTGGGTGCCCTGGCGAGCACCCCCCTTGCAGTCGGGGAGGTGGGGGTGAGGTGGGATGTACAGTCTGTTACAGATGGCTGCCCCCAGGTGGGGTTTTGGAGAACACAGTCCCTTGCCATCTTTTTCCCAGGATCTTTTCAACCCTGTAGATTAAGTGCCCTCCAGAATAATTGCATTTAACACTTCTCGGAGGTGGTATATGAATTACTTGAGTAATTGTGGAATTAAAATTTCTCTTTTACTGAGTAAGGGTTCTTACCTCTTGAACAAAGAATAAGAAATCAATATTTTGAAGCGGCACCTGGGTGGCTCCGTTGGGCATCTGACTCTTGATTTTGGCTCAGGTCATCATCCCAGGGTCATGGGATCGAGCCCTGTGTCGGGCTCCATGCTGAGCATGGAGCCTGCTTGGGATTCTCTCTCTGTCCCTCTCCCTCTCCCCCCGGCCCCCCCCCCCCGCCACCCTGGTCCTCTCTCTGAGAAAAAAAAATTAAAAAAAGAAACCAGTGTTTTAAGTAAGATGTCTTTCTTAAATTTGTTCTGCCGTGGTGTACCCCAAAAATGTTTCATAGTACCCTGCTGAAATACTTCATGGGAATTCTTAATCCAAGCAACTCTTCCTGCCATTTGGAGAGGATTTTCCTCTGAGCTGGTCCTGCATGATACTTCAGGTAAGATTCTCTGGAATATTCTGAGTAGACCCACTTCATACAAGAAGGATTGATGGTCACTTTGGGCTGGGCTGTGTACCTTGTTGAAATATACTTGCTTGTAGCAGATCTTGCCCAGTACAGTGTGTCCTGTTGTTTATCAGGAGAGAGAGAGGCTGACATTAGTAGATCAGGCATTTGCTCACCCGCTCACCAGAAGAGTGTTGGGTGAAGCTGGCATGCCGCCTCCCTGCCCCAGCCTCATGGTGGGCACACTGTCCACAGGACTTAGACCTAATCCTCCAGGACTGGTCATTCTCATTGCAAAGGGGAGACAAAGAATCATAAAAGCATAGTGATTGCATATAAGGCAGGACGTAATGAAGCCAGAATTGTGTAGTTGCGATTCTGGGGACTTACAGGAGGGAGAGAAGTACATAAGGAATATCAGAAAAGACCTCTGGGAAACAGGTGGAAATAGTTCAGGTCAAAGCAGAGCGTGGGGGTCGACTTGTGAGGCGTGATGTTGACGGTGATGATGACTTTGTAAGAATACATGGCACCTGATCCGAAAGAATACTTGGGCTTGCCACTGTACTCCTGTGCGATGTACATTTCAAAGCTGACAGACCCAGGTTCAAAGCCTGCTCTCTCTACCCAAGACACGTCACATTTCCTCCTTGTGAAATAATGATAATAATAGTATTTACCTCTTAAAACTGTTGAGGGAATTAGCTAAAAATTATACTCCATGAAATATTAGTGATTCTCTTTCTAAAAGTGATAAGCGTAGGGGCACCTGGCTGACTCAGTCAATGGAGCGTGGGACTCTTGATCTCGGGTTGTAAGTTCGAGCCCCACATTGAGTGTAGAGATTACTTAAAAGTAAAATCTTAAAAATAATCATAGAAGTGAAAAGTGTAAAGACATTTACCGGCTGCTAAGTTTCATGTATGTTGCCCATAAAAAATATGGTTCAGGTTGGTATTCAGGCCGTGTTGGGGTTGGTATGTCACCCTGAAATTAATAATTGCATAGAGATGCCGAAGGGTCCCTGGTTCATCCACTCCTGAGAGAGAAGGACTGGAGAGAGGTCTCCAGGTCTGTTCCTTATACTGTACATCCCTCCTTATTCTTGCCTCTGCAGTGTTGAGATTCAGAGCCTCATGCTATTATATGTTCTGTTGTCCTGATGTCCTTCTCAAAGTTCTCTTTGGTGGTCACCCAAAACCAAGGCTTCTCACCCTCGGCACAATAACGCAGAGAATTCTTTGATGTGAGGGCCATCCTTGACCTTGTCATGGAACCGTTAGCAGCATTGCTGACCTCTGCCCACTAGATTCCGGGAGGGAACCTCCCCCATTGTAACAACCCAAAGTCTTTCCAGACATTGCCAAATATCCCTTGGTGGGGGGGGGTCATGCAAAACTGCCACCTGTTCTGTCCCAAATCTTTCCTCTTGTGGTGTGGAAAACAAAACAAAAAAAAAAGGATATTTGTGATTTAAGATAAATTTTCTCCTTGAGTGTGCTCTAGAATGTTCAGATTATAAAGAAAAGATGAGCAGGGCGCCTGGATGGCTCAGTCAGTTAAGCGGCCGACTTCGCCTCAGGTCATGATCTCGCAGTCCGTGAGTTCGAGCCCCGGGTCGGGCTCTGTGCTGACAGCTCAGAGCCTGGAGCCTGTTTCAGATTCTGTGTCTCCCTCTCTCTGACCCTCCCCCGTTCATGCTCTGTCTCTCTCTGTCTCAGAAATAAATAAACGTTAAAAAAAAAATTAAAAAAAAAAAAAAGAAAAGATGAGCTTGTTAGTCTCAAACAAAATGCTATTTAATATACATATATGTGGTGTGCCTGTGTGTGTGCGTGTGTGTGCTTGCGTGTGTGTGCTTACGTGTGTACATGCGTGGTATGTGTGTACACTTGTGGGTATGTATTTGGGTGTGTATGTGTGTTTGTGTACATGTGTGTATATGTACAGATTTACAGATCTTAATTTTAAAGCAACATTTTTAAGGTCAGGCACTCGGTACTCAGCAAGGACTCTTACCAGCGAAGTCCTTTGTCTTGGTAAAGAAATTCCATCACTGTTTTTTTTGCAGACCAAGAGAAGTCACTCAGACTTCAGCTTCTGAGATCATGGCAAGCATGGTGATCAGGCTCCTGCTTTGACAGAAAACAGAGCTCCAGAAACAGAAAGCAATTTTCTAATGCAAGGACTTTTTTGAAAATTCAGGGACATTTAGTCTTTTCTGGGATCAGCTAAATACTGCCATAGATGAATTTTTTTTCATTTCTAGAACAATTAATGTTGGCAAGGTAGCTATAAGTGGCATATCCTTAAAGGATAGGCCAAGACCTTAAATGTAAGCCACCCCAAACCCACCCCATCCAATTACCAGTAAAACTAGCATTAATCAGTGAGTGGGAAGGAGGGCATTTATCTCTGATTCCTACATCTGCCAAGAACTGTTTCTGAATCTGAATAAGTCATTCTATAATTTCAGCCCTCGGTTTCTCATTTGTAAAGTGGAGATGTTAATACCATCCCACTTTCCTCACAGGGTTTTTTATTTTTATTTTTTTAGTAGGGACAGAATGAGATCATATAAAGCAAGCCTTTGAAAATTCTAAAGCATTATTCAAATATCAGGAAGAATAAGTACTAATCAACTTAATTAATTGAAGAATGGAGAGATTAAGGAGATTTTTCATCAAAATTTTAAAAAAGAATATGTAAAGACTTTTCATAAAAAAATAAAAAAGCTATGAATATGTCATTGATTCACTCTCACCTGTGTAGGCTGGTGATTTTACCTGTTAACGATGCATCATCACCACCTGGTGGCCACTACACAAATTGCAGGCATAGTGTTAGAAGAAAAGAGCCTCTTGCATGTCAGACTTCCAGAGTTGGGGTCATGGTCAGGGCCAGTGAGAGGGAACAAGAGCGGGCACATATATCTTTTATGTCTGCCCCTGTGAGTAAGGGGAACATACGGGGAAGACTATTGGGAGGACTACAGAGGTACAGGCAGAGCAGCAGGAAAACAGGTAAGGTTAAGTCTTAACAGAAAGGTCTTGTGGATTTGGACATGGTCTTGAAAAGACAGGTGGATTCAAATGGGGAAAGACCATTATGGGGAGGTGTTGGGGCTTCTGTGTGGAAGTGACCACAGGAAGAAGTTAATGGAAGTGGAAAGTACAGGAGAATTTTATCTGTGATAGTGGCTAATATGATAAAAGGCTGGGGTTTTTGACACTTTGTGGGGTTAGAGATACAATTACATCCTGTGCTTTTGGTTTTGAAGAGTGGTGAGTAGTGTGGTGATACAGAACCACAGTGCTCCTGGAGGCAGAGGGCAACCGGAAGTGAGATTAAAGCACAGTGAGTTTCCTGGGACCTGCTTGCTGAACTGGGAGTGTGACTTCTGGTCCAGGTGGAGTAAGGAGAATTCAGAGGTTTCTGATGAGAAGAAGGAGTGAACCGGTATGAGCCACAGAAAGGTCAGGGCCGAACGCTGCAGAGCTCCAGAAGCTGTACCAGCAATGTATTAAATGGGGCAGGGCCAGAAGTGAGACTCTGCAGTGGAAGTTATTTTAAACTTTTTTTTTTTTTAATTTGGGAATTTGGAGATGTCAGACAGTGACTGTTTTTGCAGCTCATGTGGATGTTGTAAATGACCTTCAGAGAGCAGTCAGAAGCTTCCGGGTTGCCAGCTGAGCACCCGGAAGGTAGTTTTGCCCATAGGACCCTGTGTTTTGTGTGCATGGCCCCCGGCTCATTACCTGAGGGTAGCGCGACCCTGCTGTCTCTCTTTAAAGCAAAATGGTTGGGTCTGTTGGAGATTGATCTCTGATGACTTACAGAACATGGCGGCTGTAAGTGTTACTCAAGTTTTTAGGGCCCACTTACTGATGGTTTTTGTGATTATTAACATTTCTCTTTGTCACTGTTTTAATTTGGGGTGTGCCTTTTTTTCTAGTTAGGAATGAATAATCTGAAGTTCTGAAAATGTCTTCCTAGTCAGGAGAACAAAACACCTGTCACCTGTCAGCGTTACCAGATTGCTCTGGGGAGGACGCTTCTTTATGTACCTGGTTCAGGAAGAGCAGGGCTTCCCAGTGGCTTTTCCAGGAAGCATGGGAAGTTCTCACACCTTCCTCTCCTGTCCCACCTGGGGAGAGAGGGCACATTTCCCAGGGCAAGATAAAGCAGTTCCGACTGCAAATACAACACAACCCTCACTGTATTCTCCTTGTGTTTTGCGGAGATAAACTTCACTAGAGTCTCAGTACTGAGCCTTTTGGCTTCTGGCAGCAGCTTTAATTGCTAAAATGAAGATTTTTTTTTTTCTTGATCAAGAGGGGATTATTCTTGTTATCAGTCTAGAGCATCTTATTTCAAGATGAAAAGCCTTTACGGAATTACAGATGCCAACGTTTGTACAAAGCTTTTTGGCAATTGACAACTCAAAGAGAAAGTATGATTTATTAGCCTATAATGGCCAACCCTGAGCGATGGTCGAGGTCCCACTGATTTGTGAAATTGCTTAATGTGAACTGCCTTTTTATGCCACTCAAGCCCCAGGTTACTCAAATAAATGTAGAGTCTACGTTATGTGATATGTTATGGGAGAGAGAAGAAGAAAAGGGGCAAGAGGAGAAAGGTGGCTTCTAAAATCCATCTTGGCGGTGCCTTTTACAGTAGTTTGGCTGATAAGCCAGCGGAGGAAAGATTAATAACGAGGCTTGTCGCTATCAGTACCTGCCTGTCGATTCTCTGTAACAGGGCTGTCTGTTCAGCATGGAAATTATTGATTAAATAAAAATTGCTATTAGATTGTGATGTGATCCATAATCACAAACAATGGTGGACATTCCTCTTTTAGATCCTCAGCCATGCATCACGTTGTTTCTTTTTTTTCCCCCGCCGTAATTTATATCGCGCTGACATTCGAGCTCCTTAGGTTTATCCTTTCTGCTCAGAGGCAGGAAACCTCAGGCATGAGCCATACAGGCTGGCCGGAGAGAGGATGAAAGGAGGTTCCTGGTTAGGGGCGCAGCTGGTTCATTCACCTGGCTGCAGCCCAGTTTATGTGTGTTTTTCAACTTAAAAAAAAAACCTGTGGTGAAATACACATAATATGAAATTGACCATTTGACCAGCTTATTTTTTCCAGCTTTATGTCAGTGTAATTGATGACTGAAACTGTGTATTTTTTAAGTGTACAAAGTGATGATTTGATATATGTATATGTTGCAAAATGATTAACATCAAGTTAATTAGCACATCCATCACCTCACAGTTATCTTTTCTTATGTATGTGGTGAGAACTCTTAAGATCTGTTCTCTTGGCAGATTTCAAGTATGCAATATGGTATTGTTAACCCTGGTCACCATGCTATACATAGATCTTCAGGACTTATTCATCTTATGAATGAAAGCTTACACTCTTTGAATAGCATCTCCCCATTTCTGCAGCCCCAGCCCCTGGCAACCAGCCTTCTAGTCTCTCTTTCTGTGAGTTTGACTTTTCTTTTTCCTATTTTTGGATTTGACATATAAGTGATACCATTCAGTATTTGCCCTTTTTCTTTTTTTTTTTTGTCTCACTTATTTCACTTGGTGTGATACCTTCAGGGTCCATCCATGTTGTCACAAATGACAAGATTTCTTTCTTTTATTATGACTGAATAATATTCCATTATACACACACATATGCATTTATACACACACACACACACACACACACACACACAATTGGCCCTTAAGCAACATGGTTTGAACTTTGCAGGTCCATTTGTATTTGTGCTTTTTTCAATAAGGACCATAAATACATTTTTTCTTCCTTATGATCTTCTTTATTTTTAGAGTTTGTTTATTTGAGAGAGAGAGAAAGGGTGTGCGTGAGTGGGGGAGGGGCAGAGACAGACGGAGGGAGAGACAAGTCCAAGTAGGCTCTGCACTGTTAGTGCTCAAACTCACGAACCATGAGACCAGGACCTCAGCCGAAACCAAGAGCCAGATGCTTAACCAACTGAGCCATCCAGGCGCCCCTTCCTTATGATTTTCTTAACATTTTATTTCTCTAGCTTACTTTATTGTAGGAATCGGTATGCAATACATGTACTAATTTGGTGTTAATGGACTGTTTATATTATCAGTGAGGATTCTGGTCAATGGTAGACTAATAGTAGTTAAGCTTTGGGGAGTCAAAGGTTGTACATGGACTTTCAAGTGTGCTGACCCCTGCTTTGTTGGTCAGTTATATCTGCCACATTTTCTTTATCCACTCATCTGTGGACAGACATTTAGGCTGTTGCCATGTCTTGGCTATTGTGAATAATACTGTAATGAACATGGGAGTGCAGACATGTCTTTGAGATTTTATTCCCTTCAGGTATACACACAGAGGTGGGACTGCTGGATCAGATGAGAGTTCTAGCTTCAGTGGTTTGAGGAACCTCCATACTGTTTTCCACAGTGGCTGCACCAATTTACAGTCTCACCAGCAGTACACAGGGTTCCCTTTTCTCCATATTCTTGCCAACATGTGCTATCTCTTTCTTTTTTATAAGACATCCTAACAGGTGTGAGATGGTATCACATTGTGGTTCTCACGTGCATTCCCCAATTATTAGTGACGCTGGGCACCCTTTCATATACCTCTTGACCATTTGTATGTCTCCTTTGGGAAAATGTCTATTTTTGATCCTTTGCCCGTTTTTAAATTGCACTATTTGTTTTTTTTTCAGTTGAGTGATAGGAGTTCCTTATATAGTTTGGATAGTAACCCCTTACCACATGTGTGGTTTGCAAACATTCTCTCCCATTGTGTAGACTGCCTTTTCATTTTGTTAATTACTTCCTTTACTGTGCAGGAGTGTTTTAGTTTGATGTAGTCCCATTTGTTTACTTTTGCTTTGTTGCCTATGCTTTTGGTGTCAAATCCAAAAGAAATCATTGCCAAGACCAATGTCAAGGAAACTTCTCTGTATGTTTACTTTGAGGGGTTTTATGGTTTCAGGTCTTTTGTCCATTATGAGTTAATGTTTTCTATTTCTGTGGAAAATGCCTCTGGAAATTTGATAGGGATTACATTGAATCTGTAGATCACTTTGGGTGCTGTGGATGTTTTAGCAAAAACTAATTCTTCCAACCCAAGAACATGGACTCTCTCTCCATTTATTTGTATCTTCTTTGATTTATTTCATCAACATCTTACGATTTTCAGTATACATGTCTTTAACCTCCTTGGTTAAATGCATTCCTAGATATTTCATTATTTTTGATGCTGTTGTAAGTGGGATTGCTTTCTTGATTTCACTTTCAGATAGCTGATTGTTGGTGTATAGAAATACGGTTGATTTGTGTATGCTGATTTTATGTCCTGCAACTTTACTGAATTTGTTTACTAACCTTATTTTGGTCTCATGTCTTTAGGGTTTTCTTTTTTTAAGGGTTTATTTATTTGGAGAGAGAGAGAGAGAGAGAGAGAGAGAGAGAGAGAGAGAGTGAATCCTAAGCAATCTCCACACTCAGTGTGGAGCCTGACACGGGGCTTGATCCCACAACCACGAGATCATGACCTAAACCAACATCAAGAGGTGGACACTCAACCAACTGAGCCACCAAAGCGCCCCTTAGGGTTTTCTATACTTAAAATCATGTAATCCGCAAATAGAGACAATTTTACTTCTTTCCAGTCTGGATGCCTTTCATTCCTTTTTCTTGCCTAATTGCTATAGCTCAGACTTGCAGTAGTGAGACGGGACATACTCATGTTGACCATTTTAAAGCATGCAATTAATTGCCACTTGGCACATTCAGAATCTTTTGCAGCCATCGCCACCATGGATTCCTGGACATTTTCATCTCTGCAAAAGGAAACTACCCATTAAGCAGTCACTTTTCTTCCTTCCTCTTCCACAGCCCCTGAAAACCACTCATCTGCTTTCTGTGTCTGTGGACTGTTTGCCTGTTCAGAATATTTCATAGAAGTGGAATCATATAATATATGGCCTTTTGTGTCTGGCTCTTTGCACATAGCACAGCATGTGCAGGATTCATCCGCAATGTAGCAGACAGATGTCAGTGCTTCATTCCTTTGCTTGGCTGAAGGATGTTCCATTGTATGACTATGCCACATTCTGTGTATCTTTTTATCTGTTGGCGGGCCTTTTGGATTGTTTCTGTCTGCTAGCTGTTGTGTTGTTATGGACACTCATGGGTGAGTTTTTTTGTTTCAACACTTACTTGCACTGCTTTTGGCTCTGTTTCTAGGAGTGGGGTTGGTAGGTCATATGGCAATTGTGTGTTTAACATATTTGAGAAACTACCAGACTTTATAGCAGCTTTGAAGTTGTGTTGTACAGGCTCTGCCTTCCTAGGTGGTCTTACCTCTAACCTCATTAGCCTCTTTGAAATACTCACCATTTTTGCCTCCCTGGGCACCTCACCTTCATGCCCAGGCCTTGCCTAGCTTCCTTGGGCTGTGGATCAGACTTACTTTCTGGGTGCCGCACTCTGGGATGCCTTGTGGCACTGCCATGCATGGGCTCGCAGGCATCCCTCAGCAAATAGCTCCGTACATCCACCATTACTTTCCCCCCCCATACGGGGTAAGACTGTTTGGGACAAATGCATAGACTGAATATTCAAAGCATTAGGTGAGATGAGCTTAGACAAATAGACCGATAGGCTGACCAAATTTTATTTCTGAATGCTGATTTGGATGAATGGGGATCTAGTTGATATTCAGCTTAGTGGAATGAACATAATCCTTGCGTGGGGGCTACTTTGTGAGCCCCTTGCTGGATGGTACTGTTATGACCACTGCTAATTGTAGAATCTTCGAATGACCTAACCTGCCCTTCTTTTTTAACCCAAGTGCAGTGAGGTCTGGAAAAGCTAACAAACTTATTCAAGACCACAAAATTTGCCCCATTATACACAAATCACCTTGTTTTAAATGGCTGTTTGGTGCATGTAATGAAGATTTGGCCTTCAGACTTCCTTAGCTATTAAATGAATGCATTTTTGCTTCCCCTGCTCCACCCCCCTCACCCCTTCCCCCAAGACCACATGGTCTCTGTCTCTCTCTTTATCCATTACAGTCTTGCAAGGGGAAGCTGTCTCAGGTTTATTATGCAAGTTGGATACCATTGAAAGTAAATACAACTCTGGGAGCCTGGGTGGCTCAGTCTGTTAAGCACCCAACTTTAGCTCAGGTCACAATCTCACAGTTGGTGGGTTCGAGCCCCACATCAGGCTCTGTGCTGACAGCTCGGAACCTAGAGCCTGCTTCAGATCCTGTGTCTCCCTCTCGCTCTGCCCCTCCCCTGCTCATGCTCAGTCTTTCTCTCTCTCTCTCTCTCTCTCTCTCTCTCTCTCTCTCTCAAAAATAAATAAACATTAAGAAACAGTTTTAAAGCTAGCACAGATATGAAAAATAGAGGTCTCAGCGGAATTCTTTGATAAAGTTAGGTTTTTAAAGCCTACAGACAGGAGCTGGAAAGGAAGTGCATACATGGAGACGACCTCCATCCTCTCCACTGGCCTCTGAAGCACTAGGTAGGGTCTGGGAGAGGGAAGCACGTTCCTCTGGGACCAGGTGACACATGGCAATGAGAACAGTACAGCTCCCTTCTTACTTGGCTCTTATTTTTTGTGTGTTTGAGTGAACATGCACGGGGGACAAGGAACTGAGGGTGCATTCAGAAGCTGGCCGAGGCCTGTCCTCGAGGCTTCCCTTCCAGAACAGGGGGCAGCAAGACCATCACGAAGAAGAATGCCTTTCCTACTGGAACAGGAAGTAAGACCATGGCTTGCAAAGCAGACCAGAAGCTTGGGTGGCAGAATCTCTCGGGCAGATGGGCTTCTCTGGACCCAGAGGGCTGAGGTTCCTTATACCCATAACCATGAACCACTATCAAACGGTTTTGAACAATCTTAAATGATGGATAAGGTGCTGGAAAGTTGAAGCTGGTGAGTGTTATTCTGCACTTTCCAAGGAGAGCAAGAAAATGAATTCTGAATATCACAGGTGGAGACTTGTGAGCCAGTTCCAGAAGAAACTGTATTTTTATTGTTAAAAGTTTGTTGTCTTACTACGAGATGAAATTGTAATCGCCGGGACTCTCGGGCTCACTGAGAAAAAGGTTACTCTAGACCGGGCTTATGTTTTCTTTGACAATATTGTGAGACTGGTTGATTAGGAAAATGCAGTAAGTATGTGTTGGGACTTCAGCAAGACATTTAATAAGCAACTTAGGCCAAGACAGAAAATGAGGATTGTGTTAAACAGCAGTTAGGAGATGTAGTCACTGGGTGGATGATAAGGGATGGCTGGACATCAGCCAAGTGAGCTGTTTCTAGAAGCAGGCTGCTGGGCTTGGCCCCCAGCCTTGTTTTACTTAACAATTTGGTGTTTGTTTGTTTCCGGGACGAAGTCACTGAGTGTAATTATCATCAAAGATGTTTACGAGGAGTTTTCAAACCCACTTAATGACTGAATCGGGGTCCTCAAAGATCTTGAAAAATCAAAATACTGAAATCGCTCCAAGGAGATTAAAAATTATGATAATAACAGAAGCCTTTAATTAACTATAAATTCGCTCTTACTAGGCACTGAGATTTGCCGCCAAAACTAGCTAATGGCATTCTCAACTACAGAAACAGAAGCACACTCTATTAGCCTTGTGCTTCAACTCTCTCTGGAAAACACCACTCAGCCCAGTGTTCTGTGTTCTCAGGATACACAGATTTATGGTCGTAGGATCAAGCAGAATAAGATCCAGACATGCCTTGTAAGACTGGAGAGATATCTGGGTTTTCTGGTGGGCAGAGAGAGCTGGGGGCGTGCTGACTGTCTTCACATATTTGAGGGTTTCTCGGCTATCTTGTGGAAGGTGGATCTGACTTGATCTCAGTATCAGATTGTAGGCCAAATGCCTGGAAATTCTAGGGAAACAGATTTAAGTTCAACGTGAGAGAACTGATTTGACAATGAGGGCTGGCCACAGTGTTGCCCCAGGAAAGAGGGACTCCCTGAACTCCCTGAAATTGGACAGCCCTGGGAATGGGGTGTTACAGGTAATTCAGAGCTTCCAGTGGGTTCTGGACTAGGTGAACTTTACTTCCTGTCAAAGCTGAGAGAGATCCTCTTACATGACAGATGTCTCTTGAAACCATTTATGTGCTCTGTGAAGAGGACAGGTTGGCATTTGAGCTTGACTAGGAATAATTAATAAAATCATCTCCCTTTTCTATCAGTTCCTAACAGTGTTTCCTCTCCCAAGCTTTTCCTTACTTAAAAAATTTTTTCATTATAAAACATGTTACTAATTAGTAAAATGAACTTGACTGGCACACCATTTGAAAAGTGAACCCCTGAGTCCGTCCGATGACAAGCTTAGGATAAGAATTTGTGTGTTGTGAGGCCAGGGGCTTCCTTGTAGGCCAGCACTGTCTCTAACCCAAAAACTTCTTGGATTTCCGGGGGGGTTTCCTCATGTTATTTTGCTGTGGTTATTATATATGAAAATTTGCCTTAGAGTGTTCTTCAGAAATCAGTCCGGTTTGCTGAGATCGCATATCTATAAATGAATCGCTTCTATTTTTTTTGAGATACTTTCAGATAAAGGTGTTAGTGCTAACCTGATTGACAGGTAAATGATCAAATACTTTTGAATACTGGAAAAGGACTTTTTTTCCTCAGAAACGACTTTGGGTCTCTCTTGGGTTCGGGCTGTGGCTTTGTGGCATACATCTTTGGCAACTTGAAGCCCGATTTTTCCGTGTTTCGTCCCTTTTTTACAGACGGCAGTCCTCTGGGCAGTCCCAGCGTTGATTTTGCAACTGTTCCGCACACATTCACAATTACATAATATACTTTCAACCTTCTCCTCTCTCTCCTTCTCCCCATTGTGCTGTGGCAAATGGCTCTCACTGGCTGCTTCTTTCCTCCTTTCTTTCTTCTTTCCTTTTTTTTTTAATTTCCTTCCTTAGTTTCCTTATCTTGGTAATTCATTTCACTCCATCACCTTGTGTCCTGAGCTAAGACGTCTGCAGCGATGTTGGTCAGTTCCTAGTAGGTACCAGGCCCTTCATCCCCCCCCCCCCCCGGGGTTTTGGGGGGTCACACATAAGAATGACCCTTCATTGTGAGCGGTTGTCAGGCCACCAGCCTCGGCTGAGCCCAGGGCACCTGGTGGAGCCTCACCTGTCACGTGTGAAACCAGCACCACTTCTGTCCCCTGAGAAGTGACCTGACCGCATTACTGCTTCTACCCTGAGTGTGCTTTTGTCATCAGGAATTCCTCAGAAATGCCGAGGAACTGAGAAATGAGTAAACAGAGCCAAATAAAACTAAACTGTCCTTTACCTTAAGTACTAAAAAAGTTTTTTTTTTCCTTTTTCTCAAGTTTTTTATTTATTTACTTGAGAGTGACAAAGACAGCACAAGTGGGGAAGGGCAGAGAGAGAGGGAGAGAGAATCCCGAGCAGACTCCCTGTTGCCAACACAGAACCCAGTACAGAGCTCGAACTCACAAAACCGTGAGATCATGACCTGAGCTGAAACCGGGAGTCAGATGCTTAACCGACTAAGCCACCCAGGCGCCCCTAAAAAGCTATTTTTAAATGGACGTTTGTTTTCCTGGCCATCCCCTTTAGGGATCTGGTACGTGTTAGTAATGTCTCTCTTGAGTCTGGGGCTGTTGTCTGGCCCACTGAAGGGATAGATGTCTCCTTTGGAATAGCACGTCTCCAGTTTGGTAATAAACCTAACTGACCCTGGCTGCCCAAATCTGGAGTTTTAGTCACTGCTGGGTCATTTTAGGCCTGCCCCCTAATATCTGCAAAAGTACAGAGGCTCATATATTGTTTGTCGAAATATTTAGAAGCTGTAAGTCAGGCCAACAAACTGTTGAGCGTTTTCTACTTGGTCTTGTCTCCTATACCTTCACGACAGCTGAAAGGCCAGGTTTGATCGAGACTTAGCAGGCTTCTCAGAGTCCTGGGCTAGGTGTGGTGGCCCAGGATGGTTGTGTCTTGCCTGCCTCCTTGTCTTCCCACTCCCGGCCCTGGAGAGGCGTGGAGAGGCGGGTCTGCACGTCCAGGCCCCGTTCCCAGCTCCCCAAGCAGCCAGCCCTCGGCCCAAGGACACACGTACATCAGGTGATGGCATGGTTCATCTTCAGGAGGAGGAACCCAAGAAGAGCCCAGCCTGTCCAGGCCCTGGAAACAGGCGTGGATTCTGTTTGGCCAGGGAGCTCCAGAATGCCAGGATCCAGGGTGTGGTCCAGAAGGGAGGCTGGATGCCACACTTCTCTGACTCCTCACCCCGTGGGGGAGGTGTGTGGCTGGAAGAGGCTACACCAAGACCCTCTGAAGCAGAGCATGGTCTGCAGACCAGCTGCCAGTTCACAGACGTCACTGGTCTGCAATGAGATAAGAAGGCTGTGCCGAGTGTAGATCAAAGCACCTCTTTCTTCGTCAAGAAAATCTTGCCTCAGAAGTAAGTTCTGTCAGCTGAATGAACAGTGTGTTTGGGGGTTTACCGTCAGACACGAGCACTTTATCTTCTTGTCAGTGACCAGTGTTTTGACTCCCCTGCCTGGAAACACTGGGCCCAGGCAGGGCCCTTCTCTGCTAGGTCTAACACCAGAACTGCTCAGTGATGTTGGCTTCCACTGGTCCCTCGGTTCTGGGGTTCTTACCATGTTCTATGATATATCCCATATGTTCATCTCCCTGTATGCCTTGCTTTCCCTGGTAAAACTCTGATAAGTGGAATTTTTGCCTCCCTTCTTGAGTCTTCTGGCGGGGTGGGGGGGCACTGGGTCATTTATTTGCTCCCTGGTGATTAGACTAGCCATCATCTCAGTGGCCCAAGGCCCCGAGAGCAGTAGTCCCTATTCATCCTGAGCCACACCCTGGATGGGGGACTTGGGCACCTGCACTTCTAACCAGCTCCCAGGTAATTGCTGTGCGTGCAAAAAGCGGAGGACCGCTTGCCCCACTGACTTTCCAGAGCAGGGCACGCCATCGGGCTGGACAGCCTCACTCGGGGCTCCTGTCCCTTACTGTCTTAACATATTTGCTGTCTTTTGAGAGGAGACATATGGTCAAACAAGGTGGTTCCTAGCGGTAGGAACAATGCATCTAGTTTGGCTCTAAGAGCTGTTATATCCCTTCGGCTATAGAAGCTACACTGAACCTGGGGCTTCGAGAAAGTAGTGATCTGAGGACCTGAGGTCTCTATCCCCTCCTCCACAGCTGCCTAATCCCCCTCCCTTCCCTCCTTTTCTTCCTCAGCATCTCTCACCAGCTGGAGTCTGCCAGCTGACTTTGGACAGGAAGCAGGGATTGTAGTAAGATAAATGTCCTTCGCCTTTATCCCTGCCCTCCCTCCCCATCCAGGCCAGTGGCTCATTAGGTTGAGGCAGAACCAAGGTGGACGTTGTCTGGATAATGGACAAAAGGAGGCTCATGGGGGTAAGTGGGCTTTTTCCAGGGCCAGGGGTCCCCTGCTTCCTGCCAGCAGGGCAGAGGCTGGTGCTGTCCCCAGGGCGGGGCTCCAGGGGAATTTTGAAGCGCTTCGCCTGGGGTGACTTCTTGGTCATTAGGCACCATGGATCCCTGTGTGTATGTCACAGAAACAATCAGGGCAGTGGAGGCACCTGACGGTTCCCCCTCGAAGGGCTTGTTGGTGCAGTGAATAATCACAGAGGATGATGAGAACTCAGGTCTCCAGCATTTTATTTTGTTTTCAGAGCTCCTGAGCTTCGCTGGAACTCTTCGTTCCCTCACACTTCATGAGTTTTTTCAACCCTGTAATTTGGCTCTTGGGATTAAGTGCTTTGTCTGTACTCATAAAACTCTATAAAGCTGCTGGCCTCTGTAGATGCGTTTAAAGTCAAAGAGTCAGTTAGTTCCAACATGCTGGAACTTTCTTTCCAAATTTTTTAATTGCAATGCAGTGTAAAATTTAAAAGGGTTTTGGGGGGTAATTAAATGTGTGCAATTAATGTAGTGTGTAATGGCTCTTCCTGTTAATTTTCACAGCCCAAATATTGTTTGTCTTCCATATCCTTTCCAGCCCCATGGGCCTCTTTAGTATTACTCATACACTAAGGACATGCCCTTCACAGGACCTTTGCACTTGTGAGTCCCACTGCCTGGATCTATATCTTTTCATAGAATCCACAGACCTTCCTCCAGGCCCTTGCCAAAGTTCTCATATCTGAGAGGCCTCCCTGACCTGCCTGTAGAAAATGACACATACATTCTTTCCATCCCTCCCCTTAGCCTGCCTTTTAAGTTTTTACGGATCTCACAGTTGAAAACATGACTTTCTTGTTTCTGTTTTAAACATTGTATTGTCTGCCTCCCACCACAAAGCTATGAGCAGCACCATGACCTTAGGAACCTTGTTTGTTCACTGCTGTCCTCCCAGGACCAAGACTGGCCCGGTGTGTAGTAAGTGCCCTGTACGACGACTGGTTTTCTCCTTAACACGGTGGCTGCAAAAGTGCGTCTGTGTGTCTGTGTGTGAATTCAGGGTGAAGAGTACTTTTTAAGCAGGTCGAGACTTCTCTACCCATTCATCCATCTCTCCATCCATCCTTAAAGTAGACTTCTAAGTACTAAAACGATACACAGAAGGGAACCCTTCCAGAGGAGCGTACAACTGACTCAGCCTTAACTGGAGGAAAGTAAGAAGGAATCCCAAAGCAACACAGAAGCATTGAAGTTCAGATAACTAAAAAAAATAATAATAATAATCCATAATGCCTTTAAAATAAACAAAACCAAAGGCAACTTTTACTAAAACTGTTACAGATTTTTGTCTCTTCTTACAGTAGGTTTTGCAACAGAGAATATATTCAGTGCACTGGTGTGTGCATTTATATTTTGGATCTTATTTTCATCATATGGATATAGCACAATCACTTAGTCATCCGTGTTCAACATTTGGGAGTTTCCCGACTTTTTTTTTATTGTCAGAAATAACAAACATCTTGGGTGCCTGGGTAGCTCAGTCGATCAAATGTCTGACTTCGACTCGGGTCATGATCTCATGGTTTGTGAGTTTCAGCCCCACATTGGGCTCTCTGCTGTCAGCACAGATCCTGCTTCGGATTGGATCCTCTGTCTCCCTCTCTCACTCTGCTCCTCCCCCCATGCGCGCTCTTTCTCTCTCTCTCTCTCTCTCTCTCTCTCTCAAAAATAAATAAACATTAAAAAGAAAAAGGAATAATAAACACCTTTGTAAAATTCTTTGTTTCCGTTTTGGATTTTTTTTTTCAAATATAATCTTGATGATTATAGATGAACTTCAGGATGATTTTGACTAAATGTAAAAGAATATACCACTGGGATTTTGCCTAGAATTTTGTTAAAACCTTAAATTGAAAAGAATCCATATTTTCTCAAAATTCAATTTTCCCGTGTGATTACAGGGTGTTTGTTTTATATCTGAGCTTTCTTTTTTTTTTTTTTTTTTAAATTTTCATTTTTAAGTAATCACTACATCGACCATGGGGCTCGAACACAAAACCCTAAGATCAAGAGTTGCACTCTCTTCCAGCTGAGCCGGCCAGGTGCACTTATGTCTGAGCTTTCTTAACTTAATATTTGTCTTCTTATGACCACTTTGCATTTCTTTCCTTGCCCATTCCTGAGCATGAAAGTTTTTCCCCACATTTTTTTCCCAATTGGCTGTTGCTTTTCAAAGGGAAGGTGCTGGGGTTTTGTGTCTGTTCCTATTTATTTTGTGTACGGTTAACCTTCTGAATGCTCTTGATGGCCTAAAGGTTCTGTATTTTATTATCTAATACACGCCTATCACCTGCCAGTAATAATAATTGTGTCTTTTTTCTAATAGATAGGTATTGTGTTTCTGTCTCATTGCATTGGATACATTGTTTGAAATCCAGTCAGATAATTCTGATGGTAGCTATAAGCCTTCTTTTGTATCCGGTTTTAATGAAGCTGTGTTGAATCTGAATATCATCTGTGTAACTCATTTAAGATGGGTAATATTGGGACATGTGAATGAAGTGCCCATCTTTCTTTTGGACATTTCTAAGAATGTTACCTCAAAAGATTGTCATGTTAGTTACTTCATTAACTTTTTGCTACCTAGAGAGATTACCATGTGCTATGGTACATTTCTTTGTCACTCTAGAATGTGCCAGCTAAGTCATTATGATATATTACTGGGTTTAGTTGTTTTATTTATAATTTCCATATTTTTATGACTGAGATTTGTATCTTAGTTTCTTTTTGTGCCGCTTTGGTATCAGAGTCATGCCAGATTTTTTTTTTGAACGTTCTAAATTATTTCCATCATTTCTCTCTCCAGAGTACCTTACATAGCATGAAAATCTGGTCCTGGAATATTTGAAATAATATTCCCATAAAAATGTTTGAGTCAGGAGTCTTTTGAGAATAAAATCCTTTAATAACTTTAAAAAGTTTTTCTTATGGTTTGGGTCATATCTGGATTTTCAACCTTCTGAGTTGATTTGAGTTACTTTTATTTTTACCAGAAAGTCACCCATTTCTTTGAGATTTTCAGTTTAGTGTCATCACGCTGTGGTTACTTAAACTCTTCTATAAATGCCCTCTGTGTGCTTAGTTGTCTCACTTTTATCTTACTTAATTTTTTATTTTACTTTACTTTTTACCTTTTTCATTTTATTTTATTTTTTACTTTACTTTTATTTTATTTTCTGCCATTTGTCTTTTCCCCCAACTGCTTGGGCATGTCAGTGATTTCTCTTATTTTCCTTTTTTCCTCAAAAATGCATTTTTGGAATTAGTTCTTAATTCTGTGTTTGCATTTTAATTTGTGTCCTTTTGTCTGTTTTTTAAAAATGTTTTCTCTTTCATGCTTTTCTTGGATTGAGTTTTGCTTTCTTCTATGACTTCTAGAATGAAATGCTCATCTTATTTTTTTTTCTTTTTCTTTTTTCTTTTTTTTAAATGTTTATTTACTTTTGGAGAGAGAGAAACAGAGAAGGAGTGGGGGAATGGCAGAGAAAGAGGGAGATAAAGAATCCAAAGCAGGCTCCAGGCCCTGAGCTGTCAGCACAGAGCCCGATATGGGGCTCAAACCCACGAACCGTGAGATCATAACCTGAGGCAAAGTCGGCTGCTTAACCAACTGAGCCGCCCAGGCGCCCCAGTTTTTTTTTTTTCTTTTTAAATAACAAATGCACCTAGCGATGTCAGCATTCATTTTAATTCAGACTCCATCTCATAATTTTGACAGTCTTTTGATATTTCAGAACGTTCTCTAGTTTTTTATGATTTATTCAGTAGATAGGAAGTCACTTACTCATCAACAAATATTTTTGACCTGTTGCTGTCAGCCAGGCACCGTTGTGGGTTCTGGAGATGCCTCTCAGAAATCCTAGCCCTCGTGGAGCTCTTCCTAAGTACATGAATGGGGAGGCTGTTTGCTTAGGTCCCCTGGGGTTCTGTCTGTGAGTGCATTTAAGCTTATGTTATTTCATAATTTTATATGTAAGAGGTGGGTGTGCAGACCCTGCTTTGAATGAAGTTATTTTCACGTGCTGTGCATTTGTTTCCTTCAGTGTTCTCTGGGCAAGTAAAAAGTAAAGAAAGAGTCTGAGGCAGTATTCATTCATTCAGCTTTTCTAACGATGCTATTCAAAATCTGTTTGTCTCACTTATTCCTTCGTCTGCTTACTCCATCATGAACTGGCACTGTAATTTTAACAGGTTTGATTGATGTATTTTGATGTTCTGTTATTTGGCAGAGAAAAGTGTTGCTTTTCTTTAAGGATTATACTTTTATCAAGAGAAAACAATTCTCTTTGCTCCACTTAAATCTTTTTGTCCTAAAGTCTGATTTAATATCAAGGTTACTATCACTAATATCACATCTATTTAGTTTTTAACAATTCTCCATAATGTTGTTTTCAGTTGACCCCCTCATAAGGTTTATGGTTACGTCTATAATCATCTGAGAGATTTTACCTATAGTGGGTCGATTGGAGCTATGTATTTTGAATGGGAATTTTTGTGTGCTTTTTCCGTTCTCCTCTTTATTTGTGTGTGTATGTGTGCGTGTGTGTGTGTTGCCATATTTTTCTTATTTTTACCATAGCCAATTAGAAAGTAAATATAATGTCCTAAATATCAGTATCTTCACCAATACACTTATTAAATATATGCATGATTTCTAACTACCAAAAAATCGATACCAAAAATAAACCCACATGTACATTATTTTGCAGGATAAATAACTTATCATTTTAAAAAATTATCCCCCCCTTCTCTTCTGCCTTTATCAATTTAATTGGGACGTACAGACTCCGTTACCATTAAACAATGACTAATTTTACCGTGTAAGTCACCCGTGTATTGTTGCGTATTTTCCCTGTGATATCCACATTTTCAACAATCTCCCTACTTTGCTCTTTGGTTAATTTGGTCTCAGTGCTTCATCCTCTCATGCAATGGCTTTTCCTGTCTCGAGGTTTTTTTTTTTTTTTTTTCCCTTTTTGGATCACTTTGTCAACAGCAAAAACTTTTTTTAAAAAATCTGCCTTTCTGCATTAGTAGCAATTTACATGAGTCAACTATTTGGGGGAGAAAATTTTAGTTTCTCTTAACCCATATACTTCAACATTTTCCAAAATACGTTCTGCAGAAACTAGTTCTGTGGGATACTGACAGGTGCCTGGCAAGAAGCTAGAATGAACAAAATACATCATGTCTTGTCCCAAGACTCACCTGATCCTTTACTGTCAGTAGGTCTGTGGCCCTTCGGTAGGAGAATGTGTGGGCACAGCCATGAAGTCTGGGAATCTGGTACATAGCCAAACTGCGTTATCCTGGGCTTGCTTCTTTGGAAGGATATTTCTGGTTTTTCTCTCTCTTGTTTTTTAAAAGAAGTTTATTTTCAAAAGTAATCTCCACACCCAATGTGGGGTCGAACTCACAACCCCAAGATCAGGAGTCACACCCTCCTCTGATGGAGCGCCCCCTGTCTTCGTTTTCATTTCTTTATGATGCCAAATGTAGCTAGGTCTGTTTCATTAAGTTCAGGTGTGGCTTATGCTTAGAACATTTTGTTTGCTCCAATTTGATTTCTCTCTGCTTTCAGTATTCTACTGATTTTCTTCTGGGACATATATGTGTTCATACTACGCACCTTGATTTAATTTGGTTCAGTTTGGTTTCTCAGGTTTCCATTGGGCTCCCTGCTGCCCCCACTGCCCATCTCACTCTGCTGGCACATGTTTTAACCAGCTCCCTGTTCCCCTCAGCCTTCCATGTACTTTTTTCTCCACTCGATTGCTTTTTTGTGTGAGGCAGCCTAGCTTCTTTTTCTTTTTTTTATGTTTATTCATTTTGAGAGAGCATGAGCGGGGGAGGGGCAGAGAGAGAGGGAGGCACAGAATCCAGAGCAGGCTCCAGGCTCTGAGCTGTCAGCATAGAGCCCGACGCAGGGCTTGAACTCATGAACCGCGAGATCATGACCTGAGCCGAGGTCAGACGCTTAACTGACTGAGTCATGCAGGCGCCCCAGTAACAACTGCTCTTGATTTCTGCATCTTTCTGGAATTCCTTTATGAGTACATAAGCAAACACAAATATAAATTGTCATTCTCCTCCATGCTTTCTGTGTCTGTATAAACAGAGGCATGCACTTGGCTCAGCACAAGCAGATTCCGTGCTTGGCAAGCAGTCACCCCAGCAGGGCGGAGGTGGAATGTTCCTTCCACGCATCTAGGTGGGAGACCGCTGTTAGTTCTTCTGTCCCGGGTGCATCGTGTCGTGGTGTGGCCCTCACACATGGCTGGGCTCTCGGTTCCAGCGCTGTTCAGCAGTAGGGCTCAGCCCATGATGCGCTGCGTGTTGCTGACCACCCCCTGCTTCTCTGTCTCTGTAGCAGGCCCTGGGATAGAAAAGACTGTTCATTTAGACACTTTTGTGGCATTTTAGTATTGTCACCAGTTTGGCATCCAAGCGTTGTCATCAGTGGCTCCTCTCACTGAATAACGTGTGGACAAATTTGGGTATTGTCAAACTCTTGCGCTGAGTGCACTAGTGTGACAGGACCTGGGACCACACCTCCCTCATATACAGATGGGAGTGGCCTGGGAGGGTCCTTCACCATGAGAGAGTGAGGACCACGGATGTAGGGTGCTTGGAGATACAGTGTGTGACGAACATGAAAGGAGTGGTTGATGAGGCGGGAAGAACCACGGGGTGACTTGAAAGCAGTTGTGGTTTTTATGGGAGAGGATATTTGCCTAATTTTGTGGTCAGTATGGTCCCGGTCCCCAGAGCCAATGGAATGCAGTAAAATCAATCAAAATCTTTTTCCACCTCTTCAGATAAGTCCACCTCCTGGTTCAGATGTGTCCAGAGGGCAACATGACTTGATTCAAGACTATGCTGCTTGAGTTAGTAACAGGTCAGTCATGGCCTGAGTTTTCAGCTCTGCTGTCGTTCTGGATACGACAGTGGAAACAGGTGTTCCCCGTCTCCTCCATGTGTCGCCCATGTTCATCCAGATGGTTCAATTTTTTTCATAATAGTTTTTGCCATCGGAGGTTAGACTTTTATGAAGAGTAATTCCTCCCATGCAGTTGTGTCCCATGGAAAGTGAGGAAAATAGAACACTATCCTCTTTCAACAAGAAACCCAACTCATCTGAATAATGTGATTTACATACTAAGTCAACTTCCAACTTTTTCAAAAAACTCCATACTACGTGCAGCAAATTTTGGATACGCTTGAGCAAGATTTAAATCCATGTGCTCATCAAAAAATAAATACATAGGGGCGCCTGGGTGGTTCAGTCGGTTGGGTGTCTGACTTCAGCTCAGGTCATGATCTCACAGTCCATGAGTTCGAGCCCCACGTCAAGCTCTGTGCTGACAGCTCAGAGCCTGGATCCTGCTTCAGATTCTGTGTCTCCCCCTCTTCCTGTCCCCCCACCCCCCACTCACACACTCTTCTCTCTCTCTCAAAAATAAACATTAAAAAATTTTAATTTTAGGGGCACCTGGGTGGCTCAGTCAGTTGAGTGTCCGACTTCAGCTCAGATCACGATCTCACTCTCCATGAGTTCGAGCCCCACGTCAGGCTCTGGGCTGATGGCCCAGAGCCTGGAGCCTGCTTCCGATTCTGTGTCTCCCTCTCTCTCTGTTCCTCCCCCGTTCATGCTCTGTCTCTGTCTCAAAAATAAATAAACGTTAAAAAAAAATTTTTTTAATTTAATTTTATTAAAAATAAAATAATAAAATAATAATTTATTAAAGTAATAAATAAATTAAATAAATAAATAAACCCATGTGCTCACCATACCCCATAGAGGCTGAAAAACCATAGGGGAGGAAATGCAGAGAAGTAAACAGACATTGAAATAGATATGGTCGAGGGGCACCTGGATGGCTCGGCAGGTTAAGCATCTTGCTCTTGATTTCGGCTCAGGTCATGACCTCCCGGTTAATGAGATCAAGCCTGCCATCAGGCTCTGTGCTGACAGCATGGAGCCTGCTTGGGATTCATTCTCCCTCTCTCTCTCCTTCTCTTCCCCCCCCCCAAAATAAATAAATAAACATTAAAAAAAAAGAAAAGAAATAGATTTGGTTGAAAAAGAATACTTTTAGGTGAAAAGAAAGGAAGACATTAATTGAAGATGTTAGTTCACATTCACCTCAAGCTTTATTTAACAAAAAAGTGATTTGACGTCTGGTGTCTAAAGCTTGAAAGATAATTTGGTGAGCAATGCAGAGGGGGACACAGCCATCGCCTGAGAATTAAGCTGGCTCTGTCACTGTAATTTGTATGGAGCCAATATTATGTTAACACCATTCCCAACCTCTGCCAATAAAATTAAGTGCCCTATTGAAATGCTGCAATTCATTATTTTACTTTCTTGTTAAAAGTAATGCATTTCGTACTTCATAGGCCGATGAGAGGTGTTAAGAGTTAGAACTGGAATATATTTTGGAGGCATTAAGGAAGGCAAAAATTCTCTGATGGCTGTGGAATAGGCCCATTAATGCTTCGTTACCAATTTGTTTGACATAACCCATGTCTTGCCATAGTGAGAAGCAGTAGGTTGCCACAAATCCTGGGCATCCTTTGAATGGTTTTTACGGGCTTTCTGGACACTTCAGATAAGAAGCAGTGAAAGAGCTATTTTTTTTTAAATATGTGTAAAGAAAATACGGTGTTCTCTGTCACATGCTTGGAATTCGAGCCTGTGGTGTGAATAACCTTAGAAGAGCTGCCATATATTGATTACTTCAGCTGTCTCCGTTTAGTTATAAAATAAATGAAGTCAGCTCTTGGCTCCTCTGACTCCCTAATGACCACTTCCTTCATTCACCTCCTCTTTCCAAGCATTACCCTAGGACGACCTGGTGAGGCCAGTTGAATTCCGGATCCTTGCCTCTCGCCAAAAAAATCAACAAACAAAAAGACAGTCTCTGTGCATCAGGCATGTAGAAGATGTTCTCAGTCCTAGAGTATAAGCTTCCATGCAAAGTACAGCAAGAAAAATATCTGTATGAGAGCTGAATTGAGATAATCTTTTTTAGGTCCTCTAGGTGGGTAAATAGCCTACCACCGCCCCCCCCCCCAACAATGAAATATGAGGAAACTGACATGATTGCATCACATTATGGATTCATATTGTTCAGCTGAGCACCATTTCCTGAGCACCTGCTGTGTGGGGGTCATGGGGAAGGCTTGTGGGCACCAAGACGAAGGAGACGTAGCCCCTCCTCTGGAAGCAGGCTAGGAAGGCCAACAGCCATGCTCATTTAAGATAAATGCACGTAGAATGCAGAGCAGACTATCCTTAGAGGAATTTCAGTGTTCAGGAGAGTTAGGGCACATTTACCATCCAGTTGGGACACCAGCTCTTTCCTTCTTTCCCTCTTTTCTTTGTAAGTTTCTGTCTCATGGTATGTTTCTTCTCTGCTCATCTGATCATATGAATGCCCAGAGCAGCAGTGGCTCTGATAGTCTGTGATCTGGAATGATCGTTGGCTCCGCCAGGAATAGTCCATAGCATCCACTTTAATAAAATGTGAACATTGACAAATCCTTAGTCCTAGGCAAGCCCAGTGTAAAAACGTCAGCTGCAAACTTGGCGAAGTCCAGCCACTGCATAGCAGCTTTTAAGGATGTTGTAAAATTCTTTCCATAAATAATGTTAAAGGGGAAAAAATAAAAGCTGAACTTCTCAGAAAGTCAGGTTTTCTTACCAGCCTTCCAACCGGCAAGGCAAGGATGCAGTTCTTTTCTGAGAGAAGGCATCTTAGACTTAGATTATATAGTGTATAGAAACATCAGAGAGAAGAAAAACCCAAACCTCTGTTAGAAAAAAATCTTTTTTATATAGCCATAAAAGGGAAATGGTTCCCGCCCACACCACTCTCAGCTGAGATTAAGGGAGTGTCTCTCCCAGCAGCTTTCCAATATGAAGAAATAAAAATCCCAGTGCTTCTGCCCATGGTTTCATGGCCCCGTGGACCTTGCACAGGAAATCAAGGAAGGCTTGTAAAACACTGCATTCACAGAGCTCAACGTTTCGCTTTACCACACTTGCCACATAAGGACGCATCGGCTCAAATCGGAACAAGATGTGATCTTACTGAGAAAGAATCCTTATAATATCACGTTACCTCCCCCTGAAAATTCCCCCAAGCATGTATAAAATCCAGAGGACCTAAAGTGGAACACCAAAGAAAGCCTTTAAGGCTAAAAAGCAAGCTGCGTTTACTTTCCTTGTATCATATTATATAGACATATTACAATTATGTCCGCGATTAAAAGCACTGTCATGCTGCATTATGAACTGTTCTTATGTTTAGGATTAGATAACTCTTCCCCCACACCCCCACGGATTCCTTTTATGTCCTAAGGGCAAATCCTTTCTCTTGGGTCAGGAATGTAATAAGGTAGGTTTTCCTCTCTCTGGGATATTGTGTCTGTCTCACTGTGTTTAAATTGATGCAGAAAGCTCTTCAGAGCAAAATACAGTATTTTCTTTGTATATGAGCCAACAGTTGACTAACCCACAGGGAATTCTCTGTGTTGAGCATTTTAAAGGCACAGGTTGGGTATGTTTGAACTGCTGAAGCTCAGGGAAAACCACTGGGAAAGAGGCCATGGCTCTGGGAAGAGCTGCCTTCTTTCTCACGTGGTCTTGGGGGGTAGGGAGGCGGCGAGAAAAATCACTATTCTAACCAATAATTTTTTAATGACAAATCAAGTCAAGAAAAGTACCCCGCTTATTTTAATAATACTGGTGCAAGACAGGAATAAAGAGGAATTGCAGTTTGCGTAAATGGAGGTTACATAGAATTTAAAGGCATTTAGCTACCTAAAATGAGTTCCCTAAACAGTTCTCTCTCCATCAGACCTATGAATTGTTAACACATACCTCCTGGGAGTTGAACCACAGACCATGGTCTCCAGAACCAGCAAATTTGCCATTTGAAGTAAAAGGGAATTCGTCCGGCTCGGTATCTCCTTCCAGACCACGAGCTGCCAGAGGTCAAGGCCATTGCCAACCAAGGATAACTTATTTAACCCCCGTAATGTTGGTTATGGTTTTGGTAGTACCCCAGAGTCTAGGATCTTGGAATCCATACAAAGTATAAGCAGTATACAGTGTGTGTGTGTGTGTGTGTGTGTGTGTGTGTGTGTTCGTATACATCCCCAAAGGGATATATATTTCCTTCCTTCATTCCTTCCTTCCCTCCCTCCCTCCTTCTTTCCTTTCTTCGGGGTGCAGGTCACCCTCTCTTGACAGTGCACTTTCTGTAGCATTTAATTTAAAAAAAAAAAGTCCCCCCTCTGATGAGCCCTTTGGCTCTTTATTTCTGACAAATGAGTTCACTCTTTCTTGACCTTGAATCTGCCACTTTTTTCCCTCAGCCTTATCTGTGTGTAGGTAAAAAGTTTAGCTCTGAATTCTGTTTTGATCTCTTCCACAAACTTGTGGTGCACTAGTACGTAAGTTTCTGAACCTCTCCGAGCATCAGGAAAATCCCCCTGTAGGAGGTAAAGGGTCAGAGAGAATGAACCACGTGGAAAGACATTGGTCAAGCAGGCCCGGTATAGAAGTTGGTGTGAGCAAAGGTGTTCAGCACACAGCCAGCCTGCCCCATCCCTAGAAACAGAGGAGAGGAGAGGGCAGAGCAAAAATGATCATAATGCTGGCCACCACCTTCGCGTGGCCTTGTGCAGTGGATTTCTATCCATTCATGGGAAGGGCCTCGATTAGGAGGGCCTGGGACCAGCGCTCAACTTGACTCCTTCTTAAAACATGCTGCTGCTCCTCATTGTTGTAGCTGAGTTACCTGAAAATTGAAATGCACAGAAATCGCTTTGCAGGTAATGTAGATAAGATGGCAAATAGGACACTTTTACTTTAAATGTCCAGGTGACAAGATTTGGACCAAACATTGAGTTTCAATTAGCTTCAGTCTCTGGGTTTTTTGTTTGCTTTTTTTTTTTTTTTTTAGTACATTCACTATTTTTCCCCTACAGAGTGTTAAAATTCATAACGTTTTAACCAGTTTCTGCACTATTATAATTACACTGTATTAATATTCTGTTAACATGCAGTGTGGAGGCAATTTGAAGGGTCAAATTAAACTTTTTAAAAGTTGCATGATTGCACAATGTATACTGGCCACGTTTTCCTAGGAAAATGTGCTTATAAAAAAAATAACGTTTTATAGAATCAAACCCCCAAATTAAAAGCATATTTTTAGGAATAAATTAGCACTTCTTGAGAAATCAAATTTTTACTTTGGCGGAGAGGTAAAAGGCAAAACAAACACAACAAAATCCAGGAATGGCTCAAATTCAAAGAAAGTCACCTCCCCCGGGAGTGATTTCACCATGTGAAGAAGGATGGTGCTTTAGCACAAGGGGGGCTAACTTCCCAGTTCTCTTTTGTGAAGGCCACAGATCATTTCACACACACACACACACACACACACACACACACACACACACACCTTTAAAGTTGCCAAGTTTAAACCTGTGTTTTCCTTATTTATTTCTCCAATTGAAACTCTGTCTGAGCAGCCTTACTTCCTCATTGCTGTCTTTTCCAGTGCTTTAGTCATGGTAGGGGGCGAAATTTCCATTACATTAATGAGATTTTCACAAGCAGATTAAAGATGAAATATGCCCTTCAGTCTTCTGCGATTTAACAGCCCTGCATTAGGAAGAAATCTCTGTATAAACTATCGACAAACACAATAGCCAGGGGGCAAAATTCCAGGGAGACAGAGTAGAGCCTAATCACAAGGGTAACTTGACCTTTTTTTTTTTTTTTTTTCCTCTCTCCTTCATCTGAAGCATTTTGAATTATTTCAAGAGAAACTTAGCAAAACTTCAGATGATTTGACTTCCACAGGATTAGGACTTAAATGCCAGAGCCCCTACCCCAAAGTTTTATCAACATCGTGATGGCGGGCAAAAATAAATTTTAGAATTCCTTTTCATTAATATGTATAGGAATCGACTAAGATAACTCTGCATTATGTCATTACTAGCTCAGAACCTCAATCTACAGTCACAGCATAAAAGGGGGTTCTGTATGGTGGACCCTGAAGGCGTATGGGAGGCTGAGGTTTATCGGATTGTTGAGAAAAGAAGAATCACAGGAAATTGCTTCTGTTTCCTGTGGCTTCTGGTTCTCAAAGCACAAATGGAAGGCGATGGGCTGGGGGTAACGCTGAGATCTGGGCCCACATCAGTTCTCAACCTGGTATTTCCAATAACACATTCCTCCAACAAATATTTATTGAGCATTTACTATATGCTGGGCACCATTCCAGGCACTTGGAACACATCAGGGAACAGAATCAATAAAAATCTCTGCCTGTGTGGAATTTACATCCTCATGGGGAGGCAGACAATAAATCAGAAATAGTCTGTACGTAAAGTATAGTGTGTGCGAGGTGATGAGGGCCATGGGGAAAATCCAGCAGCCGAGGCCAAGGGAGTGGGGAGTTCAGAGGTGAGGAGGGTGTACTATAAATGGGGTGATCAGTCTCATTAAGGAGGTGACACTGGAAGGAGGACTTGAAGGAGGTCCAATAATCTTGGCTTAGTGACCCCGTCCCAGATGAGAGCTAGGTGTCTCCAACTACATCGTTCAGTCTCAGGAGTGGACTTTTCCTTTGAGGCACTGGTTCTGCACTGCTTCCGTGTGCTGCAGGGGCCAGGTCTCATGTGTCCCCCGCCCACACCCCGTCCATCCCGTCTTGCGGGCACTCAGCCCCTGGTGACCATGCTGCAAGATGCGGGGAGCAATCTTTGCTTCTCCAGCCCTGCAGGCCTCCTCGACGAAAGGCTGTTACGAAGAATGGAATTTTACAGACAGCTCAGGGGAATCACGGAGGGTCCAAAACAGCAAAGAGCTTGTAATAATGGACACTTGTGGTCTCTGTCAATGTTCTTTAGTCCCTTCCAGCATGGGAGTTACACATGGTCCACTTGTCCTTCGGAAGCTCCAAGCTCCCCCATGATGCTCTCTTCCCTATCTGATTCCCTAAAACATACTACAGCTGGGAAGCTGTTGCTGCTAGAAAGCCTAACTTTTGTTGTCTTAGCTTATGCCCGGGGGTCCTCCGGATATACCCAGGGCACCCCCTTCCCCACCATTGCATGCAGTCTCCTTTGTCCCTCTTCCACTTCTGTTTCATTCTGTTTCTTAAACACTGGTTTCTCATCATCTCCAGTGACTTCCTTCATCCTCCGCAAAGTCTCCATAGGTCAGGGTCTTTCACGTTGGCCTTTGTGAAGTCCTTAAGATTCTGTGTGTGGGGGTCACCAAAGATAATATGGCATGGGGAAAGGGGCTGCCCTCCTCCTTCGGTTAGGCCTTTCTCAGATTCTTAAATCTTTAGACTTGTCTTCTTTGCCGGATGTCCTTATAGAGATGTCCTGGAGGTACTTGCATTATGTCTTGCCCCAAACAGAAACATCATCTCTTTCAAATTCTCCCAGAATCTCTCAAGCTAGAAACTTGAGTATTATCTGTTCCTCCTGTCTCTAATTCACAATCCACAAACTATCCCAAATTGTCTCTCAATCTAGCTCTTTCTCTCCATCCTCTTGGTGGCTGTCTGGGGCATAGGTGCTTTAGAGCATCCGGCACCCCTCGTGATTTTGCACCAGCCTAGGTGGTAGCAGAAGTCCTGTTGCAGTATACTCCCAGTTCCCTCCCTCACCCCTCCTGTATTATGTACATGGACATGCACCTATGCGCTCACACACTCACCCTTCCTGTGTACATGCACACACATGCACACACGCACACCCTTCCTGCAGTATGTACGTGCACACGCAGGCACGCACACTCAGCCCCCTGTACTATGCACATGCACCCACACACACACGTACACACACACCCCTCCTGTACTATATACATGCACATGCACACGCACATACATTCATCCCCCGGTACTACATACATGCACACACACACGCGCACACACACACCCCTCCTATACTATATACATGTACATGCTCACGTGCACACACATTTCCCTGTACTATGTACATGCACACACACACACACACACCCCTGTACTATATACATGTACGTGCACACGGACACATACACTCATCCCCCTGTACTATGTACATACACACGTGTCCCCCTGTACTATGTACATGCACACGTGTGTGTTTACACACTCAGCCCACACTCAGTGGCATTTGCCAACACATCATGATCTTCCTTGACCCTGGACCTCTGTAGCTCTCTCTCCTCTGGGATACACTTTTCTCTGTGCCAGGTTCCCTCTCTTTATTTTGGATTCAGCTCAGTTACCTGCATGTGAAGCCTGCCCTGACCTCATTCTGTCACCACTGTAGTTAAACCACTTGTTTCCCACTCACCCCACTTCAAATATTATCTCAGACACAGTGCACATGCCTTACTCTTCTTGTCTTGCCCCCAGTATACGAATGAATTCCTATATCCTAATGCCTGGACCAATGTTCTTTCTATAAACTCTATGCTTTCTACTGACATGAGAAAGGAAATTACAATCTGCATATGGAATAGTTAGCATGTGCCCATATCATACAGGATATTTTATTCTTATATACTCACATGTGCCAGCAATAGGGACTAAGATGTTTCGAAGGGGTCCTGTACGCCAGGGTGAATAAGAGTTCATTAAAGAGTGGTGGAAAAGTTCCACACGTTGAAAAGCTTGCTAACGTGGAGATGTCCTAGGGTTCCCCTTCCATCCTGTTTTGCTAAGAGAAACTGGCAAAGCCAGGGGCCTTGAGCTTACTAGTTTTCTGTCATGTGGGGCCGTGAGGGAAGGAAGAGGGTGGTGCATTCCTTTGGGTGGCTTGCTTTTTATTTACAATGGTGTCCATGATGTGAAAGCTAATTTTTAAACAGCGCTCCTTTCTGCATTCCAACAGCCACTCTTGGACGAAATCCAGTGGACATGTCTTACTCAGTGTTGCCTCTTCAGGGTTTAGCACAGTAACTGTGATATCATAAATAAGCATTGAGTTAATAGTGAATGAATAAGTCAGCTCAGCGGGGACTTGTGGGCAGATTTCCAAGTGGATAATTTTGCCTGCTTGCCTGCCTCTTTCCTTTCTTCCAATAGCTCTTGAGATTTGCCTGGGTTTCTGTCATTAGCAGCCCCCACCCCTACTTTGCACACATACACACACACTCACCTAAACTCCCATTGACTCTGAAGGAAGACTCCCAGCACTTTTCAGGCAGGAACCTCCCCTAGCAGTGTAGTGGGCAGAAACCCTCAGGGACGAGGTTGGGTCTGGGCTGGCACCAGAATAACTCTCTGCCTCATGTCTTCAAAGGATCCCAGGAAAAAAGAGTCTGGACTTTTCTCCAAATGTTAAAAATAGACTTTCATTTGAAATTCAAACATATTTTATTGTATCTGTCATTGTTTTGACAAATATTTTAGACCTCAAAATTAGGGTTGAAAATTTATCAAAGGGGCATCTGGGTGGCTCAGGAGCTAAGCATCCGACTCTTGATTTCAGCTCAGGTCATGATCTCACAGTTAGTGGGTTCAAGCCCCGCATTGGGCTCTGTGCTGGAACTGTGGAGCCTGCTTGGAATTCTCTCTCCCTCTCTCTCTCTGCCCCTCTCTCTGCCCCTCCCCCATGCATGCTGGCTCTCTTGCTCTCTCTCTCAAAATAAGTAAGCCTTAAAAAATGAATAAATAAAATGAATAAGAGTTTGTAAGACAGTATGCCAGTTTCAAGGCCAATTGTTGTAATGTCCAGAATCAGTCTTCAGTAATGTGGATGGAGCATAGACACTTTTATAAGGGCGGTGAAGAGAGACCACCCATTCAAATCCTGTCTCATCTTTACTCCTCTGTGTTTATTGTATTCTTGAATTTCAAATGTCCTCACAACCACACTATATATTCAGGCTCTTTCCAAAGGGCAGTGCCCGTATGTTCCATGTGGATTGCCAAGATCATAAAAATTAAGAACTAATTAAAGGCTAAAATTTTTTCTGCTTCTAGATAATGGAAACTCTTTCTGTCTTCCATCTCAAACAGGAACAGTTTACACCTACCTTTTTGCATTCAGGAAGACTTTAAAATTGAGTCTTCCTTCATCATGTGTATGGGTGTGTGTGTGTGTGTGTGTGTGTGTGTGTGTGTGTGTGTGTGTAAGCATTAAACTCCTTAAAATTAGAAGTGCAAGGAGTCCTGTTATAATTGCCATTATATTATTGTACCAATCCAACCTACCTTTTAAAGTTTATAACAAAAGAATTGCTTTGACCATAGGTTGAAGAATATAACTACTCTACAAAAACTAGCAGGAATTATTATTATACAGAGAAACTACCCATTAACCTTCTTTTCTCTTCATGGCCAAAATCCAGGTCCATAGGGTGGGAGGATTTTAATCCCGGGGACACAGTTAGACTTTTGAAATCTTTAATTTGGTGATATCTGCCATTACTGTGGATGGTAACACTTTCCAGATACACTGGGTTTGTAGGGATGATCCATTCCTATGAGTGACTAAGGATGCATTTTCTGGCCACCTTTCCTGGGCCCTGTGGCCTTAGTCTAGAGCCAATTGAAGAACCAGAAGGTGGGGCTTTCACACTGTGTCTTGGGAGCTAGTGCTGTGATCAGAAACGTTGGCACTCACTGTATTTGGTGGATTGGCTCATTGCAAAAAGATGAAAAATTTTAAAAATGTGTTTTGGAGATTGGTTTTCCAAACTGTTTTCATCCCGTGATGACACAACTAAGATTATCTTGCCTGTCTGCAGTTAACAGTCTTATTTCTAGACGGGTGTTACTAAATCCTAAATCTTACTTGCTTAACTCTTTCTATTTGTCTTTTTGGCAACTGGGCCCCCAGTCCATCTCCTTAAGACGGGTTTGTATTTTTATTGTTATTTTGCCTCAAACAAAAGTTGGTATTTGAAAGAATAAGATAAAAAACAAAATGTTCCCAGTAATTTGTACAAAGAATGTAATTTGTAGAAAGAAAGTAATTTGAAGGATGCGATGAAAGCACTTTACCTCTCTTTTTGAAATCTTGGTGGGATTTAAATGCTGGCCCTTCCAGAAAAGTTCTCAAAAGGTTTTTTGTTTGTTTAACAAAACACCTTATTAAACTATAAGAGAACCTTCTTAAAAGAGAAGAGTTACATTTATGTTTTGTGAAATTTTTTTTAATGTTTATTTTTTGACAGAGCGCTCAGTGGGGGAAAGGCGCAGGGGTGTGGTGGAGGGGGGGTGGCTCGGGGGTGGGAGGAAGATCAAAGCAGGCTCTGAGCTGACAGCAGTGAGCCCAATGTGGGGCTCAAACTCACGGACCATGAGATCATGACCTGAGCCGAAGTCAGACACTCAACTGACTGAGCCACCCCTCTAAAATAATTTAGAGTTCAGAGAACAAAACTACAAGAGATCAAGAACTTTTACAATCCTTACAAGGAGTTAGAAGCCCTGAACCCATTTTCAAGAATGAAGATGTTTTCCTTTTAACTAAGTAATATGAATAACATTAATCTATATTAACGCTTACATTTTACTTTTTAAAAATTCTTCTCAAAAATGAAAATTTCCTGTGGTGTTAGGTCATCCTACTATGAAGCCAGTATACTATCGTTATGTATACATGATTCTGAGCCAGTACCTGCCACACTTCTGGAGTGGGAGGAGATACAAGCCAGGTCAGTTATATCGCAAATGAGACATTTACACCTGGTAATTTTATAATTCAAGGTAACAACAAAACCAAAAATATAAAAATTCTGAATTGACTACCCTTGAATTTGCCATGAGATTTTAGTACATGTTAAACTATATAATGCATTAGAAAATACCGGATTTTTCAAATCATGCACTATTTTGCATGAACTCACTTGAAATAATACAAGCGTAGGATGTTTTAGTGTTGCTTCCATCTCTGCACAGAGTTCCCTTTTCTCCGTCTTTCTACTCATCTCTACAACTTGAAAGATGAGGAAGGGATATACAGAGAAGTTGTCACTTATGTGACATTCTCAGGTTGTTAACTCTGAGTCCAGTATGAAATCTACCAGGAAATATTGTATCATTGAAGTATGTTCTATTTTGACTCTGTCTGTGGATCGTGTGTGTGTGTGTGTGTGTGTGTGTGTGTGTGTGAATTCTGTAATAGAAGCTATGATTAAGGTACAGCCTGGTGCTGCCAGAGAAACCATTTGCTAGGCCCAACCCCTACTCTGTCTGGGGATGGATGCAGGAGAAAGTCAGATCTATTTCTCAACCACTTTTCCTCTGTCCACCCACAATCCCCTGTCACCAAAGTCCATCACCAAGTACAGTAGACCCTTGAACGACACAGGGGTTGGGGCACTGACCCTCCATGCAGTGGAAAATCTGTGCATAGCTTTTGTCTCTCCAAAACTAAACTACGAATAGCCTAATGTTGACTAGAAGCCTTACCAAGAACATAAATAGTTGATTAGCACATATTTTGCACATGTATTATTTACTGTATTCTTATGATAAGGTAAGCTAGAAAAAAAAATGGTATTAAGAAAGTCATAAGGAAGAGAAAATAAATTTATAATAATGTACTGTAAAAAGTCTGCATATAAGTGGACCCATGCAGTTCAAACCCCTGCTGTTCAAAGTGTTCAAATGCACTTTCATGGTTTTCTTTTTTTTTTTTTTTTGGAGGGAGGAGAGGGTAACATCTTTATTGACATACACTTACTATACCTTGTGTGAGGCAAACATGTTAACCACTACACTAGGGAAACCCTACCTCATATACCATGTGATTCACCCATTTAAAGTATACAACTCAGGGGCACGTGGGTGGCTCAGTTGGTTAAGCATCTGACTTTGGCTCAGGTCATGATATCATGGCTTGTGGGTTCGAGCCCCACTTCGGGCTCTGTGATGACAGCTCGGAGCCTGGAGCCTGCTTCCGATTCTGTGCCTCCCTCTCTCTCTGCCCCTCCCCCACTCACATTCTGTCTGTCTCTTTCTCTCAAAGATAAATAAACATTAAGAAAAATTTAAAGTATACAACTCAGTGTATTTTGATATAAACACAGAGTTGTGCAACCATCCCCTCAATCAATTTTACAATGTTTTCATTAGAAAGAAAGAAATCCCACCTCCCAGTCTCTTTGCAGCCACAGGTAACCACTAGTCTACCTTCCTTCTTTCTTTCTTTCTTTTTCTTTTTCTTCTTGAAAAGATTTTATTTTTAAGTAATTCCTGCACCCAACGTGGGGCTCGAACTTACAACCCCAAGATCAAGAGGCGCATGCTTTACCCACTGAGCCAGCCAGGCACCCCTAGTGTACCTTGTTTCTATAGAGACCTGCTTATTATGGGCATTCGTATAAATGGAATCATACAATCTGAGTCCTTTTGTGACTGCCTTCTTTCACTTAGCGTATTGTTTGGGTTCACCCACATTGTAACAGGTGTCGGAACATCATTCCTTTCACTTTGAGGGGGAATGTGATGGAGCTCCAGTGGGTGGAGCATACCTCCAGCCAACGGGGTCAGGGTGGCACTGAGGGTGGTATCTTAAGTTAGTTTCCATTGTCTAATTGCAACATTGCGAGGCCCTTTGTCTGACATTTGCCTTCTTTTAAAGAACTTTGTCTTCCTCACACATAAAAGAAAATAGTTTTGTTACAGATTTGTGCCTTGAAACAAACAAGATTTGAATACCTGTCAGAAGGACTCCATTCATTTATTCCTTCTTTTTTTGTTTTAATTTTTTTAATGTTTATTTATTTTTTGAGAGACCGAGAGCATGAGCAGGGGAGGGTCAGAGAGAGAGGGAGTCACAGAATCTGAAGCAGGCTCCAGGCTCTGAGCTGTCAGCACAGAGCCCGACAATGGGGCTCAAACTCACGAACCACAAGATCATGACCTGAGCTGAAGTCGTACGTTCAACCGACTAAGCCACCTGGGCGCCCCTCCGTTTATTCCCTCTTAACCAGGAAGCGGACTTTTGCTTTTTATCTCTACCTAATTCTTAATATTCATAAACCAGAAAGAAGAAGAGAATGCTGTTTTTTACCCGTGTTGAGTCCTTTTGATATTTCTCTGTGTAATTTTTTAGTTATATCAGAAAACTAGAAGGTGGCTGGAATACTTGTATAAACCAGCATGGATTCAAACAATTGTGTTGTGAGGTCTTCGTGGAGATCCCTCCTACAGCAAGCATCACATACTGTTAGGAAGATTGATGGGTGCCAACAAAACCATTTGAATTATTTTATTTATCTAAAATTAAAGTGCATATAGAGATAAAGGGCCTATTTCAGCTCTGATAGTCTGAGGCTGCTGCCTTTTTCTGCTTCTGCCTAGCAATGCCGTTAGAAATCCTAACATAGGGTACTGCTAATGGAATCTGTGTCACGACAGTTGTACAACTTTCCAGCAATGGCCCATGTGTGACAGAATACACAAAACAAGAAGGCATATGTCTCCTTTCAGATGAAAGGTTTGAAGGATTCTTGCAGTTTCTTGGAGACAAGCAATTTCAGTTTCTTAAATCAGCTTTAATAAAAATTAAGCTTTAATCCGATATAAATTATTTTTTCCTCTCTCTTTTGCAGAAATATTTCTGGACTACTAAGAGATAGTACAGTTGACTCTTGAACAACATGGGTTTGAACCGTGTGGGTCCACTTATATGTGGATTTTTTTCAAGAAATATAGTGCAACACCATAAATGTATTTTCTCTTACGATTTTCTCAATAACATTGTCTTTTCTCCAGCTTACTTTATTGTAAAAAGACAGTATATAATACACATAACATACAAAATGTGTGTTAATTGACTGATTACACATAATATTAACATAATATCGGTAAGGCTTCCGGTCAAGTTTTTGAGGAGTCAAAACTTCCATGTGGATTTTTTTACTGTGCACGGTGTCGGCACCCCTAAATCCTGTGTTGTTCAAGGATCAGCTGTTATAGATCGATAATATAAAGTCAAGATTCAAACTGAAAATGGAGCTTATTTAAAATTGTTTAGCTGCTTATAGCCCATCCTCTACCAGAATAGGGGGCCTCCTTAACCTACGTCCTCAGCAAATCCCTAAAAGTTAATAAATTATTGAATTCTGTTAAATGTATTCACTGGCTCAAGCCTAGGTTATGAGCTCACCTGGTGGCCATGCAAAAAGATTTAGAATTGAACATTTCTAGTTTCTGAGAAGGCAGGGTTTCGGTTCTATTTCCTTCGGTTTTAAAACAAACTCACGAAGGGGCACCTGGGTGGTTCAGTCGGTTAAGTGTCCGACCGGCTCAGGTCATGATCTCGCAGTTTGTGGGTTCGAGCCTCACGCTGGGCTCTGTGCTGACAGCTCTGGAGCCTGCTTCAAATTCTGTGTCTCCCTCTCTCTCTGTCCCTCCCCTGCTTGTGCTCTCTCTCTCTCTCTCTCTCTCTCTGTCTCTCAAAAATAAACAAACATTTAAAAAATAATGAAATAAAATAAAATAAGATCATGGCATCAAATAGTGGAGTGTTCGTGGGTTAAGATAACAGAGAAATGTAGCAAAGGGATGAATCAGAAAGAGTCCCCAGGCTTCAGTGAACCCAACCACTTGCAAGCCCATAATGCAAGTTCCATTGTCTTGAGCATTCATATATGAGATACACTACTTTCTGAGTCTTTATTTTCTTTTCCATCAAAGCAGGGGTGCTGTGTATGTGTGTCTCCATGTGTGTGTTTGTACATACCTACGTACATGGGTTTGTGTGGAGAGAGATCCGGCTTGAGCACCATTCTACTGAAGACCGCGCGGTCCGCTTGTTACGCGTACCCCGTGCTGTGAAAAACTTGGCGGGAGCGCACTTTGTGGAAGCCTTTTACATCGGTGGCAAGGTTCTGTGTTATCTGAGAAACAGTAGAAACTGACAGAAAGACTGGTGTGTAAGGTATATGCACAGGGGAGCCATGTGGACATGGTGGTGAGCGTTGGGTCCCAAGCTTTTACATTTCCTGCTGTCCCTGGTTTTCAGTGGGCGTAACGGTAACATTTTCATTACGACAGTGGGGAGTTTACTTTCTTGATGTTAAGGAGCTGTCTGATTTAAAGACTTTAATTTTTAAAAAAAGGCTTTTTCATGTTCAGTTTTCAGAGAGAGAGAGAGAGACAGAGTGCGAGTGGGGAAGGGGCAGAAAGACAGAGGGAGACACAGAATCCAAAGCGGGCTCCAGAGCTGTCAGCACAGAGCCCAACGCAGGGCTCAAACCCACGAACCGTGAGATCATGACCTG
The DNA here is from genome assembly GCF_014898765.1 of Herpailurus yagouaroundi. Taxonomy (NCBI): domain Eukaryota; kingdom Metazoa; phylum Chordata; class Mammalia; order Carnivora; family Felidae; genus Herpailurus; species Herpailurus yagouaroundi. The sequence goes on along the minus strand of NW_024412391.1, from coordinate 88,953,008 downwards.
AGCCGAAGTCAGACGCTTAACCGACTGAGCCACCCAGGCGCCCCTGATTTAAGGACTTTGTCTGCTGACCAGTGTGCTATGCTGGCAGAGTTTGAACGGGGATGAGAGAAGCTTCCACACCCACCTCGCGCCCGGTTGCTCAGATGGAAGCTGCTTACCCGTCTAGAAAGCTTGTGCTTTCTGAGTGGGAATCGGCGGGGAATCTGGCAGAAGGAGAGGGAGGCAGATAGAAAGCACCAGTGTGCTTCCAAGGTTCACGAACCGCTTGAATAGCAGCTTTATTTGGAGAGCCGCGAACATTCGGGGTCGATAGACCACACGCGTGCATTTCATCTGAGGGGTTAGCAATTAGACTGCAGAGGAACTGCCTGCTCTTTACTGGAGGTGAAATAACGAAGCCAAAAGAAAGGATTCTGATTAGCTTCGTGAAGTCCATTGTGGCTTCCATTTTGCTGATGGTGACAGAAAAGCTTCCCTTCCCCCATTTTCCTTCAGGGTCTTTCTTCCCACAGCACTGAAGCCTCCGAGGCTGATGCAAGTAGCTGGTTGCCTCCATGGCCAGGCGGACAACAGAGAGACTTCTCCCACCTTCCTCTGCACCCCGAGGCTCCACGGGGAGCAGACAAGATGGGAATGCATGCCTGGCCCTGGCTCACCTTGCTGCAAACACATCTCAGTGGGGAAACAGCAACTTGGCTGGTTTGCTCTGGGCACCTCAGATGTATTATTTGTTTCATCAGCCATCAATTTCCGGAGGCAAAGGGTTACAACACCGCTTGGAAAATGGAATCATGGAGAGGCTGTGTGGTGGGACCCGGCCTTTTCGGGGAGTTGCCTGGTCCCGGCATCCCCATCCTGTTTGTTCAGACAGGGAGAGTTTTGAGCGGCCGGGCTGAGAGAGTTGACATACAGCACCGTAATTTGTACCATCTATCTCTTTCTGGAGCTTGGGCCTCTGGCAAATTGCATGTCTTTGTGTTGGATTAGTTTGGAATTTAATCATGCATTATTTTCCCTCCCAATTAAATTATTTATATATTTGATTAACGTTTTCACTGCGAGGAAGCCAAATGTTCAATGAAACCACAAATAAACACATGCCCATTGAATTTCAGGCCAGCTTCACATGGGATCATTCTGTCTGTGGAATGTTAAGAATTCACTCTGTATAGCCTTCTTAGCTACCTGGGATTTTGGTGAGCAAAATCCACCCCATCCTAGGATCACGATGCAGGGGGAGTCTGTCTGGCCTAGGTCCCTCCCTTGTTTAGCCTAGGATCCTGGCTTTTTTCCTTCCCATGGCTTTTTCTTTTCCCTGCACTGAAACCTCCCTCCCTCTAATTTTACTTCCTCAGGCTTGAGAGCCAGCCTGACCAAGAAAGTCATGGCTCTGGGGCACCTGGGTGACTCAGTCGATTAAGCGTCTGACTCCTGATTCTGGCTCAGGTCATGATCTCACAGTTCATGAGTTCGAGCCCCGCATCGGGCTCTGTACTGACAGCACAGGCCCTGCTTGGGATTCTTGCTCTCCCTCTCCCTTCCCCTCCCCTGCTCATACTCTTGCTCTCAAAATAAAGAAAACTTTTAAAAGAATGTCATGGGCTCTGCTAGTCCAAGGAAGAGACTGAAATCACCTAATCAGGGGTGAGCAGACCAATGGCCCACAGGTAAGGTCTGGCCCACTGCATGATTTTGCACAGCCCTTGAGCTAAGAATGGTTTTTACAGTTTTAAATGGTTGAAAAAAATATTTTTTAATGTTTTATTTGTTTTTGAGAGCAAGAGCACGGCAGGGGTGGGAGGTGGAACAGAGGATCTGAAGTGGGCTCTGTGCTGACAGCAGTGAGTCCGATACGGGGTTCAAACTCATGAACCATGAGATCACGACCTGAGCCGAAGTCAGGCGCTCAACCAACTGAGCCACCCAGGCGCCCCTTGAAAAAAATTTTAAGAATATTTCTTGACATGTGAACTGCTCAGTGTCAGGGATAAACAGCTGTACCTGTTCACTTACACGTTGTCTGTGGCCGTTCGCCTAAAACAGCGACAGAGTTTGAGTGCCTACAAACTTCTGACCACCAAAGCCTAAAATAGATTACTGTCTGGCTTTTTACAGATAATGTTTGCCGACACCTGATCTCTGGTTCATCACCAAGATTTAACAGACAAGAAAACCAAGGTTCAAGTGGGAGAACTGAGCTGTCCAAAGGTACACAGCTCATCAGAAATTGATCTGGGAGGCATCTTCCGATGCCCGCCCCGCACTCTTCCCACTGTAGCATAGGGTCCGCCCTAAGATGAGCCCTCCTGTGGACGCTCGCCACAGAGGCCAAAGCAGCTTGGGAAAGAAATGTAAATATTTAGGACCCATGGACATGTAAAATCTATGATTTCTTAGAATTTGAATTTTCACTTGAAATCTAGGGCCAGGAAATGTATTCAGCTTAAAATGTATTTGAGCTGCCCAAGTAGGCAGAAGGATGCATCCGTATTTCTGTAGAGTAATTGATTACGTCCTGTGCTCAGCACTTGGACCCGGGCCCTGCCGGCTGAGGTGGTAGGATCTCATTTCAAGAAAAATAACTTGTGGTCTCACTCCAAGTTTTCACTCGAGCAGTTTCAGCAAATTATAAAAGCATATGAGATGGAACTCAGGTCTCCTGTACAGGGACCAAGAAGGAAAATCCCCAAGATGCTAACCTTTGGGAAAGTGAGGTCGCTCCTACTTCCTGGTGCAGATTCTTCTGCGTCCCTCCCCATGTGGTGAGCCAATGGCTGATCTCCATGGGATCCCCGGGTTAGAGATCATCCCAGAGGCCAAGATCCATGAGAGTTGTTGAGGTGTAAATAGAAAAGGGGATCTTTTAGTCACTGTGCTCTCCAGCTCCTTGTCAGTTCTCTCTTCCAGCTTTGCAGCGGGTCCCTCCACACCTTTATAGACCGCTGCTGTGACTTCCCAGCCTTCCGGTTTAAACCTCTCCTTCGGAGCCTTCCGTAGCTTGGCATGCACTTGAGGGGGCTGCTGGGGTGTTGGCTTCTCCTCAGTTACCTCACCCAGAGGAACAGACCCCTTCCCTCTCCTCCTAGAGTCTCTGACTTCACTGGCCACCCTTGACGCCTCCCCTGTTGCTCATTCCAGCTCCCCGCCCCGAGTAAGGCCCGTTAACCTTAGTACTCTGTCCTTGGGGGCAGGCGTCCAAGTGCTGCTCTCTGGACGTACGTTCTGTCCAAGGTTGTATCCTGCAGTCGTGCTGCTGGTGATCTGACCCTGCACTCTGCATCCCAAGTGGGCCCAAGCTCGCCTACCTCAGCGGCATCCTCCCAGGCCACGGAAACTCTTACCTTCTTACCGCACCACGCAGTGGCAGTGCTGGAAGCTTCCTGTGTCTGCTAGACCCGTCCACCCATCCTCTCCTGCCACGCATGTTCCTCACACTATTCTTCAAAGGAGCCAGGTTCTGTCCCACAGGTCTCACTTTCCTGCCGTGCTGACCCTTTGTCCCCACCCCGTTCCCGATCTGCGCACCTGGCTGGTCTCTGCCCCTCGCTTAGGTCCTGCCACGTCATTGAAGAAACTCACCCTGCTCTTTGGACACAGATTTGAGACCCCCTGTTACTTATTTTTAGAAAACCCTCTTACTTCCTTTCATAACACTGATCACAACTATAATTATATGGTAATTTAAGCCATTATCTGCTTGGCTCCGGTAGACTGTCATTTCCTTAGGGCAGGAAGCATGTCTGTCTGATTCCCCGGCACAGGGCCTGGTGTGGAGTGGACCCGAGTACATACAGCCCCAGTACACGCATGAGAGACCAGTAAAACGTTGCAATCGCAGATCGTACAGGAAAGTTTGTTAATTGATGAGAAAAAGTGTTTCTAGAAAACTTGAGACTCAGCTTAAATGCAGCATCCACTCAGAAAACTCGGATTTTCCAGCTCATGCTCAGGTAGTCCCACACGTCTCCCCTCGGAGACCTGGGAGTCTTGGGTAACAAGCACTCAGTTCTCTCCAGGAAGTGTATGTGCAAAATAGAGTGAACTCACTTGTATTCACTTGTATTCACTTACTCCACCCGGCAGGGTAGAGCTCACATCTGCATAGCATTCAAATCCTTTTGAATTCTTGAGAGTGTGTTATCTTCAAGTAATAGAACCCTTTACTTGCAGTCATGTTGTATGGATACCAGGTGAAATGAAGCTGAGTTAGATCAGCAGGAGCATCAAGTTCAAGCTCTTCTGTCCAGCGAAAGTTCAGTGTGCACATGAGTCCGAATCAATTCAGCAAATATTTACCGAGGACCTACCAGGTGCCAGGGACACTGGTCTGTTGCTGAGAATAAGAAGCTAAAAGATGTGGATCCTGCCCTCCAGGAGGAGGCTCAGCCCTGGTTCTAATTCAGCTTTCCAGCTCAGCCTGCCCCTCTCCTCCTTCCTCCTTCCCCTCCTGTCTCCTTTTTCTTTTCGTGTACCTCAATCCAAGTAGCTTATTTCCAATGGCTTGGGAGAAAGTGAACCAAGAGCAGTGTTTAGGGAATGGATTTGTGTGATCAGCAGCTGTTTCCCCTGGGAAGGAGAGTTTGCAGAGCCCTTGTGTGTTCCGTGGGCTTAAAGGCTGGGCTCTGGCATACCTCGGGACAGTCCTGGCTGATAGGTGTGGGCCGCAAAGATGCGCTTGAAGCATAAATTTGAAGATTGCATGGTGCCCCCTGTCCAGCACCTCTGTTCTCCTCATACCCTCATATACATAACTTTTAAGAAATGCTAGTACTTAGGATAGTTGGCTTTTCAGAAGACACCCACGTCTGTGTGTCCTGGGTTGCTACACCCTTGGGGACCCAAGTGACTCTGTGTGGTTTCCTTGTGGCTTGCAGCGCTTCTGAGAAGACCCTGGTTGTCTCCCGCTGCGTTCTGCTCAGTCACCCACTCTCCTCGGTTCTTCCACCTTTCCGACAGCTGCTCAACTCTCTGACGGAGAGTTCACAGCAACTGCCTTTCTCTGCCCGCACCCATTTTTCAACTCCAGAAAGTGGGACCAACGTCATTCGTTCCAGCGGGCCGCCTCCTGGAGGAATGGAGAAAGGCCGACTGAGGGTGGCATCTTGCCCTCAGGCCCCTGGAGACCACTCATTCAGGAGCCGGAGCCTAAGCAAGAAAGTAATTAAGTGTTCTGTCACAGCACACAGTGCATGGAACCCAAAGGGAGCGTTCTCTCATTGAACAGATTCATTTGTGGGGGGTTTCCGTGGATGTTTCAGAAAGGGCTTGCAAGAGCCTTAAATGAAGGCAAGTAGGATGTGGGGTAACCAGAGAATAAAAGCAACAGGTTCCACCCAGGACCCAGCTTTCCTCACTAACCCATAACTGGACACTTAAATCACATCATCATCTTATTTAAATTGACTTAAATGGGATCCTAGTTGAGAACTTTCTCTGCCTCTGGTGCTTCCTTAGGTTTCCTGGGTCTTGGGGTGTGAATCCAGGGAGCCTAACATTATTTGAAAACTTTGAATTGCTAAGGAGTTCAGGGAAATTTATCTTCATACTAAAAACCAAGTTAATAGAATTACATAGAGCTGGAAAGAACCTTAGCACTTAGGGAAGCCATCCCTTTATTTTGTCCCTGAGGAAGGCTAGGATCCTGAGACTAAAGCATTTTGTTGCTCCCTGGTTCTCTTCAGTATCTAGTTCGTTTGTCTGTGATTATTACCCAACGAGAAAAAAAACCCACAAATTGGAACTAAAGTGTAGTTTGAAAAGGTGCTTTGGTTTTTTGCTGGCCCTTTATGCAGAATCAGGTGTGCACACACACACACGTGTGCTCGTGTTCCCGTTCTCTGCAGTCTCAGCCACAGCGCTAATCCGGGACCCAGAGCGCGTGCGAGCTGGGGAGCACCCAGCTGCTCTGTCGACCATGAGACCCCCCCCACTTTGCAGACGCCCAGCGAGGATGTGCGGGCCACCTCATTTCACAACCCCCCCCCCCCCACCTTCAGAGGCATTTCTGGGACACCCAGCTTCCTCCGAACAGGGAGACTCCTGCTACTTAGAAATGAAGCGTGCACAGATTTATTTAAGAAACATACGAACTGACACAAAATCACTTGTATATAAAATTGTCTTATGTTCCTTAGGGCCTCCGGTTGGGTCACTTTCCGTGCCCCCTTCTGTAGCCTTCAGAAAGGAGTCCTGCATTGCTCTCTCCCTTTCTTTTTTTTTCCAACCCCCAGCATATAAATAATGACCATATTCATGGTGAGAAGAAGGAATTTGTGTGCCGATGGTTGGATTGCTCGAGAGAGCAGAAGCCCTTCAAAGCCCAGTACATGCTGGTGGTGCACATGAGGAGACACACGGGGGAGAAGCCTCACAAATGCACTGTGAGTGTGCGGCACAGGCTGCTGGCCTGGGGCCATCTGGCACTAGTGCGTGTCAGGTTGGGGTTCAGGGTCACCCGCGGGCCTCTACACACTATGCTGATGAACCGAGCTGAGGGGGGTGCGGCTGGGTGGCTGGAGGCACGGGGGTCTGTGTTGAATGCCGGTAGTTCTGAGAAGGGGTTTTGAAATGGGGGGGATTGCCAGAAGTGGAGAGCAACAGCCACGTTTTGGGGGACAGTAGAAGTCGTCTGCGCTGTCCAACAAGGTGGCCATGAGCCACATGTGCCTCTTGGGTGCTTTTGAGACTTGCCCAGAGCAACCAAGGAACTGATAATTTTTTAATTTAAAAAATTTTTTAATTTTTTAATGTTTATTTTTGAGAGAGAGAGAGGCGGGGGAGGGGCCGAGAGAGAGGGAGACCCAGAATCCAAAGGCAGGTTCCAGGCTCTGAGCCATCAGCACAGAGCCCAACGCAGGGCTTGAACTCACCGACCGTGAGATCATGACCTGAGCTGAAGTTGGACGTTTAACCGACTGAGCCACCCAGGTGCCCCTTAATTTAATTTAATTTAATTTAATTTAATTTAATTTAAAGAACGGTAAATATAAAGTCAGCCTCTGCTGGCAAGCAGCTAGCACATCAGATAGCACAGCTGTGCGGAGTGGCAAGTGGGCAGCAGTGGCTGGGACGCCCTGGCGGGCACTGGGAATAAGCATGTGACCACCACGCCGGCCCCAGCACAAATGCCCATCACGCTGGAGGACTCGGAGGGCAGAAGGAGGTGCGAGCCTGGACTTGAAACACTTGAGTTCACTTTTAAAAGTATAACCCAGATGACTTGAGAGTTTTTCTTTGCCTTCCTAGTCTGTCCCCATGGCCTGGTATCGACCTGCAGGGTGGCTGGGACTCAGCCTCTTTCCCTGAGGTGCCTCCAAACACATGGGCACTGCTCAGCCCTGCACTTTACATCTTAAAGGCCCTTTACAAACATGATCAAATTCCGTGCCTTTGTATGGACACAAAGCCATATTAGTGAACTTTGTGCTGAATCTAAAATCAGTGGGAATTTGAGGAGATCAGTGAGCAGATAATGAAGCCCATTGTGCACATTGAGTGGTCTATTAAAAAAAAAAAAAAAAAGACCTCCAGGACTTTTACTAGCCCCGAAAATGCAGTCTCTTGAACTGCACTGAGCCCCATCTGAATCCCAATAAATGCAGAGTTTAGTGGACTTTTGTTCCTCGGTTTTGAAAAGCTGCTGACCCTCCAGACGTCAGTCTTTCATCAACTCTGAGGGACTGTTGGGCATTAGCCGGGATTGTGTGGAGTAATGCAGATTTACCTGTTGTCCCCAGTTTGAAGGTTGCACAAAGGCCTACTCGAGACTAGAAAACTTGAAAACGCACTTGAGATCCCACACTGGAGAGAAACCGTACGTCTGTGAGCACGAAGGTTGCAACAAGGCTTTCTCAAATGCCTCCGATCGCGCCAAGCACCAAAACAGGACGCATTCCAATGAGGTGAGGCTCCTCCATGAGACATTCTTTGGGCCCAGAGCTCGTGGTGCAAACAAAGAGCCCTCGTGGGCAATGCACACGGAGGGGAGGCCCTTCCCGTCTGATTTCCTATCTGCCATCCCCAGCATGAGCGTGCACTGGCTGCGGCTGCAGGTGGGAGCCCGGAGCCTCAAAGGTAGGGGCTGAAAAGGGGCCTGGTTTGCCGCGGAATGCAGATCAGGAGGGAACTTCAAACCCCTGAGTAGTCTCACGTTGTTCAGAACTGCCACCTACTGGTCAAATAGTCGGAGCATTTAACTGTGGCATTGCTACCGCTTGCTCCGCCTGGAATAGCACGGATCCATGCAGAGGACGACCCTGTAAGCACCCAGGATAGATCAGAAGCAGTGTGCTGACAGCTGATAGCTTACTGCTAAGACAGCCACTTCTGTTTGCTTTCTCCAGGTGGTATCTTTAAATGCATTATATCCAAAAAGACTTTCACAGGGCAACCAGCCTTGGCTAAACAGGATTTCCAGACATTCTCAATTCCAGAGGATCTTGGGAGAGCTATTCTCAGCAAGCCAGAATGGTTGCTGGTCAGTCATTTAAGACCGCATATTGAATAAAAGCCCCATGGTTAATGGGTGGTTCCTGCTGTGTTGCTGTTATTTGTAGGTACTTATCCCCCCAAAATGTCAGAAGGAGCGTAAGAATGAAAATGATTCCAAACTATTTTGCTTATGTTCTGGTTTTTTTTTAAATTTTTATTCATTTTTGAGAGAGACAGAGCACGAGCAGGGAAGGGGCAGAGAGAGAGAGGGAGACACAGAAACCGAAGCAGGCTCCGGGTTCTGAGCTGTCAGCACAAAGCCCGATGCAGGGCTTGAACCCACGAACCGTGGGATCATGACCTGAGCCCAAGTCGGACCCTTAACCCGCTGAGCCGCCCGGGTGCCCCTGTTTTGCCTGTGTTTTAATGCATGTCTACCTGTAGGCCTCCAGCTTCTATTTGAAGGTCTAGCTCAAGTTCTGACTTGTCTGTGATGCCTTCTCTTGAATGAATCCAGAGATGAACAAAAAAGCTCTTCACGTTTTGGGTAAAAATGCGATGGCTGGCCAGAATTTGTCAACAGGAGACATCGTTCTGCCCCGCTAAGCACGTCATCAGTGCGGTTGCAGTGTGTGAGAGAGGAGCATTTGACCTTTCAGCTCAGGGACCATTGGCTTTAAGGTCCTTGCCAAATGTTCCTTCAGCCTAAGGGACAGAGCAAAAACATCTCTGAAGAGATTAACGACACTTTTTTTTTTTTTTTTTAAGTTTATCTCTTTATTTTGAGAGAGAGGGAGAAAGAGTACGAGCAGGGGAACAGCAGAGAGAAAGGGACAGAGAGAATCCCATGCAGGCTCTGCAGTGTCAGCACAGAGTCCGATGCATACCGCGAGATCATGACCTGAGCAGAAATCAAGAATCAGATGCTTAACCCCCTGAGCCACCCAAGCGTCCCCCACACTTTCTTAAAAGCACACTCACACTGAAGCTCATATGTGCAGGTTCACATGTGTGAACTCTTTTTGAAAGGGTCATGGTGGACTAAGGAGATTGCATCCTTTGGAATCTCATTATTAGTCAACTGTTTGAGGATGCTTTGGGGGAGATCCCACATACCCATATTTTCACGTCAAAAATGCTCTTACAGGGGCACCTGGGTGGCTCAGTCGGTTGGGCACCCGACTCTGCTCAGGTCGTGATTTCCCAGTTCGTGGGTTCAAGCCCAGCATCAGGCTGTGTGCTGACAGCTCAGAGCCCGGAGCCTGCTTCGGATTCTGTGTCTCCCTCTCTCTCTCTGCCCCTCCCCCTCTCATGCTCTGTCTCTCTCTGTGTCTCTCAAATATAAACAAAGGAAAATATTTTAAAACATAATAAAAAAGCTTTTACTACCCGTACTTCTTGTAGTGTCACCTACTGTACTTGTTTTGTGAGAACCTCTAGGGAGTCTAGGCGAATCCATAGAGACAGAAAGCAGGTAAGTGGTTGCCAGAGGCTGAGGGGAAGGGAATAGGGTAAGGATCTCTTTTGGGGATGATGAAAACATCCTAGAATTTGATTGATAGTAGTGACAGTTGCACAAGATTGCGGATGTACAAAATGCCACTGCACTGTGCAATTTCGAAGTGTTCTTTTAATGGTGTGTGAATTATATCTCAGTTTAAAATGTTTTAGGGAATGCGATTAACTTAGAATTAAATTAAAATACTTAACTGCATTCCATATATATATATATATATATATATATGCACAATTATGACTAGAAATTTAGAAGACATTCATTCCTATAGTATATAGGCCCAGGACCCAGGGCCCACCCCTGTTCTTATGGAGAAATTGGGGCAGTGAGTGTGTTAAGATTAGTGGTATGCACATGTACAGACATACTTACTCAGCTTTGTGTCTTTCTTATGGACCTAAAATATGTGCCCCGCAGTTTGCTATGCTTAAATGCATTACAGCTAAGCTTGTACACTTCTGTGAGGTAAAAAGTGCAATGCTGTATGAAAGTTTATCCATTAGGAGAGTAATAGATACCTCGGTCAGTCCTCTCTTTCACCAGGGTGGAACAGTTTATCTAAAATAAATTAACAGCCTTGAGCATGCAAGGCTTGGGCCTTCCGAATGATGGACATTTTCACATCCACCAAAATTAAGTTTGTCCAGGAAGTCTAGATTTGTGTCATAAGACGGTCCTAGATAATCCTAGATATCTTCTTTCACTTATTTGCTTTCTTATTTGTACTTTCATTCATTCGCTAAACAAATAGGGAGAGCTAGTTAGGTGACACAGCGCCTTGCTGTTCCACGTTCGGCACAGAATACCGTGGGCTAGAAGCCAGTCTGGCCCTCCCCACCCACCCCCAGGCTGCCTCACCCATGTGGGGCCATAGCAGTGACCTCTGCCAGGGACCCTTCCTCCAGACCACACAGCTTATGTCCTCCCAAAGCCACACTAAACAAGTTTCCTTGGGGTCTGACTCGGTTGTATCTCCTTCTCCAGAAAGTTCCAATGGCTCCCTCTTACCTTTAGGGAAAGTTTAGACTCCCTGGGCTTGTACCTGCTGTCACTGGGCCCAAGCCTGCCCTTCCACGCTTGACCTCTTACCTTTGTGGCTGTGAATGGCACTGACAGCCATGCCCCTGTGCACGAAGCGGTCCTGACTCTGGACCTTGGCTTTTCTTTCGCATCCCCTTCCCTCATTTTTATCCCTCAGAATCTTGTTCTTCTTTCAGGACCCAGCTGCAATGCCTCCTCCTAATAAAGTTCTGTTCATTGAGTAATTACTGTGTGCAACACATCAGGGTGAGCATTTCGTGTATGTTGTCCTGTTTAACCCTTACCATGACCCAGTGAGCTGGGCATTATACCCAGATGTAAAAACTTAATAACCGATGCCTCCTCCAATCACCCCAACTGAAAAATGGTTCCCCTGTGTCCACCTCACTCTGTAGCATTCAGAGTTTACCCTGGTGATAATTACGTGCTGTCATATTTCTCCTGCGTATTTTATATCCCCTGACATCAACTCCTGCGGTATATAACTTTGTGTTCACAGAGTCTTGCATAGAGTAGGGACCACGAAATGTTTATTGAAAAATCTAGTTGGGTAAATTCTACAAAGTCAAGTACACAAAAGTATCCATGGCTTTCACAAAGTACCTTCGGTTCAGGGGGTCAACAAGAAGACAGCCATGGCAGAAGTTGAGTTATCTCGGACCATGAGACCGGCAACATTTATCTTCACCTACAGTTCTGTTTCATCTCAGCCATTGATCACAACTGAATTTGGAGGCGAAGCCACGTAATTGGGTTAATGTGTTTTTTCGTTAACGCATTAAGTTTCCTGAACCCGTGTTCTGATGGTTTTTTTTAAGGGGATAGTGTGTATGCTCACACACAAGAGCACATGGATGGGTCCATATGTACTTGTAGGTGCTGTCGGTCCTGGGAGCATAGACTCTCCATTTCTAGCTGTGTCCTCCTTTCCCAACTAACCCATAGTATACACATGCATATATTTATGGGAACAGGAGCTTCTCAGACGCATAGTGCTGGCCTGGCTGTGTGCCCTCCCCCGGCCCAACCCCTCCCTGACACCTGCACCGCACATCCCAGTGTTCCCGCTGATGGAACAGCCTGTCACGGCAGTGAGGTGAGCAGGCACAGGGCCGATGTCAGAACACTATAAGGTAATGGCCCTGATCGCTGGAGCCATTCTTCTGTCCCTAATGCATAGAATTTGATGTGCTCGTCTCATTATATATATGCTGCAAATCACACAAGCCTCTGAATAGAAGTAATTCATAGTTAATGGGAATCAATTCTACCCAAAAGAATCGCAAATTTGGAGGTGAAGTCTCTCGGGATAATTTTCGGAGTCTTCACTTACTACATTAGGACATTTCATCGTTTTATGTAGCACTCAGTCTCTTCTTGGGCTTTTAGTGAAAAAGCATCTTTTAGACACATACATTCTTTAAGACAGGACATCTTTTTTAATATAATGGGTACATTACATTAATCATGCTTTTTATGACTATCACTTACCTAATAGCTTACCTTCTGATATACATAGACATCTACTCATATAAGCACTCATGCATATATTATATTTCAAACCGGGTAAACAAGATCTCAGTTCTGATGTTGGTCATGAGTCGGTGACAGTGATTCTGTGATTTCAGTGAATAATTTAGCTATAAGCATCCATATACTTTTTAATGACAGCATTTGTAGGTTTGATCGCTGGCCCACAAAGGAAATGAAATAATTCACAGGCCTCAGTGTTCAAGAGCAAAGCCTAGATCAGGAACCCTCATGTCCAGGACACCATCCAACAGCCCTTCTCAGTTTGTGAGTGAGCTTTCATAGACGGTCTAACAGGGCTTTAGAGCTTTGAAAATCCGAAAGGTTCTGGATATTCAGAGCCCTGATCATCCCAGACCGTGGTAATGCCACCCAAACGGGCATATTTTAGTGATCTCTAACATTGAAGAGGGGTTGGCAATGTTTTAAAATTATGCCTGTGTATAGAGAGCACATTTCCACAAAGGCTGTAGGGATTTTTTTGGTCTGAGAACCAGGACATCCCTAAGGAATTTCTTCACACAGACCCTCCCCAAGGCATATATTCTGATTAGGTGACAGGTGTCTTTAAGCCTTCTTCTTAGAAGAAGATGGTGGTCGCTACCACCATCTTTTGTTACCATCATCTTCAAATACCTATTGAGTAGCTACTGTGACACAGGATACTTCTTCCTACTCTCAGGATAAATGTTTCCAAGAACATACAGGCAAGTTACGCACTCCCCGCTCTCCTAGCACATTCTCTAAAAGAATAGCCTATTAAAGCTAGATTCACTGACCGGTATTCAGATGGCCTTTATTAAACACTTAGTACGTAGAGGTATTTGAACATGTCACAGCTTTGCGGCAGTGCTTTTGAAGGAATTCAAGATACGGTGTGCACCCATGAGACTGTTGGGCTGGGGCGTTATCCCTTTGATAACCGTCTCTTATTTCGTTCCATGTGGCTTTTGGCAGAAACCGTATGTGTGCAAAATCCCAGGCTGCACTAAGCGCTACACAGACCCCAGTTCCCTCCGGAAGCATGTGAAGACAGTGCATGGCCCAGAGGCTCATGTCACCAAGAAGCAGCGTGGGGACATACATCCTCGGCCTCCCCCACCACGAGATTCCGGCAGCCACTCACAGTCCAGGTCACCTGGCCGGCAGACTCAGGGAGCCCTTGGTGAGCAGAAGGACCTCAGCAACACTACCTCAAAGCGGGAAGAATGCCTCCAAGTGAAAGCAGTCAAGGCAGAGAAGCCCATGGTATGTCATTCACTTTCCTTCTGCTTGACCTCAAGCCACCCTAGGTCGTTCTCAAAAGCCAGCTAGGGCATTAGGAGGGACCAGACTGCCCGGGTCCTCACTGCCCTGGGCTCTCTGATTGAAGAGGTCAGGAGCTCAGAGACCTGGGTTCCTTACTCAAGGTGAATCAGTGTAGAAGAGCTCAGAAAAGAGCATCAAGCTTTGCTAACGGTTAGCTAAATCAATCTGGAGCCAGACCACTTTGTTGTGGCAGGTAGAGAGGCATGACTGTCTACATTTTCAGCAGGGCCATAATGCAGAAAATCATCCATTCTATCTTTCTGGAAACATGTTTTTTGTCTTGTGCTTTGCCCGGGTGACCCTGAGATAAATAAGCCGTGGCCCCCGGTCTTTAGGCACTTACAGTCCAGCAGGGTAGACAGACCAGCAATAGGCAGATATTTACAACTCCATGTGCTGGGTCTTTAACACAAGTCTGCATGAGAGCATTCAAGGGGGGAACAAACCACCCGCGCACTTGAGGATGTGACTGGCGAGGCTGAGGGGGTGGCCCTCAAGTTCAGCACTTAGAGAGGGGCAGGGGCAGGGCCGCAGAAACCGTGGGGCCCTGGGAGGATGTGCAGAAGTAAAAACGAGTGAGGATAAGAAAGATTAGATTTTACTGGTGATGGGGAATGACTTGGCACAGCTGGTTTATTTTAGAAAAGCCAGCTTGAGTTCCAGGCTAGGGATTGGCTTGATAGACCAGAGACCATTTCTGCTGTGGTACCTGAACCAAGGAGGCAGAGAGCAAGGGAGGCATTTGAAAGATGTCACAGGGAAAACTCATTCTGGTTTGGTGACTGATGGATGGTTTATGCTACACTCGCAGCTTCTCTCAGACTTCTGTTGGTGATTTTTCTTTATGTATGTGCCATACTGAAACATCTAAAACTTTTTAGAAGATGAGAAAAATGGAAAGAGAAGCTGTCCGAAGAGGTTCAGTACATTTGTATTTGGCAGTGTACCTAATGGAGTCAGCTCTGGGAACGTGTCAGGTTCTGGTCTGGCGCTCTCTGCATATGGAGGAAATGTACCAGGTAGATTTCCTGGTACCAGGAAAGGTACCAGGTACTCCGTGCGCTTAGATTAACAGATGCCTGGAAATGGTCAGGCAGGCATATGTATACTCAGTTTAAGGAAGTGTTTTCTTAAAATGAGGACAGTCCAGCAATCGGGTGGACATCCTGTGAATTCCAGAGTGATATCACTACACAGCAGTACGTATGGGTAAGAAAGAATGCACATTCAGTTCCAGGGTTGACAGAGTGCAGTTGAATGACTGATTGAATTTTAACGACTTACTGAGTTTGTCTTACAAGTTTTAGAAAGCGACATAAAGTCTAGCCAAAAATAATACAAATGAGCTCTCCAGGTTTATCATTACTTCCCAGAGGGTAGCTGTATTTTGTTTTTAAAAAGCACCTGAGTCAGAAAAGAAAAAGAAAAGGCACCTTAGTCAAAAGTTGATGTGTGTGTTATGACTCATCACTATAGTTTAAAATTAATTAGTTCACGAGCAGCGTTTTCAATACTTTCTTTCGGGACCACATATCAATTTCCTAAAATAAAGTCCACCTGTACTGTGCAGAACATTCAACAGTTTATCCTCAAGTGTTTAATGAAACAAGGAAAATGAATCTGTAGTCTCCTAGATTATGTCATCGAGAGACAATGATTTATGTTCTTTGGACATCCTACGGACCCAGAGCCTCTCGTACCTTTAATGTACATCCCTAGCCCAAGGAAACTTGTCATCTCCTCTCCAAACACCCATTATTTAAAAAGAAAATTGGTAGAAATAGGAACTTATAGTTATTTGGCTCAGTGACATCTGAGATGCCCCAAGATGTGAACTATTTTATAAAGTAATTAAATCATAGAAACATGGGCTGGAAGGGATCATAGAGATCGAGACGAAGCTCCATATTTTATAGGTAAGGCTAAAAAAAATCAAATTTCCTACTGGGGTTATTGTGTACATACACATGCAAATAGAAGTAGACACCTTCATAGACATTTACTAATGCATATGAGATTTAATTTCTAATGTTCTTTCTTTAAAAACTTGTCTTTGATCATCATGCTATGAATTAAATTCTTTCTTCTTTTTTTCTTATTAATTCCACATCTCTTCTTTGTAATGCTCCTAAATGTCTTGTTCTCACTTCCTAAGGACAGTGGGTAATAAGGTGAGGGAATTTTGGCTTCTCTGCCCTTTTTGTTTTGTGTTCATTTTAACATTTAACTTTTAAGCGTTCCATTTTTCTTTTGTTTTTTTTTTTTTTTTTTTGTGCTTTGTGATATCTTTGGTAGTGACCATTACTCAGATCTGTTTCAAACATAGAAGCAATGTGTTTTGAACGTTCAGCATGTGGAAATGTGGAGTTAGATGGTGAAACTCATCGTTTTATTTGTCTAGGCTTTCATAATAAATCACACTGGGGCCGACCAAGCAGATGTTCGCAAAGACTATTTAATTATCAGATTGACACATGTAAATTCATTCTTGGACCAGACAGGTACCTCCCTCTTTGAGGACGATCTGTATACATTTGCTGTTAGCAAGTTAATCTATATTTAAATGTCTGAGCTCCTCTGAGCAGCTCTCGTTACAAGCTCATTTGCATCTCCTCCTGTGCCCTGTGGAAGGGAGTCTGCTGTGCGTGTGTACGTACACATCCACACAGATCCACACGCACGCACTCTGAGTGGACAGTCCAAGAGGAAAAGACCAAGAGAACTCTGGATGCTCCAAGTACCTTGAGAAGGAGCAGGTGGCCCGGCACTCCCAAGATTCTGCGGAAGCAAAACTCAAGCGAGGCTTCACGAACTCATGATCCCATTTGTGTGTCTTACTTTGCTCTGCTTGGTTGCCCAGGACAAACTTCATGTATCACATGGCACTCACTTAGAAAGTGTTCATTTGCTTGGGTGTATGTGCTGTGGTTGCAGAGCGAGTGTTAACGGGTTCTACTGAGAAGCCCTCTATCTAAAACCCCTTCCCGACGGTACCGTGCAGCCCACCTGGGGCAGTAGGTGTCTGTCACTGAGTGTGTGTGTGTGTGTGTGTGTGTGTGTGTGTGTGTGTGTAGTTCTCTCTCCCTGGAGGATTTGCTCTTCCGGCTGCTGTCAGGCTCCAGTTTGTAGAGTAATGGTGGAGGAAGGCACTGTGGAAGAATGGAACTAGCCCCCAGCTGGGAGTCTAGGCTGGTCACACCATTGACTTTGTGACTTTGTGACTCTGGTCAGTCACTGAACTTCTCTGAACGAATATCACTTTTCTTATCAACACAAAAGGGGTGATACTGTGTATCAACCAGGGCACCGGTGGGATTTTAGATAGAGCAGACTGCTCCTTGAGGGTCATTTTATATGGTGCTCCCCAGACCTGAGGACAGTCAGCTTTCTGCTCCCCAGCTCCAGGAGCTCCAGGGGGGGCATCCTCTCCCTGACTGAGAATCAGTGGACTATATCAAGTTTCTGTCTAGTTGCAGAATTGTCTTCCACAGTCCACGCGGTTGGGGGCGGGGAGACGTTGCCTGATTCTCCTAGAGAAATGCCAGGGCACTTTCGATCATTCCCCAGACTCAGATGGCTGTAACTTGCACCCTTTCAAGCCCCCCACCCCCACTACCCCACCGGGTACAGCAGAAGCTAAGTGATGGAGGTTGTGCCTCCTACAGCTGCCTTTACCCACAGCCTGGTTGGGGTTCTACAGAGCAGTCAAGTACGCACAGAAAGAGGCAGAGGTCACGGAGAGCTCGGGGAACCATCCCTGAATAGCTCAGAGGGGGTCTCGTGTGCTGCTGGTGCTCAGCTTCCACGTATGCTGTAGCCAAGCAGCATGAACCTCTGGGCCAAAGCCACCTGGGATAATAAGACCAGCTGATGCTCTCAGAGCCAATCAGTAAATGTTTCCCAGGTCTTTTTATATTTCGTGCGCTTTCCGGGCCTCACAATTCCCACAACGGTCCCGAAGATAAGGAAGATGTCCCCTTTTTATAAGGGATAAGGAAACTGAGGTTCAGAGTGACCAAGTATTTTGCCCGGAGGATAAAGTCAGGTCGTGCAAGCGGGATTGCACCTGAGGGAGTGTGTTTGCAGAGCTGGCCTCTGGGGCGGGATTCCACAAGTGGAGGTGGTGCCAGTCACACCCCGTGCAGCAAGCCCGGCTTCCATCGCCCCCACTGCACATCCGCCTGGCATTCCATCAGTCTCTGTGGTCGAGGGAGGCCGCCTCCCTTCACCAGCACATAGTTCTTCTCATGCAACCCTCTGAGCTCCCTGCGGGGCTAGGTCTGCATGAGCTCTCATTCCCGGCTCCCTTTCCTTTTTCCTTCGCGGTGACGTTTCTCTGCTTTCCTCTCGACCCCAGCAGACATCTCAGCCAAGCCCTGGTGGTCAGTCTTCATGCAGCAGCCAACAGTCCCCCATCAGCAACTATTCCAACAGTGGGCTCGAGCTTCCTCTGACCGACGGCGGGGGTGTGGGAGACCTCGGGGCCATCGACGAAACCCCAATCATGGACTCGACCATTTCCACTGCCACCACGGCCCTCGCTTTGCAAGCCAGGAGGAATCCGGCAGGGACCAAATGGATGGAACACGTAAAACTAGAAAGGCTCAAACAAGTGAATGGAATACTGCCACGACTGAACCCCATTCTACCCCCCAAAGCCCCTGCAGTCTCTCCTCTCATAGGAAACGGTGAGTTCCGTGTCCTACCTCACGTCAGCTCAGGGCTGTCTGTTCTTTTCTGTACAAACCAGTGTGAGAGGAACCAGGCTTGATGTGTGTTGGTATGTCCCCTGGTCCTCACATTATACTGTCACCATACGTACGTGTCAGGGTTGCCTTTCTGGGGAGTCCATATTTTAAAAACAGGTAATAAGGGGATGATCCCGAACCAGAAAGTAGCACATAGGATAATACTGTGTGCATGACTACCGTTCTGATGGTGAAATTGTAGCTGTTAGACCAGGGTGGGGAGATCCCTGCAACAAAGACATTTGGGGTTAGCATTGCCATCTGGTTTCCAGTCTACAGTTGGGAGTTCCACAGCCACCTTTTTTTTTTTTTTTAATGTTTATTTATTTTTAAGAGAGACAGAGACAGTATGAGTGGGAGCTGGGCAGAGAGACAGAGATACAGAAGCCAAAGTAGGTTCCAGCCTCTGAACTGTCAGCACAGAGCGGGATGTGGGGCTGGAACTCACGGACCACGAGATCATGACCTGAGCTGAAGTCAGGCGCTTAACCTACTGAGCCACCCAGGTGGCCCAGTTCAGCAGCCACCTTGATTTGACGTTTCAAGGGAAGCCAGGCAGCCTTTTGCACTGGCAGACCCATGTCAGGTTTCGCTCCTGAGATTGCACTGAATACCGGGGCGTATCCTAAAGGGGGAACCTCCCCACCCACCAGCTCAGGCAGACTCCCCCTTCTCAGGATGTCCGAGGAAGCCCTCCGGTCCATATGACACTCCTGGAATGGCCTTGGCCTTGCCTGTAACCCAGGCACTGTGTGCACATCCCAGGACTCTTCATCTTGCCCTAGACCTCCACGTGTGAAGCCGCTTAACTGATCCAGGGTGATTGTACGGTTTTGTCTAAGCCGGGGGTCGGCCAGCTTTCCCGCCGACTTGTAATCCCGGGGCCTGTTCCACGTCACCCTGAAACGAATCCGTGTTTCCCACCCTTCCTCCGCAGGCACTCAGCCCAGTACCAGCTGCAGTTTGGGCGGGCCCATGACTCTGCTCCCGAACAGAAGCGACCTTTCTGGTGTGGACATCACCATGTTGAACATGCTCAACCGGAGGGACAGCAGCACCAGCACCATCAGCTCCGCCTACCTGAGCAGCCGGCGCTCCTCGGGCATCTCCCCCTGCTTCTCCAGCCGCAGGTCCAGCGAGGCGTCCCAGGCCGAGGGCCGGCCCCAGAACGTGAGCGTGGCCGACTCGTACGACCCCATCTCCACGGACGCGTCGCGCAGGTCCAGCGAGGCCAGCCAGTGCGAGGGCCTGCCCAGCCTGCTCAGCCTCACGCCCGCGCAGCAGTACCGGCTGAAAGCCAAGTACGCGGCGGCCACCGGCGGGCCGCCCCCCACGCCGCTGCCCAATATGGAGAGGATGAGCCTGAAGACCCGGATGGCCCTGCTCGGCGACGGCAGGGAGCCCGCGGTAGCCCTGCCCCCCGTCCACCCTCCGCGGAGGTGTAGCGACGGGGGCGCCCACGGGTCGGGCCGCCGCCCTCTACTGCCCCCGGACGTGCTGGGCAACGGCGTGAGGAGGGCCAGCGACCCGGTGAGGACAGTGTCCGAGAGCCTCTCCCTGCCCCGCGTGCAGCGGTTCAGCAGCCTCCACGGCTTCGACCCCCCAGGTTTGCCCCCATCCCTGGACAAGCGGAACTTAGTGCTTCAGAACTACACTCGGCCCGAGGGCGGCCCGCCCCGCCACTTCCTGCCGTCTCCCTGCCCTCCGAGCATCACTGAGAACATCACCCTGGAGTCCCTGACCGTGGACGCCGACGTGAACCTGAACGATGAGGATTTCTTGCCCGATGACGTGGTGCAGTATTTGAATTCCCAGAACCAAGCGGGATACGAGCAGCACTTCCAAAGCGCCGTCTCTGACGACGGCAAAGTGCCCCCCGGGCCCGGCTTGGGGAGCGGGCCCGGGGACTTTGAGCCTCCGGGGCTGCCCGACGGCCACGCCGGCCAGCAGTACCGCCGGCTGGAGCAGCCCTGCACCGAAGCCAGCAAATCCGACCTGCCCATTCAGTGGAACGAAGTCAGCTCCGGCAGCGCCGACCTGTGCTCCTCCAAGCTGAAATGCGGCCCGCGGCCCGCGGCGCCACAGCCGCGAGCCTTCGGCCTCTACGGCAACCCGGGCGCGCACCCACAGGACGCCTTGAGGAGCGGAGCTGGCCCAGCCGGGGCCTACCAGAGCCTCGCAGAGCCCGGCAGCTCCTACGGCGGCCCCGAGCACAGCGGAAACGCCTTCCACGCACAGCCCTACAAGGCCCAGCAGTACGGGAACTGCCTCAACAGGCAGCCGGGGGCGCCCGGCTTGCCTGACGGCGTCTGCGGGGCCGGGATTCCAGCGGCAAAGCTGAAAAGCACCTCAGCGCAGGGAAGCGGGAGCCAGCCAGAGTTCGGCCTGTCGCCGGGGGTGCCCGGCGAGTCCGCGGGCGCCGCGGTGAGTGGCATGGCCACCCAAGACCTGGTGGGACAGGGGTACCTGGCCCATCAGCTCCTCAGCGACAGCGTGCACCACCCAGGGGCCGGCCGCGGCGCTCAGCAGATGCTAGGGCAGGTTAGTGCTACCTCACACCTCAACGTCTATCAAGGGCCGGAGAGCGGCCTGCCGGGGCCTCCCTGCATCGGCAGCCAGCCGGCAGGCTTGGCGGCCGCCAGGGGCTACCAGCCGTGTGCCGGCTACGGGGGCGGCCGGCGCCAGGCTGCGCTGAGGGGCAGCCTCTCTCTGCAGCAGGGACAGCTCAGTGACACAAGTCAGACCTGCAAGGTGAACGGCATCAAGACGGAGATGCAAGGGCAGCCCCATCAGCTGTGTTCTAACGTGCAGGGTTACTCTGGTCAGTTCTATGACCAACCCGTTGGCTTCGGTCAGCACGACATGAAGACTGGTTCCTTCTCCATCTCGGAAGCCAACTGCCTGCTACAGGGGGCCAGCGCCGAAAACTCTGAATTACTTTCCCCGGGTGCTAACCAGGTGACCAGCACGGTTGACGGCCTTGACGGCCATGACCTGGAAGGGGTGCAGATTGATTTTGACGCCATCATAGACGACGGGGACCACGCCAGCCTGATGTCAGGAGCCCTGAGCCCCGGCATCATTCAGAACCTTTCCCTTTCCTCCTCCCGCCTCACGACGCCCCGCGCGTCCCTCCCGCTGCCCGCGCTGTCCGTGAGCACCACCAACATGGCCATCGGGGACATGAGCTCCTTGCTGACCTCCCTCGCGGAAGAAAGCAAATTCCTTGCGGTTATGCAATAGGGCGTTAGGGGAGAAGGCTGCCAACCAACGTGAAACTTTAGGAGTTTAAAAGATTAAATGGACTCAGTTTTTTGTTTTTTTTTTTTGCTGTTTTTTTGTTTTGTTTTGTTTTGTTTTTAGTTCTGTATGTATTTTAGCAATTTCATCTCACCTAACTGGGATGTGTTTCAAGTATATTCCTTTTATGGAAAAGGACTCTGAACAACCCTAAAGTATTCTAGGGAGAAACTGTCTTCCATTTCAGTTTTGAATCAGTATTGTTACACTAGAACCATCCTCTTTTTTTTTTTTTTAACTATAAGCCCATCCCCCTTTCTAGTAAACCAGTGTAAATGTGCGATGTGCATGTTCTCATTTCTTTTCAAAGAGAGGTCAGACGAAAGGATTTGATATGTTTCTCTGTTACCCAAAGGAAATAGGAGTTGGTGTGCTTTTTGACCGAGGGGTGATGGCTTCCAGCTTTTCAGATCTCCCTTTACATGTGCTCTGTGTTTGTTTTTGGTTTTTTGGAGGGTTTTCGTTTTGTTTTGTTTTTGTTTTTGGTAATTCCCACACTGGGCACAAGAATCGGAATAAGGATAGTGAGTTTAAGAGAATCTCTGGTGGGGGCGCTGTAGCAGAGATAACCGATTTTTTTTACCTGCTCCCCCTCCTCGCCCCCCCCCCCCCAGTTCAGGTCAGGGCATGCTTTCAACACTTGCACACAGTGGGAATTTGGGGCTCTGGCAGATGAACTAGTTTGTTCATGGTTGGGGTTTAGAATTCTCCTGTCCGTGAGTGCACTCAGGGCGGGTACGTCTACACGCTCAACTCCTCAGTTATCTGTCTTGCTTTTTCTCCCTCCGTCCCCATGACCAATCGATGCTGTTCCGCGCTCCAGGGAGAGAGGGGAAGGGCCACGAGTTTGCTACTTGCATCTGTCCCGACGAGAAGTTAGGTAGATTGTAGAGTGAAGCTACTGGGTAGAAATAGTTGGGGGAACATTTGTGGGTTTGCTGTGTTTGTTAATGATAGTTCCATCTCTTTACCCGTTGTCATAGGTAACTGAGAATTGATTATATATAGTTCCAAGTATATAGGTATTGAAACAACCCGGCAGCCGCCTATGTCATTGCCATATATTAATTCCACTGTAGTGAAGGAGTATTTCTATTCTAAGTGCCCTATTTTAAGGGATTGGTAAAACTTAGTTGTGAAAGGAAAAGCTCACATATGATGACCTTTGGAATAAATCCCTTTAACAATTGTTAGTGTTTAAGAGCACTGGGGAGGACGGTTAGTAGCTGTGTGGATGGATGCCTTTTCTTACACCCAGTCTATTAAACGATGCATCCATTTAAGAAGTTAAATGTTCTATGCAGTTAGTCCTGAATGGGGACTTAATTGGTACTTTCGTTTTGGATTAAAACATTTTAAAGACTAAAAGGAGTACAGCTACTTCCCATGTGCAGTCGATACACATAAAAGACATACTATGTGTGCACAGAGTACATGGATTATCCAGCATTTCACATTTACAAATATGTAAACTATTAATAATAAAATATTAACACCTCAGACTACCTGCTCCTTTTTTCCCATTGACCCTGGACTTGGATTTATCCAGAGTGATTCATGAGTCAATTGGGTGGCTTTTTCCCTTTATTCCTGCCATTTGAATTAGTATTAGACAAAGTCAAGTAAAATAAAATAATAGGTCATAGGAAAACAAAATGTTAGATCCAGCCCGTTTTTCTCACGTTTGTGTTCTCTCATTTGGACCAAGAATCTCAGCATGGAGGTAAACGTGCCCTTTGGGACTTTGTGGCTAACAAAGTTGGGTTTGCTTTCAATTGGATGTTCCTGAAATCAAGAGGGATGTTGAGACCCTTCCCGCCCACAGCCAGCACCTACTTTTAGGTCAAAGGATGCATCTGCTGTGGAACAGAGCCCCAAAGCAAAAGACAGCTACTGATCTGAGCTCAGTGGAGTGGAGTCTACCAAGTTCCAACAGAAAAGAGCCAGGCTTTTTCCTCACACAGGTCAGGATCCGGTCACAAAATCAGCGATCCATTCCCCGAGTCTCCTTTTTCCACAAACCCGAGCATCTCCAGGTCTTGATCTTACATGCTCTCATGGTTTGGTCTGACCCCCGTCCTCCCTCTGTCTCAAAGCTTGGGTCCCGGGCGTTCTCCCGTCTCCTGAGTGAGGACAGCGGGTCCCTGGCACCACGCGGCCCTCCCCAGTAAAATTCCCAGAGGCGACCTCCATTTCTCAGTTACCATCATTTCCTAAGTCACCCTCGTCCTTCGTGGAAGGATGGACGGCAGCTGGGTGAGGACCATTGTCATCTTGTGCCTCTGTTTTCCTTCACTTCTTCTTTTCCTACTTTTACCTTCTACCCTTAGATTTGCAGGAGATACTCTTGCTTCAGCTCCACATTTGGCTTCTCTCCGTGGAAATCTCAGAAAGAGGGGGACGAGGGGAGAGGGAGGAAGAAGGCATACTTTTCCAGGAGAGCAGTGATGCTGGACAGTCAGTGGAAGGAGGGTCTGTCGGGCCACGTACAAGTCTGTGGACTTGGTGTCAGCTGGGACAGGACCCACCCCAGCCTCCAACCTTCTCTCTGCTTTCCTGCCCCGCGCGTTGAGGGAGACAGCAGCAACTGCCTAGTTTCACATCCTGCCTTTCAATGCAGGCTAGTACATGGTCCTCCTGTTGAACATCTGTG
The DNA here is from genome assembly GCF_014898765.1 of Herpailurus yagouaroundi. Classification (NCBI taxonomy): domain Eukaryota; kingdom Metazoa; phylum Chordata; class Mammalia; order Carnivora; family Felidae; genus Herpailurus; species Herpailurus yagouaroundi. Next base: position 88,928,482 of record NW_024412391.1, on the reverse strand, counting down.
TTCACCATAGTTTCACAGGTTAAACCATTCCGTGTTCTTTTCTGGAGAGCTGACGAGACTGCACCCTGCTCCTCATACATTGGTTCATCCTCTCAAGCCGCAGTGGTGATTCTTGCGATGTATGTGCCTTATTTTATGTTAATCTCGTCGATGCGAGGGACCAGTTGGTGTCGCCCGATGGATGGACCGGGGCTCCGGGCCGCGCACTCCCCGGCCGGCCGCGAGCACACGATTGTAGCCGAGTCTGAGCTGTCTTGTAACCCGGTTTCCCGTGTTGTTTTGAACTGATGGAGGATGTTCTCTTCTGACAAGTTACCGTTGTGTATCCTGCAAACGTGTAAAATAAGATACAAGTTCATTTTTTTCGCCTTTTTTAGATTTTTAAAAAAATAAAACGTGTAATCCTTTTTTAAAAGAAAACACCTGTAAATACATTTAAGGATTGTAGGCGTAGTGTTCGGATGTGGCCGGCCCGGGGCCGTCTCGGATCAGCCTGCAGCCGTGCGGTGAGGCCCCCAAGCCCACCTCATGCCCAGGGCTGCGGTCCCGCCACGCGTGGACTCTACTTTTGCTTTCAGAACCACCTACTCCTTTTGTAACAAAAAGAAAGAACCATGTTTCTTACACTGTCAATAAAAAACGCTTTGTACTGAAATTGTTCCAGGGTCGTTTCTTTGATCCGTAGCTGAAGGGAGAGCGGCTTCCCTGGGAAGGATCCAGAGCTTGTGTTTGGACCCAGACCCTACCCGCCCCCACTCCCACCCCACCCCCACACACACAGACAAGCTGAGTGCGCGTCTGTCCTGACGCTCCCATTCCTCCTCCCCAAATTGGGGTGCTGATGCACCTGCCGGCGGGGATGTCCGTGAGGGTGCCTACCTGGGAGGCACGCCGGTTACGACCATAATCGTTTTCCTTCATTTTATCCCTTCACCAGACTCTGGGGAAGGATGCGAATAAGGTTTGATGTCTAACAACTAAACTGGTTTCTCTTTTATAAGTGATCCTCTCTCTTCAAGGGATATAGGGGATAATGCACGTGGCCCTCGAGCACACGCTTGTAGGTACGTCGGCAAGTCCCCAGGGGACTTCCATCCTGTGGGAGACCCAGGTGTCCCGCCCCGTCTCCCAGCAAGGGATTCTGCAGTCCTAGGGACTCTTTGAGCTTTCTTAATTCGCAAGGGAGGACTTCTCTCATGAGCCCCGATGTCTTTGCTTCCATAACTAGAGCCCTCACATAAGGCATCCACATGAATACAGGAAAAAATAAAAAAAAAGAATTTGTTCTCCACTTTCAGTAAAAAATCGTTGGCTTACAAAGCCGTATGCCGTGGAGTAGGTCAAGGTAAAGTACGACACACAAGGTTTATAGACAGGACGGGAGGAAAATGGGGTTCCCGAGGAATGGGGCACATGCCATAGATTCAGTTCATGTGAGCGGGCAGTCGGGTGCAGTTCAAGGCTTTGTTTAAAGAAAACACCTTCTGCTGGGGGCGCCTGGGTGTCTCAGTGGAGCATCCAACTTCGGCTCAGGTCATGATCTCACGGTTCGTGAGTTCGAGCCCCGCGTTGGGCTCTGTGCTGACAGCTCGGAGCCTGGAGCCTGTTTCACATTCTGTGTCTCCCTCTTTTTCTGCCCCTTCCCGCTCACACTCTGTTTCTCTCTCTCTCAAAAATAAATAAACATTAAAAAATTAAGAAAAAAAAACCCCACCTCCCATGTAGACTCAGAAGCAGAGTTTGAGGTGAAATGGTAGGGGTGCAATCTATTCGGCATTTCATAAAAGTGTAGGTAATTTGGGGAACCTAAAGATGTTCTGTATTACCCAAATGAGAATTTAATAAGAGAATGCTAGAATAGATGGAACAATTAATCCACTGCCAAAATATCTTATTCATCCTTTTCTCTGGTTTTTTTTTTTTTTTTTTTTTTTTTTTTCCTTTTCTGGGCAGCTTTCCCCCTTTGGTTTTAATTCATAATGGACTTACTATTCCAAGGACAATCTGGGCCCATCTTTCTGTTAATATTAGCTTAAAAAAAATCTCACTTTACCAACGTAGACCTAGATCATGCCTCCTCTACCTAGTTATTCAACCTCTTTATACTTTTCAGAAATAGTAATTGAATCTAAACTGTTTTTTGGCTTTTTAAAATTTCCCTGGCATTATGTGGCCACAGGCATGATTAGCCCAGCAGAGGCGTGGGATCCCGGGTTCTATACGTTGTCTCACCTGAACCGGAATCTTCCACTTCCCCTGCGGTTTCCACCCTTCCCTCTCGACACCCACTGGCAGGCTATGAGGGTCCCTGCCTTCAGATGATATACATTCTATCTGGGGATATGACGCTGGTAGTAGTTACACATTCCACTAATTCACAGCGTTGCCTGGATGCCTAAGACTTCTATTCAGACTCCTCGACGGGGACCGGAGACAGGGAGGTGAACAAAGCACCGTGAGCCTGTAGGCATCTAGCCCAGTGGGAGGGACAGACAAGCACAGAGTACCCAGTGGAAGATGATCAGAGGGCATTTGGTGGGTCATTGTCCATCTGAAGGGCATGTGACACGGCTTCTCAACCTCTGTATTGTTGCCGTTGTGCATCGGGTAGCCTTTGTGGGGGAACGGTCCCGCATGGCGTAGGACGTTCAGTGGATTCCAGGCCACTGCCCACTAGATGCCAGGAGCATCCACTCCTGCTTGTGACAACCAAAAGTGTCTCCAGACATTGCCCTATGCTCCGTGCGGAGAAAATAGTTCCAGGTTGAGAGGGAATGAAGGTACAAGGACAGACATGCTGCAGGCAGGTGTCCAGACTCGGGAGCGTCTGGCACACAGGTGACAGATGAAGCAAATGGTGAAGAGTGCCATGGCCAGGTGCAGGTGGGGTAGGTTGAAGAACGAGCCCCAAGAACGCTGACCCCACGGGCCAAGAGGAGGGGTAGGCACATGGGAAGGAGGGTGGCAGGGGAAGAGAGGAAGGTTGGATGGCAGGAGAGCGCAGGGGTGGTCTAGAAACAGGAAGGCAAATATCAGGAGGCCAATGTTGCCAAAAACAACACGTAGGTCAAGGAAAACACGGACTGGAAAATACTGGCGCTGGGAACTAGAACTGGGTGACCATGGGAAGCGCTTTCCAGTGGAATGGTTGGGAACAGAAACCAGATGACAACAGCTGAGGGACAAAAAATGTGTTACAAAGGGGAATTTGGTGGCCTCTTTCGAGTAGCATGCCACATTTCATCACATCCAAGATGGCCACCTAGACGAAGACACATGTTATACTCTGTGTTCCCAGGAAGAAAGAGAAAGCACTGTGATTAAGTGACAGGATGCTTCCATCCTCTATACAACATGTTACAGCATTAGTGGTGTTACTGAGGTGGGAGAAATCAGAGTATGAAATATGCTACTTCTAAGGGAAAGGAAAGACACGGTGGGTCAAGGAGAGGAGGAAAGTTGGATTTTTCTTGTGATTGTTCCCCTCCCTCCCTTCCCCTCCCCTGCCCTTCCCTCTCTCCTCTCTCCCTCCATCCCTTCCTTCCTTCCTTCCTGCCTTCCTTCAGTCCGTCATACAAGAAGCTTAACTGTGTCCATCCTCCAGTAAAAAAGAGGCAGAAGAGAGAAAGCGGTTGACGTTACAGTGAACAGAACAAACCTCGAAACCAACTGGCTCATGGGACAGATGCCTGCCCTTCTGGGAGATAAGAGAAGGTGACAAGGACGAGGGCAGGTTTCGACAGATGTGTGGAATGGAATTTGCTGGGGACAAGACTGGAGTGGGAAATCATTTTGATCTTCTCAGGGAAAATGACTTCTAAGACCACCTTCTGGCAGCGTATGACGGGCGGCATGTGGGAGAGTGGGGAGGGGAGGAGGTGTCCTTGGACGCACACGGGGCCCAGAGCTGCTCTGCTCCGGGGAAGCAGGAGAGGGGAGAGAGGGGCCGAGGGGGGCTCTGCACAATCCGCTCCCAGATTCCCCCACCCCCACACACACCCGCTCCCCTGGGAGGCTGACCCCATCCCCACCTTGCAAAGGCAGAGCACGCCTCAGGCAATGATGGTGCCCGGGACGCACAGGGAGGGCTTGCCATCCCTGGCTCTTCACCAGGTAAGCAAGGAACTTTCCACGGAATCCCCCAGTTAATAGTGCATAGGGGTGAACTTCTTTTCGTGCGACAGGACCATTTTAAGAAAGTAACAGGTAGGGGCGCCGGGGTGGCTCAGTCGGTTAAGCATCCGACTTCAGCTCGGGTCACGATCTCGCGGTCCTGAGTTCGAGCCCCGCGTCGGGCTCTGGGCTGATGGCTCGGAGCCTGGAGCCTGCTTCCGGTTCTGTGTCTCCCTCTCTCTCTGCCCCTCCCCCGTTCATGCTCTGTCTCTCTCTGTCTCAAAAATAAATAAACGTTAAAAAAAAAAATTAAAAAAAAAAAAAAGAAGAAAGTAACAGGCTGATTCCCCACCCGCCTCTGCTGCAGCCCTGCAGGCCCAGCCCGCACATCGGCTGAGCCTGCCCAGGCCTTTGCCCGGTGAGAGGGACAGGCAGCCCGGCAGGCTGGAAGGAGCAGGGGCATCACTGGGGCACAGGCCACCTTGCCTGAGGGCCCTTCCCCGGGCCAGAGGCCTGTTGCAGACGTGGTCCAGCCTGGCCATCCTGCGGGAGGGAAGCGTGCGTGGCCTGGCTTTTCTCTTCCCGCACCGCTGATGTCTAGTTAGGATGCTTGCTCAAGCTCCATCCAGAGGATCCCTTAGTCGCCCCAGGTAGAGGCAGCTAAAACCCTGTCCTATCTCCCCTTTTGAAAAAGGTCTAGCCTTGGAACGTGTGCCTCTGATGCCAGTGGTACAAAGGGTACGGCAGGGGTCACCTCCCTCCCAGCGCTGCAGCCCCGAGCCATTGAAATGAAACCTCGGCTAAGCGTTTGCTAGTATGTATGACCCGGCGTGCTCCTGGTGTCCCGCTCGTGCCCCGACCAAGCTGCCGGAGACTGTGTGAGATGGAAGTGTGCCTTCTCTGAGGGCAGCTGAGGGGGATGCGGGAAAAGGACCAAGTGGTTCGCTCCTTTGCTGGGCCCGCCTGTCAGAACACCCCCAGCCCCACCTCCTGCCCTCCTGCACGGGCCTCTAAGGAGAGGGGAACCAGAAAGCTTGCCCTACCCGGTGAGCAGCCAGCCCTGCACCATTTGAATTCTGTGGGTCTCCAGATCTGTGTTGTTCCCCTGGGGCTGGGAAGCCTTCCATGCTCAGAAGTTCAAGGGTCCCACGTGATCCCCGCTCAGAAGTTGGGCTGCGGATCCTCTGAGCTGGCAGACACAAGCCCCCTGCCCTCGGGGCTTGCAAGGGGCCAACAGCACTGTGGAGGTGTGATTCACTGCGCTCCCAGAGGAAAAGGAGGCAGCCAGCTGGCCGAGGATTACTGAACAGCCAGGCCAAGGAGTTCCGTTGCTGAGGTGGAAGCCAGCCAGGGCTCTGGGGGAGAAGGGAGGGAGCCGAGTTGTTCTCCTGACCACCAGGATGAAGGGTCTGCGGCCATGTCCCCAGTGAGCCAACGCAAGAAATACCTGCATTTTCATTGGAGGCTGATTCTAAACCTCCAAATGCTCACCCAAAACATACCCGGACGTATTGCCCAGAGATAATTTTTAATAAGCGGCAAACCTGGTAGGCAAGAAAAATCACATTGGCCGAAGGACAAATGGAAAATCCCAGCGTGTCTTCCTTGAGTCATGGCTCCGTGACTGTCCACAGTCCCCTGACCGAGAGACTGCTTCCCCCTGCTTCTGTCTCAGGCTCTCGGGCCGGCTGTCAGTTACAGATTCATTGCAGGGCCAGTGTCCACCCTGCTAGTCTTAAGAAACTGGCTGCTCCATGAACCCAGAGCCCTGGATGCCTCCCATTTGACCCTCATCCTTCCAAAGATGACGTCATGAAGCATCACGATGAGTATTTCCCCTGAAGTTCACGCAAAGAACAAAAGCCACAGTTCCCATTGAGGCTCCCTCCCCCTTCTCCTTGAGCTTAGATAAATGTGGCACTTGAGGTCACAGGTAACCGTGTGACCTCTATCACTCACCCTCCTCTGCAGAGGAGCACCCAACAACACGCTCTTTCAAGTCTCTCAGAGGCAGTTGGGAGAAGAACGGACCGACATTCCATTGACCTACAAGACAGAAGGTCAGGGAACAACCTTTCTGCGGGTTGCCTTGACCCACGGTGTTCTCTTTTGCTGTGCAGATTTAGGGGATTTCGTATCACTTCCCACTGTTCTGACTAGGCACGGGGCAGCTCCCAACATGGCGGCCGTCCAGCTCATTTGAAATGCATTCTGAAGCTATTGTACATCAAGTGGATTTAACATTTGGCCAAAAGGAAGGTTTTTTTGAAAATAAGCTGATTTTAATCCATCCTTGCCAGCCACGTGCACTAGAATTCCAGCTTCCTTCAGACATAGGGTGTCCCCCTTATCAAAGAAGGAGCGTGAGGTGGGGGGAAGGGAAGGCATGTTGTGACGCCATCCCCAGCTGGTGTCCTGCGATGTAGTTCTAGCCCTTTCTACCTGGACAGCGGTGCTGGTGCAGATCCCACGAGTTAAGAGCTGTGACTTTCGCGGAACTGCTCCCACTTCAGAAGCCAGCCACAAGTTTGGGGTTCCCCGGGCCACCCGTACTCTGACTGAGTGCCTACAAATTCAGGTGTTTCCATGACCCCTCAGGTCCATACAATTTTCTAGAATGACTCACAAATGCTTATGTTTATAGTTTTATTATGAAAGACACAGTTCAGCACCCAGCCAAATGAATGCATACATAGGGACAAAGTCTGGGAGGGTCCTGACTCAGAGCTTCTCGGCCCCCACGTTGTGCGGTCAGGGTCTGTCACCTTCACCCTGATGGGTGCTCACCAATCAGGAGTCTCACGGAGTCTCAGTGCCCAGAGGTTTTATCAGGGTCTCATTATAAAGGCATAATTGATCAAATCACTGGCCATGTGATCGAACTCCATAGCTGGCACCCCTTTATCCAGAGATCAGGCTGGCTCAAGGTTGCAAACTTCTTTTTTCTTGTTGTTTTAATATTTATTTTTGAAAGAGAGTGAGAAAGAGCATGCGGGAAGGACAGAGAGAGGGGGGGACAGAGGATTCAAAGCAGGCTCTGTGCTAACAGCAGACAGCCCAATAGGGAGCTTGAATTCACGACCCATGAGATCATGACCTGAGCCGAAGTCAGACGCTTAACTGACTGAGACACCCAGGCGCCCCTCAAGGTTGCAAACTTCTAATCACATGGTTAGTTCCGCTGGTGATCAGACCCCATCCAAAAGCTATCTAGAGACCCACCTTGGATCACCTCATGAACATAAACTCAGGCGTGCTCCCAGGGGCTCATGAATGACAAAGACACTGCTCTCATCTGGGGAAATGCAAAGGGTTTTGAAATCTCCCCAAATTCTTTATTACGCAACAGGGAGCTTCTCCCTAGAAACATCCAGAACTGAGAAAGGAGAATGAGTGAGAACATGACGTTTCTGGAGGGAGGTCCCTGCTCACTGGAGAGCAGCGGGTCTGGGCTGATTCAGGACAAAGTGCCAGCATCTTCCCTGGCAGCTGGATGTGCGGCTTACTTAGACAGCTCTGAGCCTCAGTGTTCCCATCTGCAAAAGGGGTTCAATTACAGTGTCTACCCCCCGAGTTGTTGTGAGGAGGGCTTGAGATTGTGGATATAAAATGCCTAACACACGTAGCACCCAGCAAGTGCTCCAGGAAAAGTGTTTATTGTTACTGTTACTTCTTTTTTGAAAAAACATTAAAAAAATTTTTTTTGACATTTATTTATTTTTTGAAAGAGAGATTGAGAGAGAGAGAGAGAAAGAGAGAGAGAGAGAGAGCATGAGCATGGGAGGGGCACAGAGAGAGGGAGACACAGAACCCCAAGCAGATTCCAGGCTCTGAGCTGTCAGCACAGAGCCCGAGGCGGGGCTCCAATTCACAGTGAGATCATGACCTGAGCCAAAGTCTGACACTTAAACCATTGAGCCACCCAGGTGCCCCGGTCATTTCTTACCAATTATTTTATCGCGAACTTTGTTCTTCGGATGCTTCAGGCATGTAGATCTCGAGATAAATGATCTTCTCTAGAACTCCAGAACATGACTCAGTTGTTGTTAGTCTGGTGGCTAGAAACATAGTTCTGTGCAAAGACAGCCACTCTCTTTTATTTTATTTTTTATTTTATTTTTTATTTATTTTCATTTTTGTAAATATAATTTATTGTAAAGTTGGCTAACATACAGTGTATACCGTGTGCTCTTGGTTTTGGGAGTAGATTCCCGTGATTTATCGCTTACATATAACACCCAGTGCTCATCCCAAAAAGTGCCCTCCTCAGTGCCCAGTACCCCTTTCCTCCCACCCCCACCTCCCCCATCAACCCTCTGTTTGTTCTCTGTATTTAAGAGTCTCTTATGGTTGGCCTCTCTCCCCGTTTGAAACTATTTTTCCCCTTCCCTTCCCCCAAGGTCTTCTGATAAGTTTCTCAAGTTCCACAAATGAGTGAAAGAAAACATGTGATACCCGTATTTCTCTGACTGACTTATTCCACTCAGCATAATACCCTCCCGTTCCATCCACGTCATTGCAAAGGGCATGATTTCATTCCTTCTCATGGCCAAGTAGTATTCCATTGTATATATAAACCACGTCTTCTTTATCCATTCATCAGTTGATGGACATTTGGGTTCTTTCCATACTTTGGCTATTCTTGAAAGCGCTGCTATAAACATTGGGGGTACAAGTGCCCCTCTGCATCAGCACTCCTGCATCCCTTGGGTAAATCCCTAGTAGTACAACTGCTGGGTCGAGGGTAGTTCTGTTTTTAATTTTTTGAGGAACCTCCACACTGGTTTCCAGAGCGGCTGCCCCAGTTTGCGTCCCCACCAATGGCAAAGACAGCCACTCTTAAGACGCTTACCCCCCAGTTTTTTGGTGATGAATTCTTTTCAGATAACTCTTATTTTCTTACCATAAAATGAATACACACTCCTTGTGGGAAATAGAAAAAAGAAAACACAAGGGAAAATAAAAGGTCACCTGTCCTTCAACCACCCGGAAATAACTGCTGTTAACATTTTGTGATCTAGTTCTCGGCCTTCCTTTCACAGGTAACATTGGACGGTGAGCATTTTTCCATCTCCGTCAAAGTTCTTTAGCAAACAAACATGTGGCTGTGGGGAGGGGATGGAAAGATCACTGATAGGGGATCGCGGGATGGGACCACTGCCCCCGTGGCCTGATCTTCCTGCCTCAGAGCAGGAGCGCTTTTCTTCCTGAGCTTGTGTATCTGCAACATTGTAATGATTTTCACACATAGCCTGAGATACAGAAGAGGTGGGCAGAGCTGCTGAGTGCATCCTGGCGACCGGGGAATCAGGTGATAATGGACGTGAGTCATGAATGGAGCACGTGCAGTGAAGGGGGAGTCAAAGCAGCAGAGGCCCGGAGATTGATCAAACTCTCCAGCCTGTGTGGCCACTCAGGCCCCCAGATGCCAGGAGGCAGACGGGGACAGTTCAGATGACACAGGAGCATACCCCATGGGCCCGTGAAGACAGGATGGGCAATCCGAGTCTTTACACGTAACCTACATCCCAGAGCCGGCCAGGGCTGGAGAATGCTAACCAGGCTTCCTGTGTGCCTGCCGTCCAGCCTCGGCTTCCTGTGGCCGGCCACATGTGCAAGTGCGAAGGTGGTGGCCGTGCGGGTGTTGGCTGCCCAAAGTATCAGCAAGGGCGGCTGGGTGTCAGGCCACCCAGATGGTGGATTGTCAGGATCTTGCTTGTCCCAAGAGGAGCTCAGCCGCTAAGGCCGAGGGCACTTCTCTTTACGGCCAAGTTCTCGCCCGTGCTATCTACGTCTCTGGTCTTCCTGTGCAGCCAGGTCAGGGAAGGGGTTGGGGCGGTGGGGCCCTGGATGCTGCCGATGAGGCCACCAGGAGCCGTCAATTCTTGGCCACGGTGTGCTGGGGCCTCCAACCTCAGCCAGGGTGATGGGGCAGCCAGGACTTGACAGGCGTCAGGTGACAGAGACCAACCCGAGGCAGCCGCACCGGTGGTAGGGGGGTCATTAGGAGCAGGCGTCCTCTTCAGGAAGACGGGAGCCGACGGCTCGAGTGTGGCTGTGAACGCTCTCTGTCCAACGTCCTTTCCTGCTGCTCTTCTCCATCTTTCTCTCCATGCCTCTTTCCCAGCAGACTGGCTCTGCCTGGTGCGGTAGGTGGTGGCCCACAGTGCCCGGGCTCTCAGTTCAGAGTGACCATCACCCGAAAAGACTGTTTGTTTCGGCCACGGCTCCAACACTCCTGGAGAGGGTGTAGGCGTGGCTCAGCCAGCTTAGATGTTGTGTTCCTCTTAGTCAGGCTATGGGATCGAAGCGTCAACTGAGGGCTGCTGGAGAATCACCTGAGGGCTGCCGGAGAGACTCCTTGTGCACTTGCTGGTGGGGTGGGTGTCCGGGGACTGGCACCCTCCCCTCAGACTGCAGGCGGAAGGCTGAAGGGAAATGGGGTCCCTCTGAAGCGGGGGGGTGCTCTCTGGAAATGAGAGGAAACACCTTGAGCCCCCCCGCCCCCTGCTTCCATCCGGTCCCCACGGGGCAGCAATCACATGGATCTTGCTTTATTTGGGAGTTATTGCCAAGACGGCCCCCCTCTGATCCTTTGTCGTGCATTTTCATCCTTCACTCTCCATCACGTTCATGTCTCTTGTCACACGGTTCTGAGTTACGGTGTTTATTCAGAAGCCTCACCAAACCATTGGGGTCCGGCTGCATTTCTTGGTGCTTTCCGAGTGACTGAAGCTGGGCTCGCGGGGATCGAGTAACGTAGGGTAGTCACTACAGGCACAGACTCCGCTAACCCGACACTGTATTTTAGGGCGAGTGGTCACAACGACCCTGATACCCATACCACCATTTTTTTAAATAAAGAAACAGAGAGAGGTAACGTCGCCTGCCTGCACGTGCCCCAAGCGGGGCTCAACTCTCATCTCCACACTTCCTGTTCGGGGAATCGGGACGCAGTCACCGAGCAACATGGCGGCAGCCACCCCCTCTGAGTTCAGGACAGGGGGTGTGCTCATCCACACGGAGCTGGCACTGTATGGTCCTCCACCCGCCTATGTTGGCTGTTAGACCTGGGGCAAGTCAACACAGCTGTGCCTCAGTATCTTCGTCTGTAAAACAAGACGACATGAGATAGGTGACTGAGTCAGCGAGAAAGGGATGGGCTGATTCTTGTTCACATTTCAGGCCCCAGGGAAGGGGTCCAGGGATATGTGTGAAATGTTGGGCCACGGCCGGGTCCCTTCAGAAGATGACGAGGTGGCCGAGGAAGGCATAAGGGATGGCATGAGATGGGAACGCGGACCCCCGTGAGGGGCAGTCAGGAAGGAGACAAGTGTGGCCGGAGGAAAAAAATGGGCAGAGGGGGTTGATAGGAGCAAAGACTCAGGCTAAGTGTTAGCAGGCCCTGACATCGACGCGGCAACTGGGCTTGACCATGAGGACCAAACCAGAGGTGGGGGGGATGGTGAGTAAGCTGGAGAGTGTGTTTTGGAGAGCATTTTAGACTGAGAGTGAGGAGGCAAGAGCAAGTCAACGATGCCCAGCGAGCAGGGAACCTCGACTCTTTATGCAGGGAGAACAGGCCTGGCCTTAGGGAGTGTAGGGTCCAAAGGCAGGGTCCGTTGCACCATGTTGGCAAGCAAGGTATTTCTGACCCTCTAGGTCCCCATGTCAGATGGGGCAAGGTGTATTTCCAGAACCCTCAGCCCGCGGACACAGCTTCTCTCCCTCCCTAAACACTCCCCTCAGCACACACGTGCGGGCCCTCAAAGGGAACTGCCAGCCTGGATGACGTCGAATAGTGGCTTCTCGGCACAACTGAACTGTCCCAGCCCTTCCTCCCATGCTGTACTGCCACCCTGTGGTGGAGGCGGGAATTACATCCAGTCGCTTCCCCGGTTCAGAGCTACGGGAGCGGTGTCCCGCCTCTGCCCTCTGGGCTGCTGGGGAAAGAACAGGGGCGGGGACCGACACACGGGAATGTTTCCCTTTTAAAAGTGTAGCGTAGGGATTGGCTATTAGGTAAAAACGGTACCTTTGGAAGTGGACTGTCACTTCAAACGTGCTTGGGATTTAAAATTTTTGCATCCGTATGAACTCAGCGAAACATCTCTGTCACGAAGTTCAGTTTTATCACTCGGTGGAGTCCTGTCGAGAGAGGCGGCAAAGGCCACCGCTTAGAACGGAGGACTGCTGGGGCGCCTGGGTGGCGCAGTCGGTTAAGCGTCCGACTTCAGCCGGGTCACGATCTCGCGGTCCGTGAGTTCGAGCCCCGCGTCGGGCTCTGGGCTGATGGCTCAGAGCCTGGAGCCTGTTTCCTATTCTGTGTCTCCCTCTCTCTCTGCCCCTCCCCCGTTCATGCTCTGTCTCTCTCTGTCCCAAAATAAACGTTGAAAAAAAAATTAAAAAAAAAAAAAAAAAAAAGAACGGAGGACTGCTGTCCTGGGGAAAACTGCTTGGGGGCTGTGAAGCCTGGAGCCGGGTGAGAAACGGCGGCTGTGGCTTCCCTCCATCTGAACCCTTCCTCCGCGAGATGGGGTGAGAGCACTTGTCCAGAGGGCCTCGAGTTACAAGGCGACGAGGATGAACTTTGAAACCACACCCATGTGTTTGAACTATGGGCCCCGGACGGACGGCTCGGCACAGGTTATTTAACCTCCTGTGAGCCTCTGTTTCCTCACCTGTAAAATGGGGGTGGTCGTTACCTGATAGAAGGGTTGTAAGGATCAAAGGAGGTGTGTTTGCTGTTCATTCCACTCATCCCAGGCCACTTGGCAAGGTCCTCTTTCCCCTTAGTCCCCTGACTGTTTCAGCTAATTGGGTTGTGGTCCTTATATTCAAGTCCAGGTAATCTATTCCAACATGGGTAGAGGTGAAGTCTGTCCAGCCAGAGGATGCAACTCTGCCCTCCCAAAGGGGAGGGGCAGGCCCGGGTGATGACCATGTGTGCCCCATAGGAAGCCCGGGGACAGGGACGTTAGCAGATTTGAAAAGCAGACCGTGAGAGAGATTAAGGCAGGTGCCCAGGGCTCCCTAACTGGTGTGGCCAGAGCTCAGCCAGCTGGGGTGGGGGTCGGGGGGGGGGGGCAGAGCCCACACATCTGCCAGTTCACAGGCAGCCTTCCGGACTAGATCAGAGCAGGCCAGAGGGTTACAGACTCACAAGGAGAAAAGTCTCTTGGATGAGGCTCAGTGTGCAGGGGCAGCGGGATCCCCAGATGAGAGGGAGGTGGGATTTCCAGGTGGCCCAGCAGGAACCGGGGGAAAGTTGGTGAGAGTGAGCACAACAAGGTCATGGGCACTCGGGGGCGAGAGGGAGGCTGCCAGACACAGGGCGGTGGGGCGCGGAGCCAGCATGGGGGCTGGGGGAGGTGAGGAGGGCATGGGGTGCAAATGTCCAGGAGGTGAGGGAATTTGGAGCTCCAGTGAGGGGCATCTCAGCTCAGAGTTCATCTCCGATGGCCTGCTGCGTTACTTCAAACAGAAATCATGTCCTTGTGTGTGAAAGGAAGGAGAGCGACAAAAGAAACGCAGGAGTGTCCCAGACAGGACTCATGCCTTGGGGAACAGAGGCCAGGCATCCCTTGTCCATTGGTGGCTAACAATGCTTTGATTTGATACCCTTCTAGCAGTAATCTGGCAGCGAATGCCACCTTCTCCTGCCACGGTGAATGGCTTAGACTGCGGCTGTTGTAGGCCTTTGTGTCACAAAGTTCCGTTTTATCACTCAGTGAAGTCCCGTCGAGAGAGGCAGCAAAGGCCACCGCTCAGAACGGAGACCTGCCCTCTTGGCTGAAACGGCTTGGAGGCTGTGAAGCCTGGAGCCGGGTGAGAAACGGCGGTCACACACTGCCCCCTGGTGGCCGCGGCGGTTATTGCACGGTGGCTGTCGGTCACCGGCCGCCTTAGTCTGGGTTTCTTACCGGTCTCCTTCCCAAGTGTCAATGGCAAGGGCCAGTTTCGGTGTTTACCAACCTAGCCGCACAGTTGGGAGTCAGAACACCCCACCGGAGGGAGGAAAAATCACAGAAAAAGTGTGGAAGTGGGGTCTGCACATCGCCTTCCAGGATGCCCGCCCCCCCCCCCCCAGGGTCGGTATGTGTCATGTTCCAAAGGTGTGCGCCTTACAGACAGGCGGGGAGTCCAATCTGGAGCTGTGACCTAGGGAGTGGGCAAGGCACTTAATCTGGCTACCCCTTCTTTATTCGGTCAGCTGGGCTCTGCCCTCGGGTGTGCCCACTGTGCTGGGAAGCCCCAGTTGGCAAAGAGATGGGTTCTGGTCTCCAGGAGCTTATTATAAGCCGTGGGGCACTCAGACCGCAGGAGAGCATTCTCAGTAATGCGCCGTGAGCTTCCGGGAAGGTCCCCCCGCCCTCCCCCTGGGGACACCGTATCTGAGGTCTGGGGACAGGGTGGACTGTCCAGACTAGCTCACCATCTAACAGAGAGAGATGATGAACCACAAATGCAGTTTTAAGTTTTCTAGTAGCCTCATGAAAAAAAAGTTTTTTAGAAGTGAAATTCATTTTGTAATAGTCTTATGCAACCTCATCTATCCAAAATATTGTCAGTCCGGCTCGTAATCAACGCCCCCCCGTGGTGAACGAGAGCTTTCACATGTTTGGTTCACACCAGGCGTGCGTGGCCTGGTGTCTACACCGTATTTGCACACCTCGGTTTGGACCAGCCACACTTCAAATGCTTGATTGCCTTGGGGCTCATGCCTTCCGTGCAACCCTAGAATGCATTGCTGGGCCCTGAAGCCTATGTGGGGACAGGACACGGACCTGGTTCATGACCCTGTGTTTGAGCCCCAGTCTGCTGCTGCCTGTTGGACTCCAGGAGACACGGAATCAGAGATCGTCCACATCGGAGTCTCCCGGGCTACTGTGTGAGCGTAAAAACAGATGCCTGAGGCCCGTCCCGTCCGAATCTCTGGCAGTCAGGAATTTGCAATTTCGGTACGCTCCTCAAGTGATTTGGGGGTCCAGCCTCCTCTCCCCTTTCTAGCACAGGAAGTGCGTTTGCCCCAACATGGAAACTGATGCTGTGGCGCTGTGGCTGGGCCCCTTTCCCCAGGAAATGTTACAAGAAAGTCAGTGGAAGGAACTGTATCCACCGTAACAGCCCTCAGATGCAAGACATACTCCCCATTTCCTTCCTCTCCCGTCTGTTCTAGTTGCCCCTCATCCTTCGTCAGCACCTCTACAGGTGGCTTACTGGCGTGTGACCTCTGTCCCTGAGGGATCCCTGGTATAGGACACGCTCAGTTCATGGCTGCTATACATGTCGATTTCTTGTCGTATTTGGGCTGGAGAGTGCCACTCGCTGGACCACTTGAGGGCCAAATCTCTTTCTTCCCTGCATCGTGCCACAGCAGCTACACCTCCTCCCAAACGTCAGGGTCAATGACACCTGCCGGTCTGGTGATCCCTTCCTCAATTGCTGGACCGCTGACACAGGGACCCCCGAAGTTACGAAGCTTCAGACACAGCTTAAAGTTTAATGGGACCTTTGCAATATTCGTCATGATCCCCCCCGCCCCACCTTGGGAATCGGCAATTATACTGACCCTGGGATTTCAGGAATGGGAAGAACAGATTTCCCAAGCGGATCTTTGGAAATAATGGTAAGCAAGATCATGCTTATTTCAACCTCTTGGTTCTTGGACTCTGTATTCTTCTTATTAGGGTCAGAACATCATATATGATGTGGTGCGTCTACTGAATCTGGAGGATGGTGTCCCATTCTCATGGGGCATCATCTCCAAGATGGCGCTGCAGCTGGTCATTCTGAGGGTCTGTCAGGCTGACAGCTTCTGGCGGTGTGATATGTCACAGGACTGGTGGGGTCCATGGGCCTGTGACTTCCTGACACAGCTGCTTTGTCATACCTCTTCGGTCTAAAGCAGAGTTAAGTGGAATCCCACTTAACTGGATCAAATATTCTGGATAATGGTGCTAGCTGGGACCCCGCAGGCAAAGAAAACCAAACCTGTACCCAGAATATCTATTTCTTCCTGTCCAAGGTGAATCTCTGTATCCCTTCAAGGGTGGAAATGGCCCAGTGTGGTGTAATCAGCTTGCCACTAAGTAGGCATTTGGCTACCCTGAGAAATGGTGCCATATGCTTTCACCATCAGTATCTATTGCTGGTATATTGAAGGTAATGCAGGAACAGTAGCTTGTCAGCATTGGTGAGTGAGAACCTAGCTGTGGGACCTGTGCATAACCTCTTTATCTGTTACTCTGAATGCACTGATCATGTGTTTATTGCAGCAGATCGGAGGTGGCCAGTAACAGAGGCTGACTGTTGTCAGCTTCTAGAATCAGTCTGTCTACTTACAGGTGGGCATAGAAATGTGACACAGAATCCTCACACGTTGTGCCCGCTCTACAGGCTTATCCACATGCCTCTTTCACAGACCTTCTTATTCCGGATGTCACAAGTTCTCCCTTTCCAGGGCCGTGACCAACAGCCAAGACTTGCCCTACTGCCCACAAGTCCATATATATTCTTACTTCACGTCACTTTTCTTTTCGCGCAGTGTGAATGGCTCACACGCACCACCCAAGCTCTGCCCCTGAGGGAGGTTTAGCCTCATCACTGACTTCCAGGACCACATCCTCAGTTGGCTGTATCTTAGGACAGTCCATTTTTAGCTGGCACCCCGATGCTTAGCCCAGTCGTTTGTCAACCAAATTTGGCCTGTTTCCTCCTCTGTCAGTTGATCAAGACCCGAGCCAGAGATTCCAGTACAGAAGGGGTAGTCGACATGATGGTCTGGGCTACATACGCACGCATTTTACTTGTGCCCTCCATCCCGGTTTGCACTGACCTACCACATCTAACTTAAAATGATGGCCCGGTGGGTCTGACAGCATCCGGCTCACGACGGGCGGTTCTGGCTGTGTGGTTGGTGGCTTCGTGTCCTACGGTCCAGCCCTCTGTGAAATCTCAGCAGCCGGAGCTCCCAAGATGGCCTTACCCCAGAACCCTAGGGGTGTGCACTATACTTTTCCTCTCAGCGCTTGCCAAAAACTCTACACAATGCTGTTCCCACCACAGATCAGACGAAAACCATGGGGTCTTTGATGGCATTTGGCCCACAGGGACAGCTTGCCTGTGCTGTAGCCAGAGTCTTTTATGGGGTCCTCCTCTGCTCTTGGCTCCGCTCGGAAAACAAGGTGAGGCTCTGCAGAACTGTTTCATGGGTGAGCCGAGGATGCCCTCTGTGCGCGGGTCTCCAGACTGTTCTTCACAGCCAGCTGAGACCGATTAGCTGACAAGCCCGCTGGCATCGAACCCAAATATTTATGTGTCCCATTGTAGTGAACACAACTCAGATAATTTTTGCCATTTAGAGTCCGCCTGCCTTGCACAGCCCGCCAAACTACACCCAAAACCTAACAGCACAGATAAGCCCCGGGGCCGTAAAAATCCTAAAGCCTGCTTTTCTTTGCAGGTGCTGCACTGCTGAGCGACATTAGCTAGACTCACCAATCTCTCCCCTTGCAGTTCCTTTGCCTTCCTCCCTTCTGCCCATGGAACGTGGTAGGTTTTCTGATCTTACAGAGGTTACCTACTCTAGTATGCTCACTTCTCTGGGCATTTTGAGCCCCTTCTCCACCGTTTGACGCAGAAAGGTCTGGCATCTCTGCAGAAAGTGTGTCCAAGCTTCCAAAGTGTGTATATGTACAGTGTGTCCAAGGTACATCAGCAGCACAGCAGCACTATCTTAAAGCCAGGGCCTTGCCCCCACATGAATCTTCTATCACAGGACAGGCCTTTCATATGCACAAGTTCTTCCTGTCCCCCTCCTGGCTCCTGCTAGTCGGCGCCAATGAGATCCTACAGCTCCTTTAGGGTTGGTCCTAACTGTTATCCGTCGCTGTGTAACAAAGTGTCCTGAATGTGGCAGAGTGAAACAACGTTATTATCACCTCTCCACAGTTCTGGGGGAGGCTGGGCTTAGCTGAGCAGTTCTTACTCTGTCTCTCCTGTGCTTAGAGACAGACCCTGGCTGGGCTGGAGCCATCAGGTCCTACGCTATTCCATTTACAGGAAATGACCGGAATCGGAAAATAGAGACAGAGAGTGGACGAGTGGTTGCCTAGAGCTGGAAGGATGGGGGGCGGGGGGAGCACTAGAGGTGACAGGTGTCTTTTTGAGGTGACGAAAATGTCCTAAAATTGTTATGATGGCTTCAAACTCTGAATGTACTAAAGCCACTGCATTATATACTTTATTATTTATTATTATTTTTTTAACATTTATTTATTACTGAGAGACAGAGAGAGACAGAGCATGAGCATGGCAGGGGCAGAGAGAAGGGGAGACACAGAATCTGAAGCAGGCTCCCAGCTCTGAGCTGTCAGCACAGAGCCCGACTCAGGGCTTGAACTCACGAACCGGGAGATCATGACCTGAGCTGAAGTCGGACACTTAACTGACTGGGTCACCCAGGTGCCCTTGAATTATATACTATTTAAATAGGTGAATTGTATGGTATATGAATTTATATATCTCAATAAAGCTGTTACAAAAGCATTAAAAAGGAAATAGAGTCAATTCCAGGATGGGATATTTACATCAATCTTGGCTACAGGGAAGGAAGGCAGAGAGCAAGGACCAAACCGAAATTGATAAAGAAGTGTCAGGTGAAGTCACTCCAATTTGCCAAGAGGGAGATGTGCAGTATTTTCTTGGTTACACACTGACCCTGTTTTTGTCTGTGCTTAGTCAAAAGTATGCAGTAGGCGTGTTCGGTCTCACTTCGCCATGGTCTCCAAGTGGCTGTCTGGCAGTGGCATTGGCATTGTGTGAGACTGCCGACACCCACGGGGAGGATAATTCGGACCAGCTGCGGATGCCCGCGAGCCTTTACTGACACTGCGGCTGGCCCTGAGTGCCAGACGGTTCTCCGTTGTCAGAGATGATTTTCTCCCTTCCTATGAATCCACGGGAGATTGTGGGGACGCCGCCGGTGGGCTTGGGAGCCCCTGAAAGTGTGTGCCACATTTCAGAGTGCGACTGTGAATTTCACGGAGAGAAACATCCATGAAATTGATTAGGTTCTTTAAAGTGCTCTGTAATAGGGGCACGGTCAAGAAGCACTGGCCCAATTCCAGAAGGGAATAAATAGGACCAAGGAAACCCTGAAACTCCAGACATTTGAGGGGCACTTAGAGAACAAGGGTGCATTTGGGACTGTGGAGCCAAGGGGAAAGAACGGGGCAAACTGAGCAAGAGAGTCTAGTCCTTGAAGCCCCAGGAAAATGGCTTCACGATGGAGCCCATGCCTACACTGCTGAGGGCCACAGAGACGTCAGAAAGGGCCCAAAGTAGACTGTTTGAGTTCACTAAACAGTTACTTCTTGGTGATGAGCCATCAGAGTGGGATACTATCCCGGCAGAAATTTTTGTTAAGAAAAATAGGCATTCGTTTTCCCTGAATGGTTTAGTCATTGACCTGCATGAAATACCTTATGGTTTTCGGATGCTCTGGGTGTGTGAGTGAGAAGTCACAGTGTCTCACCCAGAGGCAGGGTCAGGATTCAGAGGTCACCGGCCCCTGTGAGTGACTGAGAAAGCCAGGCAGAGTCTGTGAGCCCCCCCACAGCCGACTATCCCACACCAGCACCCTGACTCACCCCATCCATCTTTCAGTGCAATTTGGAGGGTGACAATAACTGGAAATTTTTAAAATTCCCGAC
Organism: Herpailurus yagouaroundi; assembly: GCF_014898765.1. Lineage (NCBI taxonomy): Eukaryota > Metazoa > Chordata > Mammalia > Carnivora > Felidae > Herpailurus > Herpailurus yagouaroundi. The sequence goes on along the minus strand of NW_024412391.1, from coordinate 88,908,653 downwards.
TGAATGTTTTCTGAGGCATTCGCCAGGGAAACAGGAAGTTGCACACCTCTGAGGGCTGTGTCTCCAGCTTATGAATGTGTTCTCTTTTTTCGGCCAGGAAGAGTTTGCTCACAGCTCTGCTGGGTCTGAGAAAAGCCAGAGATGGGTTTTCCTGAAATATAGCAGTCTCCCCCATCCGTCTACACTGACAGCGTGGTTCTCTGCTCTTACCTGAGTCCACTGCATGGCGCAAGAAGGAAGGGGGACGGTTAGTCACCCTTGTGACTATATTTGGAATATTTCCGGACCAATGCAGGGGCTCTGATTATGACTAATGACCAGGATTCCAAGTGGGAATCTGTTATTTGCTACCCCATTTTGTTCCCTCGAAAAGCAGAATATTAGAAAGATTCTGTAGCAACGTCGTAACAGTTAATATTTACGAGTGAATATTTACTATCTACCACATGAGTACTTTGCACACCTAAGCTCATTTAATCTGCATAACTCCGTTGCATAAGTGCCATTATTTTTTTTCACAATTCTTTATTTTTGAGGGGGGGGAGGGGCAGAGAGAGAGGGAGACAGAGACTCCGGAGCAGGCTCGGTGCTGTCATCAAAAAGCCCGATGTGAGGTTCAAACCCACAAGTAGTGAGATTGTGACCTGAGCCAAAGTGGGACGCTCAACCGACTGAGCAACCAGGCGCCCCAGTGCTTGTATTACCATTTTACAGACGAGAAACTGAAGGGTGGGTAATTTACCTGAGGCTCCAAAAAGCTCACGTAGCAGTGATGGGTGTGCTTGGTCAGCTCTAACTCAGAGCAAGTCTGATCCTATGTGTGTCCCAGGGCTTCCATTTCTTCCCTAATACGTTTGCTGTATAGAACTTGTAACCTGCCATTTGATGTTTGATTGAAATGTACTTAAGTTTAATTTTTCCGGCCACCGATTACCTCCTACTTAGAAGCTGATGCTTGACGATGCACGGTTGCAACTCAATACGAGACAACTCTAATTCTGACTCTAATTCTGGAATGGCACATCCTTTGGAGGAGGAAATGTGAGGTCAGGGAGGGAGGTGGCCGGAGGGGAGGTAGCCCTGATCAGAAATTATTCACGGAGCCCAAGAAGCAAAGATCCTGCGTCCTTGACAGTCTTACCTGCACACTGATGGCCAAAGCCCACCTAAGCAGGCGGGCGCGGGTAGACTAGCAGACCACAGGAAGGGACTCTCAGGCTACAAGAGGGAATGGAGACAAGGGAAGAGCAGAAAGGGATGTTTGGGAAGTAAAATCTTTTCCACATAATTAAGAAAGTTGAAACTATCCAGCGTTTCCTGTTGGCTTTCTTTGACTTCAACCTAGGCATTGTGGCGCCCCTGAGTTTCACAGCTGAACCAAGAGTTCTGGACTGAAGTGAGCCAAGTGATGGAAAAGAAAACAGCATGAACCTGTCCGGGCCACAGTGGCTTGACGGTGGACCCCTGTCATCAACAGGATTGGGCTGCGGGCACTTCACGCACTCTAGTTCATTCCTTTCCACCACAATCCAAAAGGTGGGGTTGCCAAGGCATGTGGAGGTGAGGAGGGTTGAGATTAGTGAGCTGGTTATAGAGGTAAAGAAGAGGCTTAATGAGGAGAAGAATCACCCCTATTGCAGTGGTGATCTTGCCACGTCCAGGAGCACGGCAGCCGCGAGAAGAACGTGTGTGCCTGTCTAACCTTTGATCTGTGTAAACCCAGCTGCCTTTATTGTTATGCAATCTTCTCGGTGCCATCAATGGAGGAAGTGCTTCCATTTCTTCTAAACTCATCTTCTATCATGACCTGTTTGCGGTGTTTAGGTCATAACAGGTAAACACGGAGCTCATTGCTTGAACCAAGTAACCCTGATGCCGTAACCACAACACCACAGCAGCAAACGCCTATAGAGCACTCGTTACCTGCCAGGCACTACTGTGCACTTTGAGTCGATCGTTACCCGACTGCATTCTACAGCAACCTTAGGAGGTGGGTAAAATTCATATCGTCATTTTAGAGTTGAAGAAGCTGAGGTTCAGAGAGGTTAAGAAACTTGCCCAAGGTCACACAGCTTAGACTATGCGCTGGAGTCAGAATTTGACCCTAAGCAGTCTGGCCCCAGAGTGTGCGCTCTTAGCCAAAAGTATGATTTGAGGATATTCAGGGGTTGTCAAGCCCACCTGGCAGAATGAAATACGTTCCTGGGCAGCTGCGCGGTACCACGCCCTGTTTGGTGAAACCAGCGTGCAACGTACGTCAGAGTCCAGCAGTGGGAGTGCCAGTGAAGTTTGAGGTAGGCAACATGGATCGTAATCCTTTCATTTCTACAAAGCCATGAGACCTTCTAGATGTCATTTTTACTTCTCTTGGTCTCAAATCACTCAAACAGAGATAACAACACCTCTCTTGTCTACATCATTAGATTTTGGGTCATACCAGATGAAACCAGTTTAGCAGAAAAGTAAATTGGAAGGGAGTGTGGAGATGGAAGTGTTGTTATGTCTCCACGGAAACCTCTTATCATCACACAATGCGTGACCAGACTAAAGTAAGACCGGAGTATCACTGTCACTTACAAAGGGCAGCATATTAATTTCTTCTACGTCACTGGGAAAGTGAAAACAGGAAACATCCCAGCCCTGCTATGGAAGCCTGGAGTGATGGGCCTGGGTCAGAGGATGCATTTACCCTGACCCATTATGAAAACTTAATTATCTTCTCTTTGGGAAAGACCGTAAAAGGCTAACGTAGTCAGGGGTAGTGACGACATTAAAGGGCACTGGTGAGTGTCCATCATCTTCGGGTTTATTCCACTACATTCCTCACACTAACCCTCAGGAAGACTTCCAAAGAGGACAGATAACAACTGGACTTGTGAGCCTTACTACAAAGGCAGGAGGGTCCCAGACGGAAACTTTCTTCTTCCGAAAACTAACATGAGCCCCTCAGAACTCAAGGCCACAAGTTTAAACTTAATTCACATCAGGGTGACTAAATCTTCTACTAATGACTGTTCAAAGGCTGAAAAGGAAGACATTGGTCAAGTTGGGAAGCTCCCAGGAGACACATCAGTCTCAAATCACAGCCACAGCAGACACCATCTTACTGGCTTGATGACTCTTCGGTAGACACATGGAAGACATAAGTCATAGAAAGTAAATCTGAGTGAAAAATAGGAGAAAACATATGTTCAGAACAAGAAATATCCTGAGAAACATTCATTTAAAGATATGTCACTGAAAAGTTCCAAGTGTCGTTGCAAAAACACATATTCTATAGTTGTTGGATAGAATGTTCCATATTAGATCAATTAGGGCTGCTGAGACCTTTGACTCAGTAATGTAATTGCTCAAAGAATCTCTCTTCTTACTAGTGATTTGTAGGCTTGCACTATCAATTTCTAATATAACTATACTAAATTTTGTGTTGATCCATTAATATCTCTTTCTAATTTTGTTAATTTAGAATTTCAATATTGTGAGAATTTTTGCATAGACACATACAAATTTATCGGTACTATAACTGCGTGATGATTATTCTACTATTATTATATTATGCCTCTATTTATTCTTTTTTTTTAAATTTTATTTTATTTTTTTTAATTTTTTTTTTCAACGTTTATTTATTTTTGGGACAGAGAGAGACAGAGCATGAACGGGGAAGGGGCAGAGAGAGAGGGAGACACAGAATCGGAAACAGGCTCCAGGCTCTGAGCCATCAGCCCAGAGCCTGATGCGGGGCTCGAACTCACGGACCGCGAGATTGTGACCTGGCTGAAGTCGGACGCTTAACCGACTGCGCCACCCAGGCGCCCTAACACTCTATTTATTCTTATTAAGACATTTTGCCTTACATTTGGTACCAATACTGCTATATCAGCTTTTTTTTGATTTATGTAGCATATATTGGTCGATCCTTTTAATTTGGGCCTTTCTGTTTATTTTAGCTTTAGGCATATATCTTGTAAGTTGCATTTTGGATCCTGTTTTTTTTTTTTACCTAACATGCTAATTTGTACCTTTTAATTACATATAATTTGTGTATATCTATTATGGCTAATGATATATGTGGATTAATTTCAACCATATACTTTTATTTGTTCTATGGAACATTTTCATTCTTTGTCCTTTTTTTTCTCTCCTTTTTTTGTGTTATGTTAAACTAAAATGGTTTTCTTAATGTTTTTCTCATTCTCTGTTGGATTAGAATATACAAATTATACTTTTATTTTTTTAGTGGTTACTTTAAATTTCTAACATATACTTTAATTGTACTTTTTTCCGACCAAATCCATATACTCTCCCCTCCTGGTTACCACTATAAAAAGCTATACACACTTCATTCTCCTATCCCCAAATCTTGTTTTTATTGTCTAGAGTTTAACTTGCTCTTTAAAATTGAGTACTTTTTCAGTTAGAAGATAATCACAATAGGTGAATATGAACAACAAAATAAAACAATGAAAAAATCATAAGAATAAGTGCAAAAATTTTTAAATTAAAAATATTTAAGAAAATATTTCATTATATATCCCTACTTTTGCTTTTCTTCTTTTAAATGTTTTCTTCAATGTTTACTTGTGAGAGACAGAGAATGAGCGGGGGAGGGGCAGAGAGCGAGGGAAGCAGGCTCCAGGCTCTGAGGTGTCAGCACAGAGCCCAACATGGGGCTCAAACCCACAAACTGTGAGATCATGACCTGAGCTGAAGTCAGATGCTTAACCAGCTGAGCCACCCAGGTGCCTCGCTTTTCTTCTTTTAATAGCACATTCCCTGGATGTTCTTTTGGGGAACTCTACAGATAGTAAACTTCCACAGTCTTTACAAGCTTGAAAATGGCATTTTTCTCTCATTCTTCAATATAGTTTAGCTGGGTATAAACTCCAAGCTTGATGGTTGTTTTCCCTTCACTCTTGGAAGACATCATTGAGAAGGCTGCTGATTTCCATTCCTTTCTAGGCTATTTCTTTTGTCAGCCTCAACAGCTTCAAGATTTTCTTTATACCTGATTTTATTTCTCTTATCCCTTTTTTATGTTTTATTTTATTTTATAATGATATGCATATGAATTTATCTTTATTCTTGGAATTCATTTTCAGTCTAAGGGTTGGTTTTTTTTCCCCTCATTTCTGTAAAATTTTTTGCTAATGCTGCTGCTTTCCTACCATTTGTTCCATTCTTTTTCATGGAACTTCTTTCAGACATACACTGAGTATTTAAATTATCCTCGATGTCTCTAAACTGGACTTTCTTTCTCTTTTGTTTTTTAAATCTTTGTGTCTTTCTATGATGTGTTCTGTTTTTAACACTGTTAGATGCAGAGGGCAATGCTCTTGTCTTCTTATTACCACTACATCAATATTTGAAGACTGAGGTGCTTTTTACCTGAAAGTAAAGCAAATATCTCTATTGAACAATGGATGTTATAATCTAAAGACTGAAATGCTTATTTAAGCAACTGTTGCATTATGGGCTCAGTAAGCCTTCAGCATGCCACGCGGGAGCCATTCCAATCCGACCTGTGGCCCCAATCTGATCTTCTGCAACTTGGACACACTTTCCCTTTCTTCATGTATGAACACCATGTTCCTTCATGGCTCTAAGTCTTTACATATGCTATTTCCTTCTCCTGGTGTGCCCAGACATCTTTTGAGACCCTCACCACAGCCAACAATTCTGCGAGATCTTTTCCAATTTCACCAGAGTTAGCACTTCTTCCTTTGCCCCCATGAATTCCATGAAATCACAATATATTGTAATTTTCTGTTTATAAATCTATTTCCCCAGGGAGACTTTAAGAGCTATTTAATGGGCAAGAAATACTGTCTCTGTATATCCAGCTTCCAGATCATTGCCTGTCAAAAGTTGTCATGAAATGCTTTTTGGATGAGTTCTCAATGACAAAAAGAATTCATGGTGCTTTAAAACTAATCTCCTTCTTCTTCTAAATTTTAATTCTGGACCACCCTCTACTGACAGTTGGAGCTGTTTTTGATTTGGTATTGTTCTTTTTTTTTTTCCCTCCCTCCCAGGAGGCTGCAATCACATCCTGCAAAGAGGATCCAGCAAAGCCAGTTCTGTCCTCTCATTATGTGGACTCTGTCACTCTTGCAAATGACTGGGTTCAGCAAGTTCCCAGCCATATTCAGCAATAGCACTTCCCCTGCTGTATTTTGAAGCCAATACGGGAAAGACAATCTGTCTGGTTTTGATTGGTTAACATTTAACTCGTCAAAAATGTGTTTTGTAACACATAGTCCATGTCCAAGAGGTCTTGCAAGATTTCCAGAGCCTTTCCCACACCCCTTTTCTTCTCACCCTCAAAAAAAGCAACAGTGTTTTGCCAAAAACAAATTATCCCAATTCTCAAAAAGGACTGTTCTTGCATAGGAATCTTCAACCCACAGGAGTTTATTTGGGACCTAATCTTGGCCCACTCGTTTCCGTGGAGCCTGGGTTTATCTAATTTGCCTCCAGCTCAAGTAGCCAAGCTGAACACCAGCACTCCTCTTCACCCCTCAAAGCTTCTGGCCTTGAGTCCACGTAAACAGAAACAAAATTCCGGAATAATGAACTCCCTGTCGATTAACAACCAAAGTAATTTTGTGTAAAGCCTGAGGTGTTCAATCAGTAAAATGCCCTTACAAGTGTTTATAGAAAGGAGACGAAAATGAATCTAGAAGTGTGTCAAAGGAAAACAAAAGAGTTGGAACTGTGTATAATCAGCAGAAAAAAAAAAAAAGGGACACGGATATGTTAGTTACATTTTCACTATTCTAATCAGGAGACTGAATGTTTCTTTTTCTCCAGGAGGTCAAACTGAGAGAAATATAAAGTGTCTTTCCCACCATGGACTTTTGGTCTCATGGACACTGCCAGTGACAGTCTTTTCTTGAATATTCCGAGAACTTCCGGGAATCTGATCTCTGCCTCCTCAGAGTCATTGTACCTGCTATTGTCAGAGAACTTTATCTAGAGTGCAGACCTGGCCATACCACTCTTTTACTAAAACCTTTTTATAGGTCCCCACTTAAAATATCTCACCTTGACCTTCATTGACCTGCTACATCTCACAGAGCATCCCATATGCAACCAACCTACTCTCCTGCTAACCCAGGCCAAGGAACATAACTTATACACTAGAGTATTAGTACTCTAGTACTCTAGTATTAGTACTCCAGTCAAACTTAATGACTGAAGAAGTAAAGGAAGGAATATATATTTTTTTTAATTTGGCACACACACAAAAAATAGCCTGCTATGTTGATAGCACCAGAAATGAAAACAATACTCCTTGCAACTAAGCCCTCAATAGACAGTTTAAATGGCAGATTGTTGAGAGAATTAATGAGACAACAGAAATCACCTAGAAAGCCTCACAAAGGGATGAAGAAATAAGATGGTAAGAGATAAGCAGAAGAGAAGATTCAACATTTGTGTAGTAATAATTCACAGGAATTATTCAAAAGAAGCAGTAGAGAGTCAGAGGAAAGCCAATGGAAGTGACTGTGGCTGATAATTTCCCAGAATTGAAGGAATACCTAGATCCCGGGATTGGAAACACCAGAGCTCGAAGACTGTAAACCTAGACAAATTATGGAAAAGAAAAAAAAGAAAAAGAAAAAGAAAGAAAGGAAAAGAGAAGAGAAGAGAAGACAAGAAAAGAAAAACCCACACATACACACATTGGAATAAAACTGTAGAATTACCAAAGAAAAAATCTAAACAACAATCAGAAAGAGAAGACAGATTGTCTTGAAAGGAGCAAAAATTAGACTAGCATAAGCCGCTAAAACAAGTGAATGAGAGTATCTTCAGAGTGTGGAGGAAAAAGAGCTGTCGTTTTAGATTCCATATACACTGAAATTATAATTTAATCACCATTAAATAAAGACACTTGTGGACGGAGACCAAGAGAATTTACTGCCCACAGGTCTGTTATTGGAGGGGTGCTTCAGTAAGAAGTGAATTTAATTCAGAGGGAGGAGTGAGATGAAGAGATGAATAGGAATGTTTTTTTTTTTTAAGTTTTATTTATTTTTTGAGAGAGAGAGAGCGCGCACACGTGTGCAGTGGGGGAGGGGCAGAGAGAGAGAGACAGACAGACAGACAGAATCCCAAGCAGACTCTACGCCATCAGCACAGAGCCTGATGTGGGGCTCTAACTCACAAACCATGACCTGAGCCAAGATCAAGAGTCGGATGCTTAACCGACGACTGCGCCACCCAGGTGCCCCCAGAAACAATACTTTAGAAGTAGCATCCACTTTGCTTAACTCTCAGACCACGGCTCCTGATAAAGCCAAAAGTCCCATTAGAAAGAGGCATGTATGCTTTTGGGGGACTTTATTCAAAGTTCTGCCCTCAATTTTCTACTGTCATTTTAACATTTCCTCTGTGGTGACCAGAAGTAAGAGAATAGTTGTTTAGCCCTTAGCACACCAACTTACTGATTTTTGGCATGTAGATGCCTCCAATAAGATGTTGGGATTTAACTAAAACAGATATTTTGTGTCAAGGAAGAATTTGGAGGAACTCTGATTATATTCTGGAAATACTTTAGAAACCATTTATGGCAAAAATAAACGCTTTTTTATTTTCATGTATGTGTTCTAAATTTATAATCCACTCGTACGTTTTGTAAGGATTGTTTTAGGGGCCATTTTTGTCATTAACAGGATGTTGAATAGAGCATGACACAGAATAAGCAAGACTATTTCAAGCCTCCACTTGAAACATTATAAATTTGTGCAGGTTACTTAACTTCTATGAACTATAGTTTTCCTTATCTGTAACACAGAGATGATAATCATTTCCTCTTGAGTTATTATGATGAGTAAGGGGATTTAAGTGTGTGTACTTTTCCCAGCTATATGTCATGTCAGAAATCCCAACCCTTCCTCCCGTGGGAATTCTTCCCTGGACACAAGAGCATAGGAGTGTTAGCTCCATCTTACCTTGACACTGTGTGAACGCACAGCCGATCCTTTGTCATCCCCTCCCCTCCCACCCCCACCACCATGGGACCCAGCCCATCCACCTTTTCCAGAAACCTGGAATTTCAGGTCATGGAAATTGTGTCCCAGGCCCCTTTCCTTGACTGTCTGTGGAATCGAGATCAGAAGATGTGGTTATTGAATGTACCGGAAGGAAGTCCTCAGCTGGGATGAGTGTTGTCAGACAATTTCTGGTCATGGGCATTATTTATCTTAATCTGCTGAGTTTCCCGCCATCCGGAATGTATCATAGAAGTGTGGCTTTCCTTCTCTTTCTGGTGTTTTCCTTGTAGTGTCTATGACTCATATAAGTAACATACACTTTCCTCTCATGGGAACTAATATTTAGTCACAACCTTCGGCTATACTTTACCTAAACCAATAATGCAAGGATTTTATCCTTCTTAATGGAAGCAGCATATGCCACTAATTTAGTTTAGGAGGAAGGAGAAAGAAGTTCTCTTGAGGCATCGTCTTGCAGTGTAACGCCCTGTGCCATGGGACAACGATTTGAAATCCATTATTTGAGCCTGGTGGGTGATGTGTGTGTGAATGGGACATGAGTGGTCCATATACCTCTTTCCTCTGCTTAATGGTGAGAAAAAATATTTGCTTATGTGATGTGAAGGACATAAAGGAAAAAGAGAGAAAGCATGCAGTGAAGGAATCTAGAATATGCCTTGAATAGAGCTTGTGTTAGGCACTGTGGAAGGTTCTGTGCGGGTGTTATCGTGTTCTACTCCCATTTTACAGATGATGAATCACCACTCACAGAGATCAAGTAATTTTCTTTTCTTTTTTTTTTTTTTTAACGTTCATTTATTTTTGAGACAGAGAGAGACAGAGCATGAACGGGGGAGGGACAGAGAGAGAGGGAGACACAGAATCGGAAGCAAGCTCCAGGCTCCAAGCCATCAGCCCAGAGCCCGACGCGGGGCTCGAACTCACGGACCGCGAGATCGTGACCTGAGCTGAAGTCGGACGCTTAACCGACTGAGCCACCCAGGCGCCTCCAAGTAATTTTCTTAATGCTATAAATCCAGTGTTTTTTCTACTACACCATATTGGGAAATGATAGTTCATTCAGCTTTCAAGTGCTGTGGAGGAAGCTCTGTGTGACTCACAGTTTAGGATATTCATAGTACATAATCCCTGCTCATTAGAGACTTATAGCCTAGCAGGGGTCAAAGATTGTAATCGTTGATTGATAAAATGGGTGGTGTTAACCAGTGGTTCCTAAAGGGGGGGTAACCTTAATTGCTTGGAGGGCACTTGGAAATATGGGTGATTTAGTAGGGGCTGAGTGGGCAGGGGCTAGTGTTGTTAAATGTCTCCAATTGTCTGGGACAGTTGGGTGAAAGGAAATGTTTTCCCTCCTCAAGTACCAACATCTTGCCTGTTGAGGAAACGTTTGTAGAGACGAAGACTGCTCTAGGAATTTGGAAAAACAAAAAAATAACTGTAGCTGGGTGGATGAAAAAGTCTTCCTCAAGGAAGAGCTTGAAACCATGCTTTGAGGGAAAGGTTGGACTTTGAGAGGTGGGCATGTGACAAGGAGACTTTTCAAGGTGGGTGGTAAGTAACTGCATCTTTTTTTTTCACGATGAAATGCAGCAGTGACAATAGACCCCTGTGTTATGTGAACTTGGGTCCTGTGATCTCCCATGACATTGGGTGTCTCGAACGCTCACCCTTTCGTAGCCCCTAGCTCACATGGAGAATGGCTGTTCTCTGAGGATTAGGAGAAAAACCAAGGCATGAGGATAAGGGGACTCAAAGTGCGAAGAGCCTGGCTTTACCAGAGAGCATAAATTATGTTTGGAAAATTTCATACAGGTTCAGTGTTAGCCAAGCTGAAACGGCCAAGGGCATTCAAACCTTGGGATTACATATTAAAAGTTTTAAATTTTATTTGGGAGCAAGAACACTGTTGTTAAAGACTGCACAAAGAGATTTGAATGGGGAGAAAGGACGTGCAACTGGTTAAATAGCTGTTGTATGTGTGGGAAGTCATACAGGTCTAACCTAGAACAGAGATTGTGGTAGACAGAAGAACAGCTCCCCAGAGTGTTCCTGTCCTCATCCCCAGAACCGGTGAATATGCTACCTTATGAGGCAGAAGAGATTTTTTTGAATCTGATTACATCATCGATTTTGAAATGATATTGTTCTGGCTGGTTCGATGTGATCACAAAATTCTTATAAAGGAAGGAGGGAGGCAGAAGGGTCGGAGTCAGAGATTTAATGATGGAAGCAATGGTGAGAGAGAGGTAGAGAGATTTGAAGATGCTTTGGATACTTTGTTGCTGGGTTTGAAGATGGAAGAAGGGTCCATAAACCAAAGAATCCAGGCAGCCTTTAGCTGCTGGAAAAGGCAAGGCAAGGCTACTCCCCTAGAGCCTTCAGAAGGCACATAGCTTCCTTGACACATTGATTTTAAGATTTCTGACCTCCAGAATGGTAAGGGCAAATTTGTGTTGTTTTGGGCCACACTTGGTTTGTGCAATTTGGGATAGCAGCCAATATAGATGTAATGAGAGTGCAACTTCCTTCCAGATGAATCTGGACATATTTTCAAAGAAGGACTGGTTTGGGTAGAAAGGTGATACACTTGTTTGAGAACATGTTGCATTTGAGATGATGGGTGGGCATCCAGAAAGAAACCGGTATTTAGAGATTCTATTGGAGTTTTGGAGAAAAATTAATGTATCAGTGGACTGGCCCAGTGGTGAGACATAAAGGTGGAAAAGTGAATGGTATCTCTAAAATAAATATAAATTTCTGGGGAGAGAGGGAGAGAAGGGGAGAATGGGAAGGGAAAGCAGGGAAAGGGAGGGGAACTAATGGAACTGATAAAAGGCTGAGGATGTTGCTTTAGGAAAAAGAAGGAAAGAAACAAAGAGGCAGGTGGGAAACCAAGATGGTTGAACGCCAAAGGGCACAGAGGAGAAGGTTCATACCAGGCTGGTCACCCACACTGCAGACAAGGTGAGGAGGGTGGGATCAGAGATAGTGGTCAGGAGATTCTCGATGGCCATCTCAGAGGTGTAGGAATGGGAACCACCACACTCAAGGTTAAAGACACAGTCACACAATAAGAACAACAGTGAGAGCAGTGGTAGATATCCACTGAGCGTTTACCTCAGCGCTCTCAGCTGCACTATCATTAGAAAAACTGAAGCCAGCCAACACGAATGGGGACACCCCGTGTTCTTCTTCCACCCAAACACAAATCCATCTGCCCGTGGACCCATCTCCTGCCTCATGTTATGGCGCAGGATTGACCTTCCTCCAAGAAGAGCCCACTGTTCCTTGGGGCTGTGTTCCTCTCATCATCTCTGTGACTGTGCCCATCAGGTTGTTCCCTCTTGTCGCTGGTATTGTCAGGGGCCATTCCTCATATCAAACAAATAGTCTTTATTATCTTCCATCATAGAAAAAAATCTCTGACCCTCAAATCCCTGAAGCTAAACCCCCCCTACTCTGAAATGCTTTGGTTCCATTCTTCCTCAGCATAAACATGATAAAACCACAGGCCTTCTTTTTGTCCCCCCCCCCCCTTTTTTTTAAATCAACCTCTCAGTTCAGGCTGCAAGCATCGTCAGCACCTCATAGAGATAGTATCATTTTCTAAATGGGTCATGAAGGGACAAAAGTTGAGAAGCACCCATCCAGGGGAACAACGTGATCCTTCATCTCTCGCAGCAGCCACGGTCCTCCAAGAAAGAGATGAAATGCAGCGTTACCTGGGAATCCAGAGCCAACAGACATGTAGTGAGAGCAGTCCTCAGGGACACCCTGAGACCACCATTTCCACCCTTCCCCTGCAGACCGTGGTCTCGTCTTTCCACACCTGCAGTCATGATGATTGACACTGCACTGATCAATGTGCTGATGGTCAAGCTGTACAAGGATCTATTGTATGAAGCAGAGTGGAGAGTGAAGTATGATTACGGAAATGTCTAGCAGCTTGGGTCTTGGGGAAAGAGTAGGAAGGAGAAGGCAAAGTCCAGTCTAGGCCTGAAGAAGGAAAAAGTGAATCAGAGCTTTAGAATTTGGAGCTGGAAGGCATCTGGGGTGTTATCTAGCCCAATATTTCAAAAAGCGTTTCTCAGAATTCTTGTCTCACAAGATGCTCAATGACAAAAAAGAAAAATTCTCTAATCAATTATGTTTGGGAAATGTAGACAACTACATTTCCCTGGGGGAAATTTAGAGCTCAAAACATTTGGGAAATTCTATGGTAAGACACCTGTTATCCAAGATTTTCCAAACAAAATTTAACCAATAAACACTCATCCAACCGAACTATGTTCTGGAGAGTTCATTCTGGGAATCAATGATCTAGTCTTATCTCTACATATCATAAAGAGTAAACTAGGGCTTGTGAAAACTAAGAGTTATTCAAGGGAAGATACAGACTAAAGACTTAATTCCTCATTTCTGGGTACATCTGCAGTGACCCTCGTCACTTTGTAAATTTACATATACACACATCTATAATTATTATGCATATAATAGAGCAAAAATTATATATCTAATTTTTGTTTACTCACTGAAACATTAAGCCCATACACTCGAGAAAAATATTCCGCACAAAGATTTTTGAAAATTAACTTTCAGTCAAGAAGCAACCATCATGGCCGCATGCATTCTGGATACTGGAGGGTATACTTTGCAAGACTTTTTTTAAATTTAACCTATAATTTTAGCATTTAGAGTTCTATATTTTCTAACCTGTGATATACATTAACAATAAATAAGCATACACGATGTTCCAGGTACCCGTGAAGGGTTTTGTATGCATTTTCCATTAATCCTACCAATGATTCTGTAGGTTGGTGGACATTATCACCCCAATTGAAGTAAGAAGTATGAAGCTTAGCCAAAGTTACAGAGCTCACAGGTGAAGGAGCTGGGTTTCTGACCCAGGTCTGGCTGCCTCCAAAGCTTCTAGTCTTAACCACTGTGTTTTCCTAATACTCAGGAAGCTGTGTGGACTTAGGAGATTCCACACTGACATCTCAAACTGTTCCAAATCATCAGCTCCCAGGAGGAAAAGCAAGTGACTCAAGGCCTGAAGAATTCATACTAAGGCACTGACATGTTGAGCAAGGCTCCAGCCTGCTATTTATTCTACTGCCTTCTATAAATCATGAAGCCTTAAGAAAGGGGTAGGACTTTGTGTAGTCAACTTTGAAAAAGACCACAGAGGCCAGAGTTGCATCATCAGGTTAGGTCTGTGACTGACTACTTTGTCATCACTTGACCAGTTGAGTCAGAGAGCCAGGCCATGAGAGAAAACATCAAGGACTTACATGCTCACATAAAGGCATGTTATTATTTGCTTCCCTTTTATTAGTGACCTCTTTTGGAATGCTGTGGGAAAACAGTCGATTCCTGCCGTTCCATTGACTACTGAGACAAATAAAGATATTTGAACTAATCCTGCTGAGAAACCATAATTCAGAAAGACACGGACCCGGCCGTAATTGTCCTTGCGAATTTCACTTTGTTCTCTTTCATATGGCTTTTGAGTGATGTTGCCTCAGAAAATTGGAGAGCCATCTTACTCTCCATGTGGAGAAGTTATTAGGTATAAAAATAATCCGGGTAGTTTAAAGGTAGACATGTGTGTTTAACCTTTCGAGAAAATCAATATCAGAGTTGTCAAATCTGCCATTTGCAGAGCGTTCCATCCCTCAAAGACCTTGGTCACATCCGTTCCCTCTTTCTGATCCTCACAAGAGCCTTTGAAAGCTGGTGGGGCCGCTAGTATGGGTCCCTTTCATATTCATTCACTCATCAACTATGTTTGAGTGGCTAAGTTTTGCCAGGCACTGGCAAGACACTAGTGAACAAGGTAGACAGGTTCTTGGCGCTCATGAAGCGTGTCTAATACCACAGGGGGCAGGCACTGAAAGAATAAATAGATGATGAGCAATAAGTTTAAAAAAAAAATGGAGGAACCCCAGGTGCTATTCAGAGAATTCTAATATAAGGCTGTGAGATAGAGAGCTTGAGTAGCTACTTTCGATGGGGTGCTCAAGGAAGGCATCTTGGAGCAGAGATATTTTAGCCTGGAACATAGTGATAATCGGCTAACTCTGTAGAGATAGGGCCAAACATTCTTCATCAATAAGAAAATTGAGACTCAAGGGATGTCAGTGACCAAAACATGGTCTAGTTAGTCCACGATGGGCTTGGACTTCAAGACTAATGCATTTCTGTCCACTATATACTTTAATCATGGTATGGCAGAATATATAAATAATGCTCATCACGGCTTTTGGACACTAGGAGAAACAGGTTAAATAATATGAATTGTCACTTTGATAATTTAGTACTTACATATTAAGTATGAAATTACTTCTAAATGACTGAGAAAATAATAGTTTGAGGGACACCTGGGTGGCTCAGTCGGTTGAGCGTCCGACTTTGGCTCAGGTCATGATCTCACGGTTCACGAGTTCAAACCCCGCATCGGGCTCTGTGCTGACAGCTCAGAGCCTGGAGCCTGCTTCGGATTCTGTGTCTCCTTCTCTCTCTGCCCCTCCCCTGCTCACGCTCTGTCTCTCTCTCTCAAAAATAAATAAATGTTAACAACATTTTTTAAAAAGAAAAGAAAAAAAGAGAAAAGAATAGTTTGAATTTTTAAAATATGTGCAGTTAAACTCAGCCCCTCCATGTATGGATGATTGCTAATTTTCTGGTCAAAAGGACTCTATACCAAGATAATTCTAAGAATTTCCTTCATCTTTTTCTGTTTTCCTCCCTCTCATATTTGAGTATCTCTTGGTTTGGGGCAGTAAAAGGCACACTGCTTAACATCCTTGACTATCCTGCCTAATTCTTAGAACTTATCATTTCTTCTTCCCTCTCCACTAGCGGCATGATGGATAATTCAAAATACATTAACAGGATTACAAAGCAAGCCCTTTTGGTAGAATAATGCCATCATTACAGCTTGAAACAATACCCTGGAGTTCATGACCAAAGATAATTAAGAAATGCTTTTTAAGAGAAGGGTTGACAACAATCCTTCCAGAATAGAGTAAACAAAACTATGAAAGGATATAGATATTATTTTGACTAAAGTTCTTAGAACCTCTTTCTGTTTCTTTGTAGGAAAAAGAGCCAATTGAATCAAGCATTTTTAACAAAATCATTTGGTACTGGGGCTTGAAAATTTCATTCCAGCTGGGAAAGACACAAAAATATCATGACTAAAACAAATCCCAATTAAATAATAGTCTTAGTTGACCCCAAAATTAGGGGTTTTTTTTGCTATTTATTTATTTGCTATTTATTCATGATACTATACAAGTCCCCATTTTATTTTATTTTTTAAAATTTTTTTTAACGTTTATTTATTTTTGAGACAGAGAGGGACAGAGCATGAATGGGGGAGGGGCAGAGAGAGGGAGACACAGAATCTGAAATAGGCTCCAGGCTCTCAGCTGTCAGCACAGAGCCCGACGCGGGGCTCGGACCGCGAGATCATGACCTGAGCTGAAGTCGGCCACTCAACCGACTGGGCCACCCAGGCGCCCCTACAAGTCCCCATTTTAAAGTGAAGACTTCAGTAGTGTTTAGCATGTTGACAAGGTTGTATAACCACCACCACCATCTAATTCTAAAACATTGTTATCACCTCAAAAAGAAACCCCATACCCATTAGCAGCCACACCGCATTCCCCCTCACCCATCCCCTGGCAACTAGTAATCTCCTTTCTTTCCCTATGAATATTCCTATTTTGGAAATCTCGTATGAATAGAACCATAGAACCTGTAGCTTTTGTGTCTGGTATCTTTCACTTAGCGTAATGTTCTCAAGACTCATCCTCCTTGTAGCATGGGTTGGTACTTCATCCCTTTTTATGGATGAATAATATTCTATTAGATGGATCTACCATGTTTATTTACCCACTCATTAATTGATGGACATTTGGGTTGTGTCTCCATTTGGGGCTGGTAAGAATAATGTTGCTATGAACATCAGTTTCTAAGCGTCTGTGTGCATGGACAGTTTCACTTCTGGGTATGGGAGTGGAGCTCCACCCAGGAGTAGAACTGCTAGGTCATGTGCTAATGCCCTGGTTAGCATTTTGAAAAATTGCCAAACTGTCTTGCAAAGCAGTGGCGCCATTTTACATTCCTACCAGGAGTGAATGAACATTCCAGCTTTCCACGTTTTCACCGATACATATTATTATTTTCTTACTTTCTTTAAAAAAAAAAAATGATACTGAGTGGTATCTCATTGCAGCTTGGGTTTGCAATTCTGTAGCACCTAAAGATGTTGAACATCTTTTCATGTGCTTATTGGCCATTTGTGTATCTTTTTTTGGAGAAATGTCTAAGTCTTTTACCCCTTTTTAAATTGGGTTGTTTTTGGGGCGCCTGGGTGGCGCAGTCGGTTAAGCGTCCGACTTCAGCCAGGTCACGATCTCGCGGTCCGTGAGTTCGAGCCCCGCGTCGGGCTCTGGGCTGATGGCTCAGAGCCTGGAGCCTGTTTCCGATTCTGTGTCTCCCTCTCTCTCTCCCCCTCCCCCGTTCATGCTCTGTCTCTCTCTGTCCCAAAAATAAATAAACGTTGAAAAAAAAAATTGGGTTGTTTTTGGTTTTGTTTGCAGTTTTAAGACTTCCTTTGTATATTCTGGATATTAGATCCTTATCAGATATACGTTTCGCAAATATTTTCCCTGAGTCTGTGGATGTTTGTTTCACTGTTATAGATCATTTACAATTATGGATATAGACATACAATTATGGATCTAGACTGTTGGTGCAGTATATGTGTATAATTTTTGCCTGCATGGCACTCCTTCCTTCCCCTTCTTTATCTGACAACACTCTCCTTTCCTACTCTGTGAGTTTTTAGCCAGTCTTCCTTCCCTCTTCAGTGTCCCATCCCCTCATGTCCAGGATGGACATGTGACCCAACTAAAACCCATTACAGAATTTTTCACTCTGCTTGGAGGTGAAAGATCCTTTTCCTCTCTGTTGGCAAACCTGTGAGTATGTAACAACAGAAGTACTTTCTTCATGTCCCGCACATGGCACGGAGCCCTTTGGCAGTAGGAGAGAATGAAATCCACAGGCAGAGAAGCCATGCAGACAGGGACGGAGTTGGGGACGTGTCAAGGTCCCTATTCCACTTGTCCCCAGTTATATCCCTGCCCTTCCTTCTTATGTGAGCAAATAAAGTCCTTTTTAGGCTTGATTGAGTTGGAGTTTGATTTCTGTCACTTGAAATGTAATACTTCCTGACTAATGCCGTTAGTATACGGCTTATCAAAGACTTTACCAGCAAGTCTTGCATAGGAGGGGTTTGTAATACTTAGTCTGTGGGAAGAAATGCAAGGAAAATATAACTGGGTCAAATTTGGGAAAATACAGACTAACACATATGGGTAAATAGGATAAAAATGTTTGAGTTTATGGGAAAGAGACTTGTAGGGAAAACAGTCATTCCAAAGTAGTTGCAATGAATGGCAGATGCCAATGAATCATAATGTATGAATCGATGATATGAAATGACAAGTAAAACCACCTTTGAGGTAGCGAAGAGATGATAGTCAAAGGTGTTGTGAGTCACAGACATTCGTGTTCCACATGCTCTGTGGAGCCCTCCGTGGAGACCAGTGGTCGGAATCGGCTGGCTTGTCCCCCACATGACCGTGGCCATGTTTTCTCTATCTCCCTTCTGTGTCATCTTTCTGTACCTTTCTCTGTTCTTCAATCCTTGCTTGGCAGTCTCTCCTTTGGTCCCTTTGTTTTAAAGACTGAAAAGACCATGTAGATATTAGGAGCTCCTATGAGAGAGATTTGGAATTTTAGTGACCAAAAAAAAAAAAAAAAAGAGAGTATCATTTACAAACCACACAGACAGCAAACAGCAAGTTGTGCTTTGGTGCTGCTTTCTGTAGCATGACCTGAGGACCATTTCTGACCTACAGCCTTGTTGCCCCTAGTCCCTTATTTTTCCTCTTTGAGGTTATAATTCAGGTGTGGGGATGACCTTGCTCAATGACTTTGGGCAATGAGGCAGGTGAATAGTGAAAAGAAAAAAAGAATGGAGAGGAGAAAAAATTAAACACACTGGCAGTTACACTGTGATATTTTAACTTGCCAATGACTTAAGAGATTCTAAGGCTGAATAAGCTATAATAAATCTTGTATAAGTGTTAAGTATTATTCTGGTTTTTTTTTTTGCATAACCTGTGCGTCTGGAGTAACCTCCATTTCAATCTGAGAAGAACTGTTCTCTCTTCAATCAAAAGTATTTAATATCAATGTCTTTTGAATTGGAGTACTTCCTGAGAAAAAGCCAAAGGGACCATATCCATGTGGTTTTCATGGTGTGCTAGTTATTTTACTGTTGTGTTTAGAAATTTACCCTAGAAGGGGTGCCTGGGTGGCTCAGTCGGTTGAGCGTCTGACTTCGGCTCAGGTCATGATCTCACGGTGCGTGAGTTTGAGCCCCACATCAGGCTCTGTACTGACGGCTCAGAGCCTGGAGCCTGCTTCGGATTCTGTGTCTCCCTCTCTCTGCACCCTCCCCACTCACACTCTGTCTCTCTCTCAAAAATAAATAAACATTAAAAAAATTAAAAAAAAAAAAAGAAATTTACCCCAGAAGAAAGTAGCATACAACATCAAACATGCCATCCTGTGGCTTCTACAGATCATAGATTAGGGCATGGCTTAGCTGGCTGATTTTGGCCCAGGGTTTCTCAAGTTGTATGCTCAAGGTGTCTTCCAGGCTGCCAGTTATCTGAAGACTTGACTGTGGCTGGAGGGTCTGCCACCAAGCTCACTTAGGAGGCTATTGTTAGGAGGCTTCAGTTCCTGATGTGGGATTCTCCGTGGGTTAGCTAGAGCACCCTTCCAAAATGGCAGCTGGTTTCCCCCAGAGTGAGTGATTCAAGAGAGAACAAGAAAAGACCTGAAATAAATAGCTTTCACGATCTATCATCAGAAGTCACTCTCCTTTAAAAAAAAAAAATAAAGGAAAAAAAAATAAAAAAAGAAGTCATTCTCCTTCATTTCTACCTCACTGTCTTGTCAGCATGAGCCCATCTTTAAGGAGAGAGGAGAATTAAGCTCCCCAACTCTGGAAGAGAGGAGTGTCAGAAATTTGTGGAAATATTTTAAGACCACCACAGGTAGTAAATATTAAAGGTAGATGGCAAACAATATAAATTCAATAGAATAAAGGAAAGAAAATGAGCAGGATTTGGTTAGCAGAACAGGCTATTTGATGGAAATGAAGAATTATACCTTTATTTAGAGACTACAGGGATGGTATAGGTCACAGAGGCTATTTTCAGGGCTTCTTCCTGAAATCACTGTAAAGAATTATTTCACTGAAGAATTTTTTAAATATATGTACATGTTTAAAATAACCAGTCCTACACTCCAGGGGCAAACATTTTAGCCGTTGTGCTGATACCTTATGTGACTTAACCCCACATCTCCAAGTGATATGTCTTTACTATGATTCTCTGGCTTATCAATTTGAGACATTTTCTATTTATTACTTGCTATGATAGATGAGGGTCCATGTTAGCCTTACTTAATTCCCCTGTCCTTCCTGTGTATTGTGGAGATCTTCCCAATATAATCAGAACTGGTAGTTGATCATTCAGTTGAAAAAAAGCAGGTATTCATAAAAACTACATGAAATTTTGGGGCGCCTGGGTGGCTCAGTCGGTTAAGCGTCCGACTTCGGCTCAGGTCATGATCTCGTGGTCTGTGAGTTCGAGCCCCGCGTCGGGCTCTGTGCTGACAGCTCAAAGCCTGGAGTCTGCTTCCGATTCTGTCTCCCTCTTTCTCTGCCTCTCTCCCGTTCATGCTCTGTCTCTCTCTGTCTCAAAAATAAATAAACGTTAAAAAAAATTAAAAAAAAAAAACTACATGAAATTTTACGAGTGTTTAATTTTAACTGAAAGCAAATGATCTTTTGATGGAGGGTCAAGGATGTGTCCCTCAGTGTTGTGCTTGCCGAAAAGCAAACCCAGGACACAACTTCTGTGATTGATTTCTAGCTTTGTCTTCTTTAAAGTGGTACAAAAATTAAAAGCATTTGCAAGGCAAACTGGGTGCAGAATATTGTAGAGTTTCATCCCTGCCCGCCCCCATCATTAACAATTGCCTCTCAGATTCTTAAGAATATTTTTAGTGAATTGTCATTATCAAATTTTTCAACTTTACTTTGTTAGCAACAAAGAGCTCCTTGTTAACACCCTTATTTCATTAGTTTTGGTAATATGAAGCAAAATCAAATAATGACCATAATAAATACAATTAGAATAAACAGGTTTGGAAACAAACCCAGGGGCTTTGGGAAAGCGTCGAAGTCCCCAGTGGGACCCAAGTGCACAGCACAGGACTGACTTTCTACTCTTGCTTCTTCCGTCCTGGTCGGCATGGACTATGCTGACCTCATACCAGGACTTGCTTGCAGGATTCTGCATAATTACTGATGTAAAACTCTTAACAGTCCTAGTATTACCTCTTAGTATTATCCCTATCAGCTGAAGAATCTGAAATTTGGAAATACCCAGAAGAGATGATGAGGTGTTCTTTCAGTACAGCACTGAGATTTGACATTCTCTTATTAACTGGGCTATTTTACAACCATGAAGGGAAAAGAGGTTAATTTATCGATTTTTTGTGTGTGTCTGATGGAAATGCAGATAATTTATTTCTGAAAGCAGAAATAACCCCAAAGCTTATGGTTTACGGCTGCGTTGGGCATTACCAATTTTGTGTTTAATCCAGCAATCTTATTCTAGTATTCTAATCATTAAACTGTGTGTGTATGTATCTTCAAATTCTCTTTGAACTGGTTTGGTATCTTACTGCTTTCCTCCTTAATTAATGAGTTCAATACAATTTTTGACACATGTTCATTTTATATTTGTACAAGAGTCATGATTTTGTCTTCTTGAAAATTACATGACATCTTCATCTTACAGATGAGGATAATAAGGCAAAGAATCGTTAATGTTTGTCCAAGGAAACACAATGCTAGAAAAGGATGTACTGAGGGCTTGCATTCAGTGTGCATGGGAATGAGTTAGTATAATTTGCAGATGGAATAGAGGGTGTCAATTAATCTGGCAAGTCAATTATAGTGAGGCCACTTAAAGGAACATCTATTGTAGTTAAATTACTATTTTTACTTAAATTCATAAACGGCATTTATTATAGTATGACTATGAAGATATTACTTGCTCCAGATAGAATTGATTATATTTTCTGTAATGTACAACTTCTTTGCTTCTCTTGGAATTTCTAATTGTCTTTTCCCTTTCATTTTGCATTGTCTTCTATTATTGTTGATTTATGAACAAATATTTCTAAGTACCTATTGAGGGCCCAACAGGAAATAGCAATTCCTCAGTAAACAAACGAAGCAAAAGCTCCTAAGTTTATGGATCTTACACTCTGGCGGGGCAAGCAGACAACAATCACAGTGAAGTACAGTTTACTCAAAAGTAAAAATGATTCAGAGCTGGAGAATAAAGCGGGATAGGGTATGGGGAGAATGAGGAGGTAAGAAGGTATGGAGGTAAGAATAGAGGGAATGCAATTTTAAATGGGGAGAAGTCCAATGTTGAATACAGTCCTGAAAGAAATGAGGAAGAAAGTCATGCAGATGACTGCATGAGGAATAGTGTTCCAGGCAGAGGGGACAGCCAGCGTGAGGACCCTAAGGGCAAGCCTGGAAGCTTCAGAGAACACCAAGGAGGCCAACGTGGCTGAAGCAGATTCCGTAAAGGAGATCGTACAAGGAGATAGTGCGGAGAAGTAATTAGGGGCCTTTTGGGAGACTGAACTACTCACCCCATCCTGTACCCAGCCCTTTGTCATGTGACTTTACTGTCCTTCCAGCTGGAGGTCAAATGTACTGCTCTGCTCCCTAAGTCTGGGGATGGCTGTGTGACCTTGGCCAAGGGGATATAGATGGACCTGAGCGTACCATTCAAGTCTGGGCCGAAGAGACATCACATGCTCTTGTTTGCCCTCTTCTGCTTCTGCCATCACTTTGGGAAGAGCTTCTCCCAAGTATCTGCCGACCCTTCAGACTTGTCGAGATTGAGCACATTTGTAGTAGACTGATGACCAACTCGCTGTGAGGAGCCACGCCCAGCCAGGACTGCCTCTTAAAGGGGAGCCACCCTGAAACTAGCATTGGTCGGTCAAGCCACAGTGTATCTGCAGACCCATGATCAAGACAGTACGCATTTATTACTATAAAGTAAGTGTATTACTATAAACCGTTTTGCTTATCACGCAGCTGTTTACCACCCAGGGTTATTAAATATATCTTGATGGTAGACCCAATACTTTGTTAACGGTTTGTTTGGGTCAGGGTATGAGAGACAAAGGGGAGTTATGGATGACACCAAGACTTGGCCTGAGAATCTAGAAGGATGGAGTCACCATTAACCATGATGGGAAAGACTGCCACGAAGCAGGCCTTGGTGTCAGGGACATGATGTGATTTGCTTTGGACGTGTTCATATTTAGATCTGTTGAGAATTTGTGCTTCTGTTAATAGTAGAATCAGTAATTCAAATCGAGCTGGTCACTGAAGACATCTTTTACAGCTTGGCAAAATATTAAGAAAATATGCTTTAAGGGGGTGCCTGGATGGTTGAGTTGGTTAAGCAACCAATTCATGATTTCAGCTTGGGTCATGATCTCACAGTTCATGAGTTCAAGCCCTGCGTCAGGCTCTGCATTGATTGAGCAGAGCCTGCTTGGGATTCTCTCTCTCCTCTCTCTCTTCTCTCTCTGCCCCTCCCCTGCTCATGCATGCTCTCTCTCTCTCAAAATAAATAAACGTTTAAGAAACATGTACTTGAAGGCACGAATGGGCAAATAAAGTAATGAAGAAACCTTGTGTGATATCCCCGCACAGTAGGACCAAGAGTAAACTGAAGTTCCATAGTCTTTGCGTGAATTACAACCTCAGATCATCTCAACCTCTGAGACTCCAGTCAGGTGATCCCAATAGTAATGAATGTAAATCCCCTGTAGAGGAAGATCATATCATTCTAGACCAGACTTTTTTTTTTTTTTAATAATTTGTAAATTCAATTCCTGACATACGAAAAAAAATACCCATAATAAGGAAAAGTAAGACAACAGGCACAAAACTCAGCAGAGACAGCAGACAGCAGAAGAGGACAAAGGACCCCAGACAATAAGATTACTCAAACCCAAAGTTTTACAACCGTGTTTCTGATGAAATCCTGGCTGAACTTTTTAGCAGATAACTGGAAAGTATAAAAGTTACTAAACAGAAAATAAACAACTGGAAAAATACATTCACTGAAATTTAGAACTCAGTGGACATTAACTGAAATTTAGAACTCACTGGATGAATCTCAAAGCATTTTAGACACAAAAGAAGAGAACTTGTAAACTG
Source organism: Herpailurus yagouaroundi (assembly GCF_014898765.1). NCBI lineage: Eukaryota > Metazoa > Chordata > Mammalia > Carnivora > Felidae > Herpailurus > Herpailurus yagouaroundi. Next base: position 88,884,209 of record NW_024412391.1, on the reverse strand, counting down.
GAAGATAAATAAGACAAGATATTCAGAAAGGAGTACTGAGGGAAAAAATCGGGGAAGGTTTAAGATAAAAATTTGTGGAGAATTGAGTAGGAAAATCTTACATAGGAGTGAGTGGAGTACAGAAAAAGAGGCGAAAACCATGGTGGAGAATATATATTTGGATAACGGTGAGGAATATTCTTTTCTTTTTAAAATTTTTAATGTTTATTTGTTTTTGAGAGAGAGAGAGAGAGACAAAGCGTGAGTGGGGGAGGAGTAGAGAGAGAGGCAGACACAGAATCCGAAGCAGGCTCCAGGCCCTGAGCTGTCAGCACAGAGCCCGACGTGGGGCTTGAACTCATGAACTGCGAGATCTTGACCTGAGCCGAAGTTGGACACTTAACTGACTGAGCCACCCAGGTGCCCCAAGGTGAGGAATATTCTTAAACTAATGAAAACTAGTAACACAATCACATACATTGTGTAGCTCTTTAAGTCAGACCCCTTTCATTCAGCATATTTTTGAGATTCATTCATGCTACCCATGAATTGGCAGTTCATTCCTTTTTAATGCCATATATTATCCCATTGTTTGAACGTACCGCAGTCTGTTAATACATTCACCAGTTGGGTGATTATAAAATGGCTGCAATCATGTACAAGTGTTTGCATATTGTCTTAAATTTCCTGTTAGACTATCTATTTATTTCTTTTTCCATCTCTCCCAGGTTTCATGTTCCAAAAACTTCTTTCCACATTTTCTCCAATTTTTCATTTAGGCTCACTTATATTCAGAGAAGTTCAAAGGCCTTTTAAAATGGTTTCTGTGAAAACAAAACAATATTTCTTGGGATCCTCCTTTAAACTTTAATCTCCTACTGTCAAAAGGATATTTCCCTATTCTTTCTGCAATAATTTCTGAAGGCCTGCTCTTCATTTAAAGACTATGATGTTGAACAGGATTTAATAAGACATGAAAAGGATGCCATGAACTGCATTTTAGAATCTTAGGATTCAATTGAATAGACACCTCATACACCCAGTAAATAGTTAACTAGTAATGCTCTGGAGTAGAGAGACAAAAAAAGGAAAAGCATAGGGCTCCCTGCAGCCCCTAGTTCAGAAGTTCTTAACACTGGCTGCACATTAAGATTACTTGGGGAGCTTTAAAATGATAGTGATGCAGGGGCACCCGGGTGGCTCAGTTGGTTAAGTGACTGACGCTTGATTTTGGCTCAGGTCATGATCTAATGGTTCATGAGTTTGAGCCCCACACTGGGCTCTGTATTGACAGCATGGAGCCTTCTTGGGATTCTCTCTCCCTGCCCCTCCCCAGCTCATGCTTGCTCACTTTCTCTCTCTCTCTCAAATAAGTAAATAAATTAAAAAAAAAATAATCCAATGGAGTAAAGACAGTCTCTTCAGCAAATGGTGCTGGGAAAACTGGACAGCGACATGCAGAAAAATGAACCCGGACCACTTTCTTACACCAGGCACAAAAATAAACTCAAAATGGATGAAAGACCTCAGTGTAAGACAGGAAGCCATCAAAATCCTTGAGGAGAAAGCAGGCAAAAACCTCTTTGATCTTGGCCACAGCAACTTCTTACTCAATACGTCTCCAGAGGCAAGGGAAACAAAAGCAAAAATGAACTATTAGGACCTCTTTAAAATAAAAAGCTTCTGCACAGTGAAGGAAACAATCAGCAAAACTAGAAGGCAACCGACAGAATGAGAGAAGATATTTGCAAACTACATATCAGATTAAACGTTAGTATTCAAAATCTATAAAGAACTTATCAAACTCAACACCCCAAAAACAAATAATCTAGTGAAGAAATGGGCAAAAAGACATGAATAGACACTTCTCCAAGGAGGACATCCAGATGGCCAACTGACACATGAAAAAATGCTCCAATGTCAGTCATCATCAGGGAAATACAAATCAAAACCACCCTGAGATACTACGTCACCCCAGTCAGAATGGCTAATGTGAACGACTCAGGCAACAACAGATGTTGGCCAGGATGGGAGAAAGAAGATCTCTTTGGCACTGCTGGTGGGAATGCAAACTGGTGAAGCCACTCTGGCAAACAGTATGGAGGTGCCTCAGAAAATGAAAAATAGAACTGCCCCATGACCCAGAAATTGCACTACTAGTTATTTATCCAAGGGATAAAGGTGTGCTGTTTTGAAGGGGAACATGCACCCCCATGTTTATAGCAGCGCTATTAACAATAACCAAAGTATGGAAAGAGCCCAAATGTCCATTGATAGATGAATGGATAAAGAAGATGTGGTGTATATATACAATGGAGTATTACTTGGCAATCAGAAAGAATGAAATCTCGCCATTTACAACTACGTGGTTGGAACTCGAGGGTATTATGCTAAGTGAAATTAGTCAGAGATAGACAAAAATCTTATGACTTCACTCATATGAGGACTTTAAGAGACAAAACAGATGAACATAAAGGAAGGGAAGCAAAAATAATATAAAAACAGGGAGGGGGACAAAACATAAGAGTTTCTTAAATAGGGAGAATAAACAGAGGGTTACTGGAAGGGTTGTGGGAGGGGGGGTGGGCTAAATGGGTAAGAGGAATTAAGGAATCTACTCCTGAAATCATTGTTGCATTATATGCTAACTAACTTGGATGTAAATTAAAAACATAAAATAAAAAAACTAATAAAATAAAACAAAATAAAATAAAATAATAGTGATGTAGACCACCCCCCAACCCCCCTCAGAGAGGCCTATGAAATTGATTTGGGATGAAGACTCCAGAATGGAAAACACCACTCTCCTTGTGCAAAGGTACTTCAGTGGCTCCCAGGACTCAGCATCACCGGCTTCTTTCTTTGGCAAAATGCAGGTATTAAAATACCAACAAACCCTCATCATCAACAGTCATCATTATCTTGTTGAAAATACAAGTTACCACTAAAACATAGACAGTAAATTATTAAGGAATAAAGCAATGTTTTTTAAATGAAATAAGTCTAGCTTAAAAGCCTCCTTCAATTGCCACTATATTATTTTATCCCTCATTGCATTGCAAACAACTGCTGACTCTGTCATGAGTCATCACCCATCAGTAGGGAGACATTTGAGCACTTTTGGAACCAGATACACGAATGATTATTTTCTTGGATCACAAATACCAGAGTTTTGAAGGCAAGGGTTTGCTCCTCCCTTTTCCATCCCTTGAGTTTTGGAAAACGAGGCCATCCTCTCTCACCTTCCCTTCCGCTTCTAGCGTCAACATCTCAGAAACACCTGGGAGTGATAATTGAGCACACATTGATTTCTCAGAGCGCGATGTCCTTTCATAAAGTTTCAAAGAATAATCATGTCATCCATGCCACTCCTCTTTGAAGGAATAGCATTTATCCATTCTTAATTGACCCATGCTAATGTGAATTTGGTAAAAATCTGTGTGAGTACCAATATCTGTGTGGTCAAGTTCAAACCAAAGCTGAACAGTGAGGAGAAACAGCTGTTGTTCTCCTGCTGTTTCTGAATGTTTCGTCCTGTGGCCAATGTGGATGTAATGACTTAATCGGGAGACAATCAGCGACCATGTGAGATGAAGGACAAAAAACAAAACAAAACAAAACAAAAATCCCTCTATGTGAATGTAAGTGGTATAGCCACTAAGGAAAATAGTATGGGTTCCTCAAAGGTTTAAAAACTGAACTACCATATGACCCAGAAACTCCACTTCTGGGAATATATCTGAAGGAAATAAAATCATTACCTCGAGATATCTAAACCCTCAGGTTCATTGCAGCATTATTCACAATAGCCCAGACATGGAAACGACCCTGTCGACAGATGAATGGATAAATAAAATGTGACATATATATGTGTGTGTATATATATATATATATATATACACATATATATAATGATACAAATATGATATATACATATACATACAGAATAAAGTATTATTCACAAAAAAGAAAAAAAATCCTACTATTTACAACAACATGGATGGACCTTGAGGGTATAATTCTAAGTGAAATAAGTCAGACAGAGAAAGACAAATACCATATGATCTCACCTATAGGTGGAATCTAAAAACATCGAACTCATGGAAACAAAGAAGAATGGTGGTTTCCAGGGACTAAGGGGTGGGGTGGCGGGATGGGAAATATTGGTCAAAGAGTCTAAACTTTCAATTATAAGGTGAATAGGTTCTGGAGATCTAATGTACAGCCTGGTGACCATAGTTTTTTTTTTTTTTTAATATTTTTTTAAAGTTTATTTATTTTGACAGAAACCACATGCACGAGTGGGGGAGGGGCAGAGAGAGAGAAAGAGAGCGAGAGAGAATCCCAAGCAGGCTCCACACTGTCAGCACAGAGCCCGACGCATGGTCCAATCCCACAAACTGTGAGATCATGAGCTGAGCCGAGCTCAAGAGTCGGACTCTTAGCCAACTGAGCCACCCAAGTGTCCCGGTGACCATAGTTAAGAATACTGTATCACATATGTGAAACTTGCTAGGAGATGAGGTCTTGAAACTCCTCTTCACAACAAAAATAAATTGTAACTATGTGAAGTGAAAAGTATTGACTACACTTACTGTGGTGATCTCTTTGCCCTAAATGATATCAAATCATTATTTGTTCACCTCAAACCGGTGCAATGTTACTGTCATTTATAGCTCAAAAAACCCGGAGGGAAAGTCCCTGTAGCCACTTTGTTCCATGGCAGATGGAGATGATGGGTCATGGACAGAGTATGCCATTAAGTGAAAAAAACCAAAACAAAATAGTACTTGAAAGGCAAATTCCTCCTGGAGAACGTAAAAGAGAAACAAATGTGGACTGTTTGATCACCAGCTTCCTGTCAAAGCTGACATCTGCCATTTTGTACATTTCACAGTTTCCTCCCCAGTTCAGCTGCCAGCGAGGGTGTTTTGGTGACTTTGTTTCTAGTTGTTCAGAAGCCCTGGCTTAGCTCTCTTGTTCTGATCTTTGTTGGAATCAGAGGGAAAGATAATAATTTTTCTTGTATAATGGTAATCATCAAGAATGTCTGAAAAATATAGCCTCAGTGGATTTTTGTATTCAGACATGAAAATAACAAAGTAGTTTATTTTCTGCACATGGCAGGCACACTAAATCACCTCCTACTGTTCGTTAAATTTTCCGTGAACACCAAGAAAAAAAAAATATTTTCTTTCGGTAAGGTTCTTGAAATACAGAGTCGTAATAAAAATTGGGGGCTAACTTGAGAAGGCAGAAAGGAACATTATCATTCTAATGGTGCCTTGAACACGAGGCTTCCTGGACGGATGCCTGTTTGACTCTGATGGGGACTGTGGACTTGGTTGCAAAGACCATTGAAGGTTTATTTGATAAACTATCCTTGGAGACTATAGTAAAGTGCTTTTCTTAGGGAGAAAATACTGTTTTAATCCTTGAGATATAACTATCGCAGGAGTGGCAGCTAAAATGTGAAATATCAAGCCAAATCCTGGCAAGGCCCCCAGTTCCATCCCTGGTATGTTCCTGTAGAGCGTTGAGGGGATAAAGCATCCAGACGGTCATTTGATAAACACATGGGTCCCGAACCACCATTGAAAGAGCTCACAGCTTCTCACCTAAGGCGATTAGGTTTTCTGTTTCTCCCACTGACCGCCTTTTGACTCTGCTTTGAATCCCTCTACAGCTTTATATTTGACCACGTGAGTCAGTGTTTAGGTCACAGATCTGATCTCAGACATTTTGGCATTTTAAACTTAACTACAATTGCAGGATGACTATAAAAATGCCTTTCTGGGGATTCCTCCCCCTCGATCTCAGTAGCACTTACCAGAAAAAGATTGTCCATATCAGAGGGGTATTCGCAGAGTCCAAGATAGGACTCGTGTTTAAAATAGGTTTGAGCAATTTTATAACAACAGTTGATGAATAAGTACAACAGAGCCATAACCATAACTATGCCCTTGACATGTTTATTGTTAGAGTGTAAGGGGACAGAACTCTTTCTTTTCCTGCACGTTTATCCCTTAGCAGAGTTAATTGAAAGGGTTGGATTCCATGTTGACTGTTGCAAATGAGTTATCATCAGCAGGGTTGCCGTGACAATCTCAGGGAGAAGCACTCCCACAACACCTACAATTAGTCCCGGATCTAGGGGGTATTGACTTTGAAATAATTGCCAGGTAGTCTGAAAGAGGGGAAAAAAGGGGTGGAACTTTAGGGGAGTGATCTACATTGATGTGAGTATGGTGGGTGAGGATTGGGACTGGCGTCATTGGTGAAAGCATCTTTGGGGCTTGACCAATGGTGTCATATCTCCTACCATGGATTTGAATTTTTTTTTTTTTTTCAAATAGTGCCTGTAAGTATTCTTTCCTTCTTTTCCACACCCCACACCCCCCCTGGAAATTTTCTGTAGCCAAAGTGTTCTGTCCCTGTAAGTCCACATCAGAGTGGCCATTAATTTTTTCTAATGTTCATTTATTTTTGAGAGAGAGAAAGAGTGCAAGTAGGGGAGGGGCAGAGAGCGAGGGAGACACATAGTCTGAAGCAGGCTCCAGGCTCTGAGTTAGTTATCAGCGCAGAGTCCGATGCGGGGCTCGAACTCACAAACTGCAAAATGATGAACCGAAATCAGATGTTTAACCAACTGAGCCACCCAGGCGCCCCCAGAGTGGTCATTAAATGCTTAAATATCAAGAATTATCAGGGAAGGGGACTCAAATCACAGGATTCCAGGAGCTACTCTTTGTATTCTGTTGTGGCTGTGAAGTCACCTAAGATTTATGGGAGATTTATGGAGTGTTTCTAGGATCTAGAAATCACAGGTTTGGATGTGATATGGATGTGATACCTATCTACTGCAAACAGCAAAGTGCTTCCTTTCAGAAGTTTGCTTCTGCGTTCTCAGATGGGTTCTTTCCTTTCTGGGAAGCAAGGAACGCATCTGTTTCAATGAGAGGGCAGGTGGCTGATTGCTGCAAGACACTGGAACCATTTCATTCCAGAAATGACAATATGTTGGGTTAATATCTCAGAAACATTACCCACATCACACATAGATCTGTGCATAGTTGAGAAGGAATAAGAGTCGCTCAAGTCTCTGCCCTTAAGTGCGAAATTTAAAATTACAGCCTTCAAGTAACAGAAGATTTCCTAGTGTAAGAAAAGACACCACTCAAGACATAAATAACTGTATAGTGCATAACAGGGGACGTGACAAGATGACGCAGGGCTTAAGACGAGGGGGAAAGAACTGACACAGCCTTCTCAATCAAAACTCATCTGACTTAGGGGCACCCGGGTGGCTCAGCCGGTGGAGCTTCTGACTCTTGATTTGATTCGGGCTCAGGTCATGATCTTGGGGTCCTGGCATTGTGTCCCGTGTTGATCTCCGCACTGAGAGTGGCTCTCTCTCTCTTTCTATCCCTCTCCCTCTCTCTTTCTCTCTCTCTCTCTCTCTCTCTCTCTCAAAAATAAAAAACAAAAACAAAACCTCACGTAACTTAAATGGAGAGTCTCTGATATTTTATTGACTCTATAAGTTCCTTAACCTAAGCCTTTAAGAACAACAGTCATATATATATGTTTTATTTTCATATTTGAAAGAGAGAGAGAGGGAGAGAGAGAGAAGGGGCGAGGGGCAGAGATAGAGGGAAACACAGAATCTGAAGCAGGTTCCAGGCTCTGAGCTGTCAGCAACATGGGACTCAAACTCACCAACTGTGAGATCATGACCTGAGCTAAATTTGGATGCTTAACCAACTGTGCCACACAGATGCCCCTACAGCTGCAAATTTTGGATTCACAAAAGATAATAGTTACTGTAAACGTTTCTTGTTCCAAACTACATGTTAAAAACCCTTGAAAAAAACATTAAAAAAAAAAACATTAAAAAAATTTTTTAGAAGGGGCACCTGGGTGGCTCAGTCAGTTAAGTGTCCAGCTTGGCTCAGGCCACGATCTCATGGTTTGTGAGTTTGAGCCCCACGTCAGACTCTGTACTGACAGCTCAGAGCCTGGAGCCTGCTTCAGATTCTGTGTCTCCCTGTCTCTCTGCCCCTCCCCTGGTCACGCTCTGTCTCTCTCTCTTTCAAAAATAAACACGAACATTAAAAAACAAAAAACAAAAAAACCTTGAAAGCACTGTTTCATTGTGTTAGTTCCCGGGACCGTGTAGAGCTGACCAATATTAGAGTTGTTGTTCTGGGGCTGACAGTGAACAAAGGGAGATAGCAGTGTCTTCCTTGGCCAAGGGATATCGTCCTGTATATTTCTGTCTGGGGAACTCAGAATATACCTGCTTCAGGAAGGGAGCACCTGAAGGTTGGACCTCTAATTAAAATTGTTTTAGAAAATTTAGAAAATATAGAAAAGGCAAAAGGAAATATTTAAAACATCATGCGGTTTCATATTTCAGAAAGTACCCTTGCTGATATTATAGTGTAAATTCTTCTACTCTTCATCACCCTCTCCTCCCTCTTCACTCCTTCCTCCTTTCTTTCCTGCTACTCATTCATGCATCATTCCCTTCTCTTTTATTTACATATATGGGATCATATCATAAACTTTTTTTTTTCAGGCTATGAGTTTTTCATTATTTTTTCCAGCTTTATTGAGATAACTGGCATATGACTTATACGTTTAAGATGTACAATCATTATTTGAAATATATATGTTTATAAATACATATATGACAAAATGTCTACCACAATAAAGTTATTAACACATCCTTCACTTCACATTTATCAGTTTGTTGTTATGGTGAGAACATTAAAACTCGACTCTCATAGCAACTTCCAAGCATACAATACAATATTGTTAACTATGGTCACCATGGTCACCATAGATCTCTGGAACTTTTTCATCTTACAATTGAAAATTTGGACTCTTTGATGAACATCTCCCATTTCCCCGACCCCATCAGCCCCTGGCAACTGCCATTCTACTCTCTGTTTCTGTGAGTTCCATGTTTTCAGATTCCACATAAGAGTGAGCTCATACAGTGTTCATCTTTCTCAGTCTGACATATTTCACTCAGCATAATGGCCTCAAGTTCCATTCATGTTGTTGCAAATAGTAGGATTTCTTTCTTTTTTTATGACTGAATAAATATCCTGTTCTCTCTCTCTTTCTCTCTCTCTCTCTCTATATATATATATACACACACACACACATATATATTTATATAATGTTTATTATACATTATATATAACATTTATATAATGTACATATATAAAACATATGTATAAAACACTTATATAGCATTTTCTTTATCTGCTTATCCCATGATGGATACTGAGGTTGTTTCCATGTCTGGGCTATTGTGAATAATGCATTGACATTCTTATAATATTGATGTTTCCAATCCATGAACATGGGATACTTCCCATTTGTTTGTATCTTCAATTTCTTTTATCAATGTCTTATAGTTTTCAGAGTAGAGATTTTTCACCTTCATAGTGAAATTTATTCCTAAACATTTTATTGCTTTTGATGTGATTGTAAATGAGATCTATTTCTTTATTTCTTTTTCTGAAAATTTGTTGCTAATGTATTAAAATGCTACTAATTTTTGCTTATTAATTTCATATCCTGCAACTTTACTGAATTCCCTGATTAGATCCAATGGGTTTGTTGTTGTTGTTGTTGTTGTTGTTGTTGTTATTTGAATCATTAGGATTTTTTTGTTTTAATTTTTTTTTCAACATTTATTTATTTTTTGGGACAGAGAGAGACAGAGCATGAACGGGGGAGGGGCAGAGAGAGAGGGAGACACAGAATCGGAAACAGGCTCCAGGCTCTGAGCCATCAGCCCAGAGCCCGACGCGGGGCTTGAACTCACGGACCGCGAGATCGTGACCTGGCTGAAGTCGGACGCTTAACCGACTGCGCCACCCAGGCGCCCCCATTAGGATTTTTTATATATAAAATCATGTTATCTATAGATAAAGGCAATTTTACTTCTTCCATTCCAATTCTGGTATCTTTTATTTCTTTTTCTTGCCTGATCACACCAGCTAGGAGCTCTAGTACTATGTTGGAAAGAAGTGGTAAGAGTGGGCACCCTTGTCTTGTTCCTGATCTTAGAGGGAAAGTTTTAATCTTTCACCACTGAGTATGATATTAGCTGTGGACTTGTGATATATGGCCTTTATTATGTTGAAATATGTTCCTTCTATGTCTAATTTGTTAAAAGGTTTTATCATGAATAGATGTCGATTTTTGTCAAATGCTCTTTTTGGCATCTATGGAGAGGACCCTGTAATTCTTTTCTTTCATTCTATTAATGTGATGTATCTCACTGATTGTTTTTCTTATGTGGAAGCATCCTTGTATCCTAGGAATAAATCCCATATGATCATGGTGAATGAGCCTTTTAGTGTGCTGCTGAATTTGGTCCTGCCAGTATTTTATGGAGAATTTTTGCCTCTATATTCATCAGGGATATTGGCCTGTAGTTTCTTTTCTAGTAGTGTTCTTTTTTGGTTTTGGTATCAGAACATAAACAGTTCATAGGATCCCCTGCTGTGGGCTTTTGGAGGATAAATTCATGTCTTACTGGGTTTTATTCTTTACATTGAATGAAACTTGGAGTACCTAGCAGTCTTGTATTGTGTCCACAAATGAGGACTTCTATTTCCATAGGTTCCAGGATTAGTGCCATTGGCCCCAGGGAAGAGTACCAGATTTCTCTCTCTCTTCATATCTTGTCCCTTTCCCCCACATCAACCTTGCAAGGTAATTTGTGGGAATGGGCTGGTGGGAACATCACTTGGTCTTGATCCTGGGCTTTGATTTCTTATTTCTCTCCCCCGTTCCCAAAAATTGTGACACTAATTCCGGAGAGTGTGTACTGTTTTTCCACATCAGGCCAAATTCTGACACCAGTTGAGTGTTCTACAATACAACTCAGTTCTGACACTATCTACCTGGACATAGTGTCAGATCCCACCTGGTAGGGTTCAGTCCCACAAGACTGTGATGAAGTTTTCGGGTGATGGGGGTTCGTGGCCCCCATCAGAGCTGATGGCCAAGAAAGAATTCTTGAAGACATCCTTGGTACAAAATGGTCACTTTATTAAAGCATGAGGACAGGACTCATTGGCAGGAAGAGCTGCACTGGGGTTGTGATGGGTAAGTCATTATATACTCTCAGGCTGGGAGCGGGTCAGGGAGAGAGTGAGTCTCTAAAGTATCCTGGAAGCAAGGTTTCCAGGACCTTGAGGGGCTGGTGGTTGCTAGGGAAACACCACTAATTACTGTTTAATATAATCTGTCATGAGACCCTTCAGACGTATATGGGGAGCCATAAGCTTGGAGTGTGATTACCAGCACATACCTTGGGGCAGTTGAGATAATGGAAGTTGATTTACGGGATCCTCAAGGTTGGGATAATGTTAAGCTAAGGTTCTCTTTTGCCCCGAGAAAAGTGTCATCATCAAGGCAACTGAGCTCCTAGAAGGAGGTCACTCGGCTGGTTTCAAGGACTTGTCAATGAACTGTAGGCAGTAGGGGAATTTAAGTTTTCATTTGCCTTAGTTTCCCACATTGCCATGGCAAGCACTTAAACCCCTTTCCTTTGTTCTTGGGTAGCCAGGAGTGTCCAAAAATATCACATATATTCCACCGGGGGGGGGGCGCGGAATGTGCAGCCTGTATTTTGCCCTCAGCTTCTTCACGCTCCTTCATCAGACTGCACACACCCTCCGCCCCCATTTCAGAGGCCAACCACAAGTCCAGGCTGTCACCTGTTCTTCCAACCGGCTTACTGCACAGATCAGAGGTTCCCACAACTCCCTCCTTGGGTTTGATTAATTGGCTAGTGCAGCCCCCAGAACTCAGAGAAACATTCTACTAATTAGGTTACCAACTTATTATAAAAGGATATAACTCTGGGGTGCCTGGGTGGCTCACTCGGTTGAGCGGCCGACTTCGGCTCAGGTCATGATCTCGCGGTTCGTGAGTTTGAGCCCCGCGTCGGGCTCTGTGCTGGCAGCTCGGAGTCTGGAGCCTGCTTCTGATTCTGCGTCCCCCTCTCTCTCCGCCCCACCCCTGCTTGTGCTCTGTCTCTCTCTGTCTTTCAAAAATGAATAAACATAAAAAATTTAAACAGGAACAGCCAGATGGGAGAGATCTGTAGAGCAAGGTATGTGTCCTCTCCATATGCACCACTCTCCCCAATCTCCACACGTTCACCAAACCAGAAGCTCTCCAAACCCTGTCTTTTTAAGGTTTTATAGAGGTTTTGTTACATAGACATAATTGATTCAATCATTGGCCTTCGGTGACTGAACTCAACCTCCTGCCCCAGCCCCTCCCTGGAGGTCAGGGGTCTGGATGGAAAGTTTCAACCCCCTAATCATGTGGTTGGTTCCCCAAGTAACCAGTTCTAACCTCAGGTAATCTAGGGACTTTCCCAAAGCCACCTCATTAACGTAACAAAGCACATCTTTGGGGTTCTCCTCAGTTACAAAATTCCAAGGGTTTTTAAAAGCTCTGTGCCTAGGAAGGGATGCAGACTACATATGTATTTCTCGTTATAAATTACCCCCCTCCCACCTGCCTCTCTATGTTCATTTCTTTCTATCATTGGCCTGGTGTGGCAAGAGGCTCTGGCGGCTCTGCTGTGGAAAAGTCTGGGTCGGATGGGACACACAGCCTCCATCTCGGAGGACTGGCTTAGCTATAGTGCAGAGGCACTTCTAGCTTGGTGAGAGGGCTGAACAAAAGAGACAAAAAAGAACCTCGCACCCCCATGGAGCCCAGTCCCACAGAGGACCCTCTGGATTTTGTTTACCGTGAATCTTCCTTACAACACCTTAAGCTTATGATCAACACTGTATTTGAGCACCTAAAACAGTGCTTGGTTCATGGTGGGAACTCAAGTAACACAGGAGTGAAAGAGAAGGGCGGTCACCTGTATGCAAATCTCTGTTGGGGACTTGTGGAAGGAAAGGGGAAGAGTCAAAGGGAGGGTGTGGCTAGGGCAGAAGGAGCTGTGCAGAAGGTTCTGGATCCCATTGCCACTCCATTTCAAAATGTCTAACAGACGGCACATTACTTTACGTGCTGTTGAGTAATAAAACATCATTTTAAAATTCTATACTTTAGATTTTCTTGCAGCTAGTCTTAACTCATGACATATCTGTATTTTTCAGTCTGACAATTGTCAGCCAGTTTAACTGCTAATGGCTGCCGGGATAAGCCTTAGTAAGAGACAGAAAACAGGAAAGTAAATATTACCTCTCTTATTCCATCTGTCAACACCCTTCGGTCACCGTAATAAAAACAGATCTACAGAAGCAGAGGAGGAAGGAGCCAATGGCCAAGGCCACAGACACACTAGCCATGAACAGAACCACGTGGATGTTATGAGCTGGAGCTGAAGGCAGGCTGTGGCTCCTTGATCTGAGAGTAACTGTAACAACATCTCACACTTCTCCTTGGCCTTGTATTAATTAACACACTTCATATATGTGTTAGTGCCCTTGCTTTCCAGCCTGGATCCCCTTAACTGCCCAGGGTACCCACCTCCCTGCAGACAGTCTATTCTCTGGAGCTGACGGGAGCCCCTGGCCTGCAAGATCACCTCTGTCTCCCTCCTCATTATTGGAATATGTCGGATTCACAGGGATTCTCCTTCTTGTTCAATTTCTTCTTGCTTTAATCTCACTTTTCCATCCACCATTTTCCTGAATTATGATCATTAAACATGGAAAGGGGCAGCGATTATGGTTGTGTGTTAAAAATCCCGCGGGACACTGTTTCCAGGAGGGGCGCCCAGACCCCACCCAGAATTCCTGGATCAGCATCTCTGTCGGTTCTCATGTAGTTAGACCCGGCCCAGTCTGGGCATGTTCAGCTGACGTCCACTGTCCTGGGCATCAGAGTGCTTACTTCTGCCCGCTCCAGCTGGGTGACTTGGGTGGAGGGTATTTAACCTCCCCACTGCCTCCACTTCCCAAGCATAAAACAGATGCCACCCACCTAACAATCTGGACATAAGGATTAAATCAGGTAACCAGGAAAGCATGATATCTGGAGAGAATGTGTGTCAGGAAAGATTCATCCACTTATGAGAAGAACCAGATTGCAATGGTTTAAATAAGATGCATCCCAATACACAGAAGGTAAACTAATTAGGGCCAGAAGGAAGATCTGTGATGTCATCAGTGACCTTGGCTCTTTCTGACTCTCCGGTCTGGCCTTCCCCAGGTTACCTCATGGTCCAAAATGGCTTCTGGAGCTCCAGCAATCGCACCCATGTTCCAAGCAGGAATATGGAGAAGAAAAAATAAGTCCCTCCTTGTTAAGGAAACTTCCCAGAGTTCCTGCTTCACTCTTTGCCACTTATGTTGCAGAGGGCAGATCCATTCACGTAAAGACATCCAGTTGTAAGGAAGCCAAGTAATGTCTTTCAGTCTAAGAAGCAATGGGTGTTCTGTTATTAAGGAAGAAGGAGAGAACGGATAATGAGGGGGCTACACACAGTGCCCAGCACAGAAAACTTTTGAAGTCAGCCCTGTTGGATTCAAATCCCAGCCTCACCAGCTACTAGCTTTGGACAAGTGACTCAGCCTCTCTGTGCCTCAGTTTTCTTATCTGTAAAGTGGCTACAGTGCTATTACCTACCTTAGCAGGTTATCACAGTGAACTGTGCCTCAATATCAAGCAGAGCATCTGGCATACAGTGAGTGCTCACTTAGTATAAGGGAACAATTATTATTCCCCACCTCCTCCTCAATTCTGCACCACATCCTTTGCTAATATCTGCGATTTCAAAGAAGAAAATGAGACTAGCTCTCCCCAGCTTGCTTCCAGTGTTACGATCCCCTCACCGGCCCCGACGTCCTGCCATCTGAGTTACTTTGATGATTTGTGCCACGATGATGGGACATTACTTCCAGAAGGCCCCTCCTCTTTCTCCCTCAAAGGACCTCGACTTTTCTAGCTAATCAATACCGAAGTCACAAACTGCTTGCCAACTAAGTGCACAGGAGAGGGATAGGTGTGGAGATGTGGGGTGTGGAGCACAGGGGGTTCCAAGAAGAGGGGACACTGAAACACGGGGGGTTACCAGGCTTTCTTTGTTGGCTGCAGTCTCTTGATTGCGGCCAACCCTGGACACCACAATTAGGACAAGAAGGCGGCATGGTGGGTTAGCTGGTTCACGGGTATCTCTCTCCTGAAGGCCAGCTGCATGGGCTGATGTGCACCAAACAGGCAGAGGCTGAAATCGAGCCAAGAGTGGGCCGAGCTGTGTAGCTCTGGCCCACAGCACCGCACTAGTCCTGGTCAGCGGTGTCCGGGCCACGACGAGAGGCCCTCACGTCTGTGGCAGGTGGACAAGAGAACACAGAGTAGGCTGGGTAGAGCCTGCCTGGGAAGATGTTCTCATTGTCTTTCTCTAACAGTAAACTGAACACAACAGGAAAAGTTTCTCCTGAGGAGACCCTTGCCTTCGGAGCCCAGAGTTTCAGTTTAAGATGTTGCTCAGCCCATGGCTGGTCGTGAGACATTCGGTGTGGCTTAACACATCTTGCTCAGTTTTTCATCTGTGAAAAGAGAGTAACGATCTATTTTGTCACTTGGCCTTGAATTTCTTTCTTTCTTTCTTTCTTTCTTTCTTTCTTTCTTTCCTTTTTCTTTCTTTCCGCTCCTTTCTTTCTTTCTTTCTTTTCTTTGTCTTTCTTTCCTCTTTCTTTCTTTCTTTTCTTTGTCTTTCCTCTCTTTCTTTTCTTTTTCTTTCTTTCTTTCTTTCTTTCTTTCTTTCTTCTTTCCTTTCTTTCTTTTTTTTTCAGAGAAAAAGGCTGAAAAGCAGTAGAGAAACCTTGGGAGAGAGGATTACTTGCTGTTTTCACAAAACAATACTCTGGGTTTTAGTGGTTTCACTGCTTATATCTACAGGTGACCCACGTCACTTGTGTATTAATTCCCGTGTCTGTGACAAGGATCTCAAGCTCAGGAAAACAGAGGAAGCCTCTTGCCTCTTCCAGACTTTCAGTCCGGCCCTCAGTGCCTGGAAGAGGTGAACCAGCCACCAGATCCCCAATGTTAAAAATGGGGATAACTCAATAGGAACATATATTCCATTTTGAGTGGGAAGTATATGGCAAACCATGTTTGTGTCTGTTTCTGGATGAGGATATCGTAGCACAGAGAAGATACTAAGGTGAGCTTCACCTAAAAGAAGTTTAGAATATTGTTGGCACACATTCACTTAGAGCAGGAAGGAAAGGGAGGAATCCAGTGTGGGGTGTTTGACTCACATGAGAGAGTTTTCTTAAAATCTGTCGACCTGTCTGGACTGGTCGAGAAAATCCAATGAAGATGCCATAGGATTGTGTATATAAAGCACTTGATACACTGTAGAGTCCCCTATGGGTATTGTAGTTTACCCTTGGCTGGAGAAGGTCTCACAAAGGAGGCCTGAACCGGAAACACAGGCAGACCGGTGAGGAAGGGCCTCACAGGTAGGAGGGAATGGGTGCTGCTGGGAGGCAGGAATGAGCATGGGTCTGGAGAGATGGGGGGAGGGAGGGCTCTTCTTACATCCCACTTGAGAAGTTGGGATCCTACCTCCATTTTCCACCCGTGAGGATACTGGGGATCCAAAGGTGACCAGCTCGTGAGAAGATGTGGTTTGTGGCAGGCCAGGTCTACAGCTCTTTCCCCTCGGCCTGTGAGCACCTATCCTGAGGTTTCAAGCTCCCACTCGGAGCCCAAGGTCAGCCTGCCCCAGGCCTAAAATCTGCCTTCTGGAACTCGCTGGCGGAAGGGGTGTAAAGAACTTGGAGGAGATGATTCTTAGAGATCTACTCAAGGCCTTGGGGCCTGTAGGCCAAGGCCCTGGGGGGCTGATTTCGAGAAGTAGGAGGCCACAAAGCAGCAAGAGACAATGAAAACAAGTGAAGAAATAAGGCAAAGGGAAGATACGGAGAGAGGGATCCGGAAGCGGGCTTTTGGACAAAACGCACACTGTAATTTCCAGGACATTGGCCACGCATTTGGCTCTGTGCCCCAGGGAAGCAAAACCGGTCCCAGGACCCGTGGCATCCCTGGGTGACAAAGCAGAGGGGGAAGATTCCACTGTTAGGGTAGTAGTGGCCACGCTAGAGCTGGCCAAGGGAGGCTGTTTCTTCTAGAAGCAGGGAGTGCCGGACCCACTCCTTATCTGCGCCCCAGCTTCCGGGAAGGCAGACTGGGGGGGGGGGGCGCCGGATGAGCTCCCGCCCTGCGGGCGTGTGGCCGGCTGCCCGCGGCTCGGCGGGGCCCCGGAGGCGGCGAAGTGTGCGGGCCCCGCCGCGGGGCGGGGGCTGGGGCCTGGGGGGGAGACCAGCGCCCCCCGGGGGCGGGGGGCGGGCCTTCCCGGCAGCGCCCGCCCGGGCCTCCCCGCTCGCGGCCCCGCGGGAGCTTTCCCGGCCCTGCTCCGGGCGGCGCGTCCTCTGGGCGGGGGTTAGCGCCCGGGTTCGGGGGCGGGGGGAGTCCCCTCATTCCGGACGGCACGTGTCCCAGCGGCCGCGCCGCGGGGGGCGGGGGGCTCGCCCGGGATCCGAGCCGCGGAAGCGGGGCCCACCCGGGAGCTCCGCACCCGCAATCAGACAAAAATGCCCCTGCTCCCTGCCTTTCATTCCATCCTGTGAGCTGTCCGAATGCCACGGAAGGCGGAGGGGACGGAGGAGGAGAGGCTTTCCTGCCGCTCTCCCCTCGCGTGTCAACACCCTCCTGCCCCCAAACGCGCGCACGCGCGCGCACACAGACAGCCCCCCGCTCCCGGTGGCTTAGGCGGAGATAGCGCCCCTCTGCAGCAGCCCGGGCAGAAGGTGCGCAGACAGCGCCCCCGAGAAGGTTCAAGGGCTGTGTCTGCGGGCCCGGGGGCAAGCCGACTGCGCGTTTCCCAAGGAGCTTCTCAGCTTCCCTGGGCGGCAGCCAGAAACACTCAGACACCGCCCAGCCCGGGGCTTTCACAAACAAGCTCAGTCATCCTTCAGGACCACGTTCTCTCCTCGTCCCAGGGCCTCTGTCGGGAGTCCGGCGGAAGCCTGCAGATTCTGGGAGCAAGATGCGGACTGCAGGGGTGAAAGCCCCGTGTGCTCCGTGGTGGGCGGAGGCCGGCAGGGAGCAGAGAGCCAGAAGTGGCTGGGTCAGGCATTCTCGTTCTCTTGTCTTCCGGTGACAGATCTGCGCTGCCAGTGGTGGGTTTCTTGGTCCCGGCCTTCAGCAGGGGAGGATGCGTGCTGCTTCGGGCCTGCCTAGGACCACTCGGGAGTCAGGTCGAGGCAGGGAGATCCTGCGTGTGTATTTCTGGGTAATAGGTCCCCAGCTGAATGAACCTTCAGCAAAAACAAAAGCTGAAGATTTGGGAGAAGAGTTCATTTGCATTTAGCAGGGGGAGACTTAGGCCCAGGTATGCATAGCAGCCATGCTTATTCTCAGGCCAGCGGGGCTTCAGTCCTACCCCAGTGCCATGTGTGTGTGGGGGGGAAGCACTCTACAGCTGCCAGCAGCACCTTGGGGCGGGAGGTAAGTAAGAGGATGAGGAGAGAGCAGTGAATGGATAGAGGGATAGCTGGACATCTGTCCCCTGGTGTCACATAGAAAACGCAAACACGATAAACCCAAATTTCATTTGGAATCCTTACTCCCCAAATGGCTCCTCTTTTCCTATGACCCCTGGTCCCTATCCCCAGACCTGGTAATCCAATTACCGGGTCTGGTTAAGTTTACAGCTCTCAGTCTCCCCTGCGCCCACTCTCACCTCCAACCGATTGATGTCTCCTCCCCCGGGTCTTATGCCGAACCACACTTAAGTTATCTTTAACTATGACTCTACAGAAAGGGTTTCCATGTTTCCATCTGCTAGCAGGGTAAAGTCCAAAGCTCTAACAGGCCTTATCAGGTTGTAGAAAGAGAGCTGGTGCATCTCTGCCTCTCAGCCTATGGCACTCAACACCTCTGGCTTCTGGGCCACTCTTCTCACCTCTGAATCTGCACACACAGTGGTCCTGCTTGAATAAACTTCCTCTTTCTTACTTGGCTGTTTCAAATTCATTCTCCGGGTCTCCACTTAAATATCTACTTATTCTAGGGGCACCTGGGTGGCTCAGTCGGTTAAGCGTCCGACTTCGGCTCAGGTCATGATCTCGCGGTCTGTGAGTTCGGGCCCCGCGTCGGGCTCTGTGCTGACAGCTCAGAGCCTGGAGCCTGTTTCAGCTTCTCTGTCTCCCTCTCTCTCTGACCCTCCCCCGTTCATACTCTGTCTCTCTCTGTCTCAAAAATAAATAAACATTAAAAAAAATTAAAAAAAAAATATCTACTTATCCTAAGAAGCCCTTCCTGATCTCCCAACTATCAATTTGACTCTCTTTCCTGTTCCTTGTAATCGCATGTTTACTTGACAGTCACTCCCAAGCTCTGGGAAGGCAGGGACCCTGCTTATATAGTTCTGCGGGATTTCTGGAATCTGATACAGGACTCAACAGGTAGGAGATGCTTTAGAAGTATGTCCTGAATGAACGAGGAGGTGGATTCAACACAGTGTCTGTAGATCCTCTGACAGTCGGGTGCCACGAAAACACTGAGAGCCCTCTGCTTGAATCGTAGGTCCAATAGTGGCAGGATGTTTCTCCAGAGAAACAGAACCGACAGGAGATATATAGGCAAAGGGGGACAGAGTGGGAAAGGGAGAGGGAGAGACTGAGATTTATGTTAAGGAAGTACTCGTACATTATTGTGGAGGCCGCCCGGTCTGATTTCTGCAGGGCCGATGGCAGACTGGAGACCCAAGGACGAGTAGACGAGTCGACATTGCAGCTCGAGTCTGAAGGCAATCTGCGGGTGGAATTCCCTCTTCCTCGGGGACTTCAGTCTTTTTTGTCTCAGGACCTTCACCTGGATACGTGGGGCCCACTCACGTAGTGGCAGATGATCTGCTTTCCTCAAAATCTCTTGATTTCAGTGCTAATCACATCTGTAAGACACCTGCCCAGCAACATCTAGAACCGTCTGGTAGACCAGAGCCCAGCCGAGCTGATCTGGGTGAATGGGCTAGTGTCCTTGCCTCTGTCTACTTCACACTGCTGGGACCCATGCAGCACCCACCTCGCAGGGTTATGGTGAGAATTGGAGGGATCCTGGGTGATAAGTAGCTGTGACACTGCTGGGCTCATGGTAGACAAGGTGTCGTCGCCTTCTCACGTCCCTCTCCTTCCAACCATGCTCTGCTCCACAGGCAGGGCCACGCGGAAGCTGACGTGTGACATTTTGTGCTCCCTCCACACCAGTCTCTGTGAAGGGGAATCCTTCAGTCTTTTCCTCGTTTTCTAGAGGCAGACTGAGTGGGGAGCCCTCCTTTTATCTCCATACCTTGTGGAAAAGGGGCCTGAGGGGCTGAAAATTGCTGGGCTCAGAGTTGCCTGTGGAGTCCCGAGAGGCAGAAAGGGCAAACGGAACTTAGCTTGGAACCTAGTAGATTTTGTCACCTCTGTCACAGCTGTGCTTCCACGCAGGCTCTGGGGTCTCAGAAGGGCCAGAACACAAGATGTTAGTTCTCCTGAGGGCCCCTGAGCAACCGGCTTCTCTTTTCCACACGCATCACCAGTGTGTGTGCACACAAGCCGTTGTGCATTTGGCTTTTGTTTTATGTCCTTGAAATAGAGATAATTTTGTGTGATAAAAAAATGCTCAGATGCAAGACCCATAGACCTCCTTCTATTTTAAGCAACATTAGCTTTCTTTCTTTCTTTTTGTCTTTTTGATAAAAAAGAAAGAAAAAATATCGCCCATCATGTGTGTGGCCTGAACACAACCCTCAGAACATCTTAAAGGTTATCCATCAAGGTTTGTAAAAAGAACTGTATTATTCTTAATTATTCTTATCTTATTATTATATAATACTTGGGGAATTTATTTTTTAACCTGTAATCTCATGCCAGAAGAGGCCACTTAGGCTTATTTTTATTTGCAGACTGAGAAGAAAAACAAAATATATGGGGACCCTGTTTACTATTTAAAATTTTATTCTCTATTACTTTTCCTTTCAACTTGAAAAGGAGTTTTGTGCTCCAGATCAACGTTTGGCCCCAGGTCAGCGATGCTCCCGTCAGGCCAGCGGGGGAGAGAGTTCTGGGCCAGCAGGCAGTCATATATTTCTTCCTTAATCCTGTGTGCGTGGGCGAAGTATCAGGCAAAGGTATAAATAAAATGTTCTGAACTCTACATATGGTATTTTGGGTTTAAAAATCCTTCATAAACTCTTTCCATTCCTATCAGCAGTTTTATCCATTATGGGACATCCAGCGATTCCCCTTTGGGGATTATTCGAGAAGCAGCAAAGTCTTCTTGTGAAAAGAGCATGTTTGCTGTAGACTTTGTGCAAAGATCGAGTGCCTGTGGGAGTCATCCCCATATCGCCCAGCTAAACTTCTCGGTGGGGTTTCCCGATTGCTGGCTTCCGTGTTCTCAGGGGTATGGATTCTTCAGTAGCGTAGCCGTAATGATGGAAAAATGCTTTCTCGTTTCCCTGTAGCGTGCCGAGATTGTGTCCAGAGGCTAGCGGATGGGTTTTCTCCTTCCTGTCTATATTCAGCTTGTGTTTTTACTAATCTGGTGGGGGTTGGGGGGAGGTCCAGAGAGGAAAATCAGGCTAAAGATACAACTTCAAACATTTAAAACTGTGTCCCGCTCAGTTTACCCCTGCAAACGGAAGTTAGGTGTGAGACTTGGATTTGGCCAGGTTGGGGGGCAAAGTACAGCTTGAATCAAAAAGAGCCAATAGATGGGTGTGTCCGGGTGGCAGGGAATCTAGACACATCTCACTGGGTGGCCTCATTCAGAGGAACAAAGAGAAAGATCCCAGCCTTGCTAAGTAACCTCGGAAACAGACATTGTGGCTGGTGACAGACCCCCCTCTGCTGGGCTGGGAACTCTGCCTGGCACACCACGATTGGGGGCTGAGGCATTTTGGGGACAAGGCAAGAGGGGCAAGCATGACACCACATGGTGCCACACTCTTTTCTCTGGCATCTTCCGTGTTGAGTCATCACGAGTCACTCTGATTCTACCTGTGCGTTGCCATTCACATCTGTTCTTTTACTCCCACCGCGCTCTCTCTGCCTTGGCTCCTTGACTGTTACTCCAGAGATTCCCTATCCTCAGAGAAAGATTTCGCCTTGTAGCTCCTAAAACACGGATAAGCTTCAGCTTCAGCGCCTCTCCCTTGCCAAGAGCTAGAGGAGCCCGAACAATGTGGTCGTCTATATCTACATCTGCATTAAAATGTATGAAAAATATGATGAAAAATATGATAAAAGGTATGAAACGTATGATCTATTTATTGGTTAAAACTGTTTTCTCTTTCGGGGCGCCTGGGTGGCTCAGTCGGTTGATCCAGCTCAGGTCATGATCTCAGGGTTCATGAGTCCAAGCCCCGCATGGGGTTCGCTGTCAGCACCAGTGCCCGCTTCTGTCCCCTCTGTCCCCTCTGTCCCCTTCTCTCTCTGCCCCTCCCCCACTGGCGCTATCTCAAAAATAAATAAACTTAAAAAAAACCGTTTTCTCTTTCTATTCCAACTTCTCCAACCTCTACTGTTGGCGTGTTAGCTTAGTCATGGGCATTTGGAGGCTCTGGGGAAGCTGAGTTGGAGATACATTTGGTTCAGGTTTCATAGAGGGTCCTTCTGTGGGTGGCATTTGTTTCCAAATGCAGCTAAGTTATTGCATCCTGGTGCAGGAGTGACTTTCAGGAATATTCCTTTGGCCCCCTGCACTGACGCACCCAGCTCTGTGACACAAAGCAGGCCAGCACTCATGTTGTGATAGGAGTGTCTTTTGCGGAGCGGCTGGGTGGCTCAGCCGGTTAAGCGTTCCTTGGTTTGGGCTCACGTCATGATCTCATGGTTTGTGAGTTGGAGCCCCACATCGGGCTCCGCGCTAACAACGAGGAGTCTGCTTGGGATTCTGTCTTCTTCTCTCTCTGACCCTCCCCCGCTCACTCTCAGTCTCTCTCCCAAAATAAATTTAAAATAAAAGAAACTTTAAAAAGGAGTGTCTGTGGTGTCTGAAACCAGCTACTTCTGAGGAGTCAAGGAGAAGCAAAGTTTAAAATGTACAAAGCAGGAGCTGGTCTGTAAAGGATCCTTCTAAACGTCAGATACAGAAAATTGTAAACAGAAGACTTTGTTTTCCACAACAACTAATCACAACAAAAGTTTTCTCCTTTGGGGAGTATACTAGGTCATGCTGTGTATTTTATTGTAAGTACCATACTTTTCCTCTCTCTCTCTCTCTCTAAACATTCTGCAAGAGATTTATTGGAATTTCCATGTTTCCGCTTGTGTTCGTGGTGTTTATTATCATTCTAAAATTTATATTTCGTGGTTTGCCTGGGTGGCTCAGTTGCTTAAACTTCTGAGTCTTGATTTTGGTTCAGGTCACGATCTCACAGTTCGTGAGATCAAGCCCCACTTGGGATTTGGGATTCTCTCTCTCCCTCTCTTCCTGCCCCTCCCACTCTCTTTCTCTCTCTCAAAATAAATAAACACATTTTAAAATAAAAAAATAAAATTTATACTTTGTTTTGGATTATTTTGTCATTCAAAATAAGCTTTTGCTTTCATACTCAATTATTTGGATTCTTTCGTTTAATGAGAGCTCTCCAAATTGAGTAATCTTTAGCCCAGCAAGATCTAGATGGGCCGGTGGCTGTCTTCCAGACCGCAGTCAAGGTGGCATTCTTCTCTTTTTCAAAATGGTTTAACTTTATTCGTGCTGAAATCAAGAGTCGGACGCTTAACTGACTGAGCCACCCAGGTGCCTGGAACGTGCTGCCTCATCCGTGCCTTTGACCACCTGGTTTCCTCTAATCACCACTACCTTCAGTGTTTCTTTGTTGGATAAACTTCTAATCGGTCCTTCAAAATGCGGCCCGGTGGGAAATCATGAAGGTGAGTTAGAGACCTGCCAGGTCCAGAGCCCGGGTAGGATGGCCTGAAGGGCTCTCTCAGTGTCCACACTGGCTTTGTGAGCTGGCCTCGGGAAGCTTGGGGGCCAAGGCCCAGCGGCCAGTAAGAAGTAAGCCACATGTCCCTGCGGCTGGCTCCCGCCTGGCCTGGCCCGGAGCTGGTGCTGACCCCGGGGCGTTAAAGGAGCCCACGCAGCTTCCTGCTACCTAAAGGGCTTCAGCAGGAAGGACGGTGGCTTTCCTCCCGTTCCTGGTCTTCTGGTATTCCCACGGCATTCTCTCTGGTCTGAATATGGGGCATGTCCAGCCCCCCTCCTGCCACCCTCCCCTTCTGCCCACACTTCCTGGCACTCTGGCTGTGCTCCTTCCTTCAAGGCCAGAGCTGTGGAAATACTCTGGAGAGAGTCACTTGTTTCCCCTTTATTCTTCGTCTATTGAGTGCTTCCTCACTACTCTACCCATTCTTTAAAAAAAAAAAAAAAATTTTTTTAACATTTATTTATTTTTGAAACAGAGAGATAGAGCATGAACGGGGGAGGGTCAGGGAGAGAGGGAGACACAGAATCTGAAACAGGCTCCAGGCTCTGAGCTGTCAGCACAGAGCCCGCCGCCAGGCTCGAACTCACAGACCCCGAGATCATGACCTGAGCTGAAGTCAGATGCTCAACAGACTGAGCCACCCAGGCACCCCATACTACTCTACCCATTCTTAATTCATCAGCTAAGAAAATGCTATCTATAAATAGCTTTCATCTTATATTTGTGGCTAAATGATGCAACCACATGTGGCAAAACAGAGCAAGAAGTCAGTCATAGATGTTTTTTGATTTCATGCAATGCTGTTATTAGCAGCAACATTGATGATAATAAAGCAAAGCCAGTTATTGTTTACCACATTTACTGAAAATCTCTTTAAGCAGGCACTTCTTCATTATTTAGTGTGTACTTTAATTAGTCACAACGTGGGGCGCCTGGGTGGTTCAGTCTGTTGAGCGTCTGACTTCGGCTCAGGTCACGATCTCATGGTTCCTTGGTTTCATCTCCGCATCGGACTCTGTGCTGACACCTCAGAGCCTGGAGCCTGCTTCCGATTCTGTGTCTTCCCCTCTCTCTCTGCCCCTCCCGGGCTCACACTCTGTCAATCTCTCTCTTGAAAAATAAATAAACATTAAAAAACATTTTTTTAAAATTAGTCACCGTGTTGTTATACTAAATTAAGCCGGAGTTTTATTAACATTAAAAAACGTTAAAACATCAAAACATTAAAAACATTAAAACATTAAAAAACATTAAAACATTAAAATACATTAAAAACATTAAAAAACATTAGAACATTAAAATACATTAAAAACATTAAAAGAGGGTTTCTCCTCTTTGTTTCCTTTCCCATTGCCTATGTGAGTGTATTGCCCAGCCTTCCCTTTAGTTTAAGGATTTACATGAAAGGAAGATCATGCCAAGTTACAATCCACACCTCCCTCCCCTTTTAGAATACATACTATGTATCAAGAAGGGATATAAGGAGACTCTGAGAAACTTCCAGGCCAAAGAAAGCAAATGTTAAATCTATCATTCTTGAAGCATGCTCTTGGACAATTTTGCAAAACTCTCCTGTGATTAGCCTCTTTTTTTTTTTCTTGTGAGTGGGGGGGTTGAAAACAGTTTCCTTTGCATCCTCAAATATATGCATTTTATTTCTTCTTCCGTATGTCCAAGTGGCCAGTATGAAGCCCCTCAAGCCTCTCTGCCCGGACAGGAGAAAATAAGGTTGCAACAACCTCTCCTAAATCCCAAGGACTGTGAATCTGCATAGATAAATCTGCTGTGCACATTTGCTGTCTCCAATGTGACTTCATTTGGATAAACTGGGGGAGGAGCTCTGAGGACGGAGCCTGGTCTGTACCTGTCTTCAAAGAAAGCCGAAGTTCACTGCTGCTCTGTGAACTCAACCACGGTGAGTGAATCAGGTAGAAGCGCCATTTCTCTGCTTCTCTTTCTCCAGGTTCGGAGCTTTACAAATGGGACCAGGCTGGAAGTGGGACCCCCTGACGTGTACTGGTGCTGAGTCAGGGCTGAGAAGTCCCGGGAACGCGCAGGCTGACCAGATGACTGGGGCTTTGGAGCCACTTGGGGCACTGACATGAGATAGATGACAATTTCTCAAATACAGCTTTGCTCAGCTGGACTTAATACCAAATGTCAAATACCAGAGAATCATAATAACCCAGACGGTCATCAAGAGTGAGGCACTTTCAAGGACATTTACTGTTGTTCCAGCCAAATCACGGTCCAATTTTCAGCTCCACAGAATTCTGATCTTGCTGTCATCTCTTGTAAGTAATAAGGGTTACAGGAGGATCAAGGACACAGGCCGGGAGTTGAAGATAAATGACAATTCACCACGCCTTCTAGAGAATACAGAAACGAGACTATTTATTTTATGCAAAAAATAGTTATAATTCTTACACGTGCTCAACAGATCTATTTTGCCCCAAAAGATAAGTAGCCTTTTTTTTTTCTTTCTGGCAGATAATTAATAGTTTCTTATCTATATTTCCCTTGTCCAAACTCTGCTGCTAGGCAGAGTAGAAGAAAAGCAAGAACATGTTCGATACACTAATTATAAGGTTATGACATTATAAAGTGCAATCCAAATACAGTGGCCTCAAAGATTCTGAAATCTGTGCCAAAATGAATCACAGAAGGACAGAGTCACTGCAAAATGTTCGGCAAGTGACCATCTCATTTGTTTCTTATTTATCCACCATTCCTGTGGATAGAGTTGATGCTGCTCTTTTATTTGCTTCTCTTTGTCCACTCTTTCCACTTCTATCGAGTGCTTCTTTCTCTGTGAGACGAGGGAAGTGAGCACATGCCCGTGACATGGATTTTGGGAGGCTGAGGGACGTGTGGTACTTGAAAAAGCCGAACACATACAGGTGCTTGTGGGCATGTGGTTCGAATGGATCCCCATAAACGTGCTTTAGTTACCTAGTCATTGTCCTGGATGCTGAAGGGCTGAGAGTCTGAGAAGAGATTACCCAAGAGAAGTAGACAGGTTGGCCTTGACCTGAGAATTTCTTGCTGTTGCACCTGTGAGGGGAAGGAAGGCCTGAACAAAGGCAAAGGACTGTTCTTCCCACTTCCAAATTCTGCGGTAACCTGACTTGCACTTTAAGCCACTTCCTCCTAGAGGTGGAACAGCCTCCTCTTTCTCCCTTCCTCTTGGGCTACCCCCCTTGGTGCTAATGTCTTCAATAAAATTCAGTGATTTTTTTCTTCCTGTAAATCTTGCTTCCAAAACATGCATGTGTGTGCGTGTGTATTTTAACTTGGAGAGAAGCTTGAAACAAGATAAAACATTTGTTCATATTTTACCCCTGACATTTATTTTATCTGAATTCATCTTTGTTCAAAAACGAATAAAATAAATAAAAATAAAAATTATTCTGTCCACTTTTCAAGACAAGTCTGTCTAACCAGCCATCTTTTTAAATTTTTTAATGTTTATTTATTTTCGGGAGAGAGAGACAGAATGTGAGCAAGGGAGCAGCAGAGAGAAAGGGAGAGAGAGAATCCTAAGCATGCTCCACGCTGTTAGCACAGAGCCGTACCCGGGGCTTGATCATGATCTGAGCTGAAATCAAGAGTTGGATGCTCAACCGACTGAGCCAAGCACGTGCCCCTCTCCAACCATATATCTTATAATCACTCACTGCATTTGCACACACATCGGCAGGCCCAGCCCACCTCTAGGTTCTAAGCTGGGGGCCCCTTTCAAAGAACAAGATTGTCCTCGCACCTGATAGGTGAAGGGCCCTCTGGCTGGGGAGGTGGGGCTTCTACTCTCCCAACACTTCTACAAAGTCAGCTGCCTCTGACCCACTTTCTCCTCTGGGGCCTTTTCGAAAGCAATCCCCTGCTCTATCTCACATTCTCCACCCCTTTCCTCTCTATCTCTCCCCTTCTTGGCTTCCAGCTATGTTCCAGAATTTCCTCACTGTAGGTCCATGCCCCACCTGCATCTGCCACTCAACACTGTATTTCCAAAGAGCATGCCGCAGCTGATACGACTACAATTTGGTTGGGGCGCATACGACATAGGATTTTTCCAAATGGCTGGCCAAAGGCCCAAATTGCATTTGGCCAATCACTTTTTTCTCTAAATTTTTAATCCCTTTAGTTCCTCTGTTTCTGGTTCATTTGCAATTACAGTAACTCCTCAGAACCTTGTGTTGTAAGAGTTATTTGATGTTCAAGAAGTCTTATTAACTTTCACATAGTGCTTTAAAAACATTCTTCCTCAAACCTGGAAGTAGCCTTTGGCCAGCTATAAAGTAACTTCAATATGACGTTGTGTGGTTTCAGTTCAAGGCCTGGAGTAGATGAAAGGTGTTTTTTCACCGCCATGAAGCGACCGTTCAGAGTGGACTTGGTTATTGCATTAACCCCGGGAAGAAATTTAATTAGGACTGGGTGTACCTGGAAAACAACGTTTCCCAGGGTGCGTGCATCTATAGGATGGGGTGAAATGGGGTGGGGAGGGAAACCTGGAGAAGGTGGCCTTAGAGTTTCAACTCATTATGGTAACCCCTGGACATTATTAACCTTAACATGAATGTGAAGAATCCCAGATCCGATCATTTCGATTCCAGATAAGAAGGCTGATCTCAGGGAAGTTTTTAAACACGCATACACATCAGTGAAATAGCCAACAGAATTGGATGGTGGCAAAAGTGAGGAATGTGTAGAGAGGGAGGTCTCTGAGGATAGAGTGGAAATGATGTGTAGACAATTGAAATGGGGGCTGGATTTTCCATCCCAGGCTATCGTAAGAGAAGCGAAGAGAATAGTTTTAACAGCTCTCACTCTGCTCAAGAGGGGAAACTGGACACGAGGTGGAGTGTTACCTGGGCGTTGAGATGTCTAGACTAACTGGAAAAGTGCAGACAAGCAATTAAGTTCAGGAGCCAGGGTTGGGGTAGCAAATGTTCTGAGAGCTCCGGGGAAACCTGTTTCTAATGGTGCTGTTGAAAAGAAAACCACAGGCCCAAAATGGAGTCACTTCTGCTAGGCTATGTCACCAAACTTAATACCTAACTTAATTGCAGTTTCAACACTCGCCTCTACAAAATGTAGTCTTAACCAGTCAGTCAGGAATTTTCTGGTCGGCACCAGTGAAGGAATCTGTCCCACGGGCCCTCTCTATCCCTCAAAGGAAGATGAGGTAATTCACCTAATAAGACCCCCCCTGCCCATCCCCACCCCCAAGGGAAAGTGACCTTGTCTAAAACAATCTGTTCTTTTTCTAATACTTCTTGCCCCACCCTTCTTCCTATAAAGACCTGCCATTTTGTGAGGCTCCTTGGAGCTCCTTTCTGTTTGCTCGATGGGGTGCTGCCTGATTCATGAATCGTTTAATAAAGCCATTAGATCTTCGAATTTACTTGGCTGCATTTTGTTCTTCCCCAGGCTGATGTGTTCAGCCATGGCGTCCCAAACAACCAGCACCCGATGCTGTGTCTTTGCAGGATCTGAGTGGAAACTGGGGCTTACCTACATCTGCCCCGACCCGTCTGATACGCAGCCAGTATGTACCCATACCAGCTGTCCATTCTGAACGGGGGTTACCCATGCCGTGTCAGCCGTTAATTATTTTTTAACTTTCTCTTTTGATTTAAATTTCGTAATCCCATCTTACATACAAGCTTATAAAGAACAAATTGGGGTTCCGGAGCACTGACAGGCAGAGGGCTCTTCTGATTAGTTCTAACACGAAACATGTGTCTTCCACCAGAACAATGTTACAGAGAGGACGTGGCGGGAGTCCTACCACGAGAAGTTATGAGAGAAGAAAACCAAATTGGAGAAGAGACATCCAGTTTTATCAGCGTCAGGAGACCAGCTACAGGCCACTCTTGGACTTATACCCACCCTGATTCCACAGGGTGGGTATGTTGGACTTATACCCACCCTGATTCCACAGGAGTTGATGTTGGGATCTCCTGTGGGCTAACCGTGAGCCCTCCCTCCAGGAAATGAAGACGAAGGCAGCTGAGTGGGGACAATATAACGAGGAGAGGAGCTGTTTGGATGAATGTGGAAGCAGCAGTCAGCCCAGCCCCTGTCCTTGTCACCTGCGTCTTTCTCTTCCTCACCACATGTGTAAATCCCATGCTCCCCTCCATGTCCAGCTCAAGCCCCATCGTTCAGTAAAGCTTCCCTTGGTCCCCTCACTCCATGTGGCACCCCCCTTCATCCCTCTGCCCTGGACATCCGTGGTCCATGAAGTTTCGCTGAAGGTTCCTTGTGCTGTTATTCTCCTTTTCATGGGTGTTTGTCTGGTCTCCCCCACTTAACGTGGTTATATGCTCCAGGACAAGGATTGTCTCTGTACCACTTTGGTTTCCTCACAACACCTAGCGTGGTCAGCAGCTGACCGCACAGAAGGCTGTGAGACTTCTTGAGCCTCCTGAAGCCTAAAGTGGCCCCATGTGGGTAAATGTTCTAGCTGAATAAGAAAACAAGGACTCTTGGACTCTGGAGGAAGGAGGAGAAAGGGGTTGACAGATTTATAGCAGAAACGAGAACTTGAGAGGCATCCTTCATGGAGTGGGTGGCTTTGTGCGGTAGTGGGCACAGGGAAGGGCACTTGTCTATGTGTCCACTGAATTACAAGGACTCCAAGTCTGGGGTAGAGAAAAAGTAAACTGATCTTTTGGCTTTAGGTGCATCTGATCAGGCAACATGAGGCAGTCTGGAATTGCCATCTTCCCTCCTGGGAGCATTCCACCCCCCCCA